>NW_025999900.1:1939572-1970857 GCF_001458135.2 Marmota marmota marmota
GGTCTATTCCCTAAAGACCTAAAAAGAGCATGCTACAGGGACACTGCTACATCGATGTTCATAGCAGCACAGTTCACAATAGCAAGACTGTGGAACCAACCTAGATGCCCTTCAATAGATGAATGGATAAAAAAAAATGTGGCATTTATACACAAAGGAGTATTACTCTGCATTAAAAAATGACAAAATCATAGAATTTGCAGGGAAATGGATGGCATTAGAGCAGATTATTCTAAGTGAAGCTAGCCAATCCCTAAAAAACAAATGCCAAATGTCTTCTTTGATATAAGGAGTGTAACTAAGAACAGAGTAGGGACGAAGAGCATGAGAAGAAGATTAACATTAAACTGGGATGAGAGGTGGGAGGGAAAGGGAGAGAGAAGGGAAATTGCATGAGACCCTCAGGGTTATACAAAATTTCATACAAGAGGAAGTGAGGGGAAAGGGGAAAATAATACAAGGGGGAGAAATGAATGACAGTAGAGGGGGTAGAGAGAGAAGAGGGGAGGGGAGGGGGGATAGTAGAGGATAGGAAAGGCAGCAGAACACAACAGACACTAATATGGCAATACGTAAATCAATGGATGTGTAACTGATGTGATTCTGCAATTTGTATACGGGGTAAAAATGGGAGTTCATAACCCACTTGAATCAAAGTGTGAAATATGATATATCAAGAACTATGTAATGTTTTGAACAACCAACAATAATAAATTAAAAAAAAAAAAGATGGAAGCAGGTTTGTGTCTAGGAAATTGAGACCTCCCCCTAGGAGATTGGAATGTTAATGCCTCTAGATCCCTTTGATTACCAAGATTGCCTGCCTAAACTGCCTCTCCCAGAAGGTTGTTAATGAAGCACCCCCTGAGCAGACAGAGAGCTGCTAATTAATGACCCCTGGGCTGCTGCTCCCTTCCTTCCTGATCACTCCATGGTGGCCCTTCCAGCCCACCTGTTTCTCACCTTTTGGACATCTCCTGGGCCTAGTCATGTATGTAGGCAGAAAGGAGAGAGATAAGGGGAAGAGGACAAAGAAAACTTAAAATGTATAAAAGGGGCAGGATGCTCCCACTTCTTGGGATACCAGAACACCTGTATGGCTCCCTTCTCCCTCCCAGGAGAAGTCTATGTTACTATATTTAAATAAAACTTATTTTCTACGCTTACCTTGGCATGCTTCTCTAATGTTCAAACTTCAACATTTGAAGAAGTAGAACTCATCAGTGGTAACCAGTGCTGTCACTGTCACAACCTCCTGCAGGAACCAAGGGTCACCTAATCCTCTCATCACTTTAAAGCCTCTTACATAATCTGCAGAAAATCTCATTTTTCCACGGCCCAGTGTTACCTGTATTGGAGGAAGACTCTCTTTCACCAGTGGGGTGAACAGCAGGAGGTGATGAGAGCATGTGTTCCTCCAGTTACCAATTCGTAGCTGGATAACTGTGTGTCCCTAAGGGCTATTAGGGGTACAGGAGGACCTTTGGCAAGGCTTCTGGGAGTTTGGTAGAAGTTAATTTAAGGATGCCATTATTTCTTTCAACCTTTCTAGAAGGCTGCGGTTGACAAGGTGGGTGTGAATGAAAAGTAGAACATTAGTCCTTTTATGGGAATTCTGGTCAAGGATTAGCATTGGTCACTTGATGTAAAAGCTGGTAAGCTCTAAGTTGGAAACAAAATCAGTCAGATTTTTAGAGACTGTAGGATTTATAACTCTTGGGCAAGAAATAGATATAGAATAACTAAAACTGATTCTGGAGGATGGGAGCTGTATAAATCTATCTGATGTCCAAAGGGCAATTTTTGTTTTTGTTCCAACAGTTTTAAAACTGTCAAGTTCTAAAGTTTCCTCTGCAGTGCTGATTTAAGATAACAACCTGTTTGTTTGGCCTGTGATGAGTTGTTTCCTGAAGAAAATTATCTAGCAGCCATTGAAATCGGCATCTGGGCCATCTTGGGAGACTCAGAGATTCTCCAAATGAAGGGAACAGCCATCCCCCCCCCATCCCCATTCTTCCTTTTCAGAGCCAAGTGTTTATATACTACAAAAGTTCTTTTTGAATCCCTCCAGAAATTAAGTCTTTGAGGATTTGGTTAGAATTACAACCTTGTTTGATTTGTGTTTTTAGCACAATGATCTGCTAGAGTATTTCTTTGAAGTTCTATATAATTTCTTTTTTGCATGGGCTGCAACTTTTATAATAGCTTTCTAGGAAGTAAGAGTGCAACTAAAAGCTGGTTAACTTGTTCAATTTGGATGTCAGGGAGGCTCAAATCCCTTTTAATTTCCAAAGTCTTCCATAATCCTGTGCTACTATGAAAACCTACCTCTTTCTTATCTGTGCATGTTTGCTACTGTGTTTAGCTAGTTGACAAGCTCTAGTAAGTGAACAGAGTCTGTCATCTAGGATGACTTCCCCTCAGGTGTATGTCTGCATTTTAAAGGACAACTTAGCTCAGAGAAAGTATTTCCTTCTTGAAAACCTCCAATTTTGAGTTTTGAGGCATGCTCCCACAAGAAATTATTAGGTCAGAGTGTTAAAATGCAAGTCTAATAAACCTAAGCCACAGGTGTTTCTTAATGTCAGTGAGTGTAAGGACAGGAGAGTGGCAGCATTCAGTGGTGAAGAGTATGTGCAAGAGTAACAGAATCTCATAGGAAGTTAATTGTCTAGATGACAGTATTGTGCAGTGTCTGCACTGTGGAAGGAGCTGCTGGAAAACCCAGAACTAGTTCAACAGAAGCATCTGCAAGTTATAGAGCAGCTTCAAGGGCGTGAAGACCTTGCACCTGGATTAAGTCTGAGAGTGCAATAAGTGCTGAGTTTTTGGATGGTTCTCCTGAGCTAAACCCCCAAGAGCTTGTCCATATGGCTCAAGCACACATGTACAAAGGGGCTTTTAGTAGTTAGGGATGCCTAGGGAAGAAGCATGTTGAAAAGCCTTTGGCAAGTGATAGAAGTCCCTTCATGTTTGGCTCCCAGTGTACAGGGTTTCTTACTGAGGACTGACTTAGTGAATTCATAAAGAGGGGTCACAATCTCAGAAAAATTTGGCCTCACCATCTGCAAAACCCTATGATACCTAAAAATCCTCTTAAGTATCATTTTGTGAGGGGTCTTGGGAGAGTTTGGGTAGTCTTTAGTATATGAGGAGAGCATGACTTTCCCATCGTAGATAAATCATTCCCAAGTAGTATGTTGAGTTTTGATGAAATTGTAATTTATCTTTTGAAGCAATATTCTTTTTCTGCTAAGTCTCAGAATAAGTAAATAGCCTCATTTTTTTACAAGCTCCTCTTTTCTCTGAACAAGTGGGAGATCCACAACATATTGTATCAGAACTGAATTACAAGGGAAATTTACATCTTTCTAAATTTCAATTGAAGACCTGGGAGATAGAATTAATGGGGCATGACCATCCAGGTATATTGTTATCCTCTCTAGATTATAAAAAAAGACATATGGCACACTGAGCAAAGATCAGCCAACAGCCATGAAGCAAGTGACTTCAGGTGGAATTGATAGGAGGGCATACGAGTTAGGTACTACAGTCGATGGAGGGATAATTTTTCTATGGTACCGAGATCTTGGCAGTCTCCTGTTGGTTTTCTTTATTGGAAGGGAGTTCTACAAGGCCTATGCTGTGTGTGTGAGAAGGCCTTCAACTAAGAGGTGAATCCTCCTTTGCTTCTGGCTTCAAAATATTGGGAAAATTTAGGTAACAATTTTTGTTGGATCTATCCACATTTTAACAGATTCTGCTTTAATTAGCTTTTCTTGTGTGTTATAGTTTGGATCTGGAGTGTCATCCAGAGGCTCATGTGTTGAAGCTTTGACTCAGTGCAGCAACGTTCAGAGGTGGGACATTGGGAAGGGACTATCATGAAAGCTCTGATCTCATCAGTGGATTAATCCACTGAGGGATTCATATTTGATGACATTGTTGGGAGGCAGTGGAAACTGTAGGTGGTGGGTCCTCCTTGGAGGAAGTAGATCCCAAGGGCATGCCCTTCAAGGGCTATCTTGTCCCTGGCCCCGTCCTCCTTTTCCTTCTCCTTCTCTGCTTTCTGGCTGCTACAAGGTAAGCAGCTTTGCTCTGTCTCACCCTTCCACCCTTCCACTGCCTCACCACAGGCCCAGGATGAGGGGAACCTGCTGACCATATCTGAAACCTCTGAAACTGAACCAAAACAAATCGCTCTTCCTTTAATGTGCTTTTTCAAGTTTTATACCACAATGATGAAAAGCTGACTAGCACACTGTGTCAGTGGAAATTTTAGGTCATAAAGTGAGATATGGTGCCAAAACTTTTATTCTAGGTGTGCATTAGATAATAGAGAAGGCAAAAGTGTTCTCAGAGTAGACACAATTTGATTAAGAATAGAGGAGTCCCCTGGAGCCTCCATCAATAATCCACCTGGTGTGCATTTAATATTACAAATGCATTTGCCAAATAAGTATCTCCCTATTATAATTGCAGGCGTAGTGTCACGAGGTAGGAAGGGATTTATTCTCACTCAAGGATGCTGAGGTTAGAGTTAAGGGCTAGGAGGTATGGATAATTGGTGGGTTATTTGAAACACCTACCACTTGTTTGGCATGTTTGCTGCTGGGAAGAGATTGAACAAAGGTGTCAGGATTCAAGCAGAAAGAAAAGCACCTGTATCTATCAGAAATAAATACGGTTGAACATCTGTATTTATGGTTAACTCATTTTGAGTGTTTGGTGAAAGGCAGGATATGGGCCATGATTTTCCTTCCTTGAAGTACCTTCATTGATCGCCACTGAGGGTTTTTGTTTTGTTTTGTCTTGTTCTTTTGTCAGATGGAACAATTTCTTTTCCAGTGTCCCTTCTGTATACAATATATACAAGTATCCCTGTCAACATGTGTTTGGCTGAGAATGGAACCACCTAGCTGTTTGATCTGCAGGGCCGGAAGGTTATTTTGGGTTTGGTCTTATTTTTGTTCTAAAGCCCTTTCAAAATGCTCTGCCAGGTGTTGCATGGGAGGCACCATGCTGAACAAATACAAATGAGCAAATATAAAGCATAAAAGATGCCATCTCTATGTTCTGGGAACCTCATAACTAATAGACGCATTCTATAGCTTAATTTGGACTCAGATTTCTTTAGAAATTAGCTTTCTAAATAATTAAGGAAATGCAGAATGGATAAATTTGGACTTTGTGTTACACAAGAGCTCAAAAGGCCCCTTGATCAGGATATATTTGATAAAAATGAACATGTGCTTCCTATCAAAAATCTTATTAGAAACATACAATGTGCACCTCAATGCATAAGTTTTATTTATATTTTAACAAGGCATTTCATGCCTTGGGCCTTCTCTTATTATAGCAGTTTGTATCCAGGGATGATTTTGCTTTCCAGGGGACATTTGGCAATATCTAGGGACATTTTCTATTATCACAAGTAGGGTGTTTTTGCTACTAACATATGGAAGCCAGGAGGCAAGAATTCTGCAATGCACAGGACTCCCTCTCCCACAAATAAAGAGTTATCTATCACCCCAATTATTGATAGTGTGATTGAAATAGTGAGATTGAAAAGGTGATGGATTTAGAAAAGGTGATGGATTTCTGAAAGCAAATTCCTCCATCACCCATTTTCCAATGCCAGATGAATAGCTTGTGAGTTACTTTAATCACATGCAATTGAAAATGGAGACTGGGCTGAGTGGGCCAAAGGGATCAGGGGTGGTATGGTGTGGTAAGATGGAGTCTTAAGTGCTAATTTATTAACAGAGAGATTTAATTCTTTGAAATGGAGAACAGATATTCAGTAAGACCCAGGTTACCATGGTAGCAAAAGCCTTCAATCACTTCTGATGAATTTCTAGCAATTAGGATAAAGGGTGAGCCTTCACTTAAATCTCTTGTCAAGATGGAGAGAAATAGCATCAAGAGAAACATTCTAAGGAACAGAGTCTAATGCAGTTGATTTGAAAAGTTGGAGTTTGTTTCAGTCCCATGCCTGGTTTAGAAATGGCAATGCTGTGACTGTACACTGTGAGAGTCCTCTTTCCATATGCTGATGATAAAATGATTACCGTTGGCATCTCCCAGCCATCTGCTCCTGGAATTTCAGACAGCTAAGGTGAAATTGGCTTCAAGTTGCATCAAGGATACTAGAAACTATCTTTTTTTTTCTTTTTCATTCTATTAGTGTGCTGATCATGTTTATTTTTAGCGACTGGAACAGTAGCAAATAATCATGCTAAAATTTCAAGGCCTATTTGCTGTCTATATTTATAACAGATTGTCAAATCCTGATATGTGCTTATATCTTCAGTATTGTGGGTAAGGCTATTTCTGTTTTAAAATGTTTTATGTATCATTCAAATTTTGCAACAGCTTCAGAAATAAAACACCACACTATCAATATGCATTTAATCAAATATATTCATTTTTTAAAATTACATTCATTTCAATATTTATATGCTGTTCACACAAATACTGATATAAATCAATTTGGTACTATTCTTTTGTACATACTTATTATGGTTTGGATGTAAAATCATCCCCAAAAGCTTATGTGTGAGACAATGAAAGAAGGTTTGGAGGAGAAATGATTGGGTTATAGCCTTTACCTAATCAGTGAGTTAATCTCTGATAGGATTAACTGAGTGGTAACTGGAGGCAGGTGGGGTGTTGCTAGAGGAAGTGGTTCATTGGGGGCGTGGCTTTGGGGTATATATTTGTATCTGGTAAGTGGAATCTCTCTCTCTGCTTTCTGATCACCATGCAAGCTGCTTCCCTCTGCCACACTCTTCCACCATGATGTTCAGCCTTACCTTGAGCTCCAAAGAATGGAGCAGGCCTCCCATGGACTAAGACCTCTGAAACCATGAGCCCTCAAATAAAACCTTTCCTCCTCTACGGTTGTGTTTTTGGGGTCTTTTAATCACAGTGGAAAAATAGCTGACTAAAACAATACTTATAAGATATTGTTCTTTTTCCTTAGTTTTCAAAATTATTTTATACCTGAGGTTTTTCAAAATACATTTTCTAAATTCTTTAGAGGAAGTGCAATCTTGGCTGGAGAACATGCTTTTTGCTGGAATTTTAGCTGACTGGCTTGCCTCTCTGGAGTGAGGGCGAGTTCTGTTGTGGGCCTCTGATCTGTAGAACCACTAAGCTCTGTGAATCCCGACAGGACTTGTAAGGACCAGAGAGAGGTTCTTGGCCTACTGACTGTTTTCATAAATATATTTTTGGAAATTTCTACAATTTCTTAAATAAACATGTATTGAATTACTCTTGTGTCCGACCCTGTGCTATCTATGAATACAGAGACAAACATGATGTAATTCAGGGGCCAAAGAGGGTGCTCTGGGAAAACACAGAAGACCTAATTTGGTCTCAGGAGATTAGGATTAGCAGAGGTGAATGTTGATGGGAAACTGCAGGCCCTACCTGGGCTTTTCTCTGTTATCTAATTATACCACTGAAAAATAAATAAAAAGCATTTTGGGGTTTTAATTTTGTTACATTTTTACCACCTGAAAATTTCAATTTCTGCCATTTTGGCCTCTTTAATTTCTGGTTTCTTTCTTTCTTTCTTTTGTTTGTATATTGGTCATTTTTTAATTTGTTCTAATTAGTTTTACATGACAGCACAATGTGTTTTGGCATATTGCACATGAGTAGAGAACACCTTCTCATTTCTCTGGCTGTACAGGATGAAGAGTCATACTAGTTGTGCAATCATACATGTACATAGGATAATAATGTTTGTCCCATTCCACCATCCTTCTAACCCCCACACCACCTCACTTCCCCTCACTCCTCTTTGCCCAATCCAAAGTTCCTCCATTCTTCTCTAGCCAACATACTCCTGTGCCCCGTTATGGATCAGCATCCTCATATCACAGAAAACATCAGGCCTTTGGGTTTGGGTTTGGTTTATTTCACTTAGCATGATATTCTTCAGCTCCATCCATTTACTGCAAATGCCATTATTTCATTCTTCTTTAAGGCTGAATAATAATCCATGATATATATATATATATATATATATATATATATATATATATATACATACATACTACATTTTCTTTATCTATCCATCTGTTGAAGGGCACCTAGGTTGGTTCCATAGTTTAGTTATTGTGAATTGAGCTGCTATAAATATTGACATGGCTGTGTCAATGTAGTATTCTGAGTTTAAGTCTTTGGGTATAAACCTAGGAGTGGAATAATTGGATTAAATTGTGGTTCCATCCCAACTTCTCTGAGGAATCTCCATAATGCTTTCCATATGGTTGCATCAATTTGTAGTCCCACCAGCAATGTATGAGTGTATCTTTTCCCTCAAATCCTTGCCAATACTTATTGTTGCTTATATTCTTGATAATTGCTATTCTAAGTGGAGTGAGATGAAATCTTAGAGTAGTTTTGATTAGCATTTCCCTAATTGCTAGAGATGTTGAACATTTTTTTTCATATATTTGTTGATCAATTATATCTCTTCTTCCATGAAGTGTTTGTTCTGTTCCTTAGCCCATTTATTGATTAGGCTATTATTATTATTATTATTATTGGTGTTAATTTTTTTGAGTTTTTTACATATCCTGGTGATTAGTGCTCTATCTGAGGTGTGCGTGTTAAAGATTTTCTCCCTTTCAATAGGCTCTCTCTTTATGTTATTGATTGTTTCTTTTGTTGAGAAGAAGCTTTTTAGTTTGGATCCATTCCATTTCTTGATTCTTGATTTTACTTCTTGTACTTTTGGAGTTTTGTTAAAGAATTCAGGTCCTAAGCCAACAGAATCAAGATTTGGGCTACTTTTTCTTCTATCAGGCATGGAGTCTCTGTTTGAGCGCCTAAGTCTTTGATTCACTTTGAGTTGAGTTTTGTGCAGGATGAGAATATGGGTTTAATATCATTTTGCTACATATGGATTTCTAGTTTTCCCAGCACCATTTATTGAAGAGGCTATCTTTTATCTAATGTATGCTTTTGGCACCTTTGTCTAGTATGAGATAACTGTTAGGGTTAGGGATGTTATCAAAAATTACCATAAACTGAATGGCTATGACCAACAAAAATTTTTTTTTTGTCACAGTTCTGGAGGCTACTAGTCTGAGATCAGGGTACTGGCAGGTCAGGTTCTAGTGAAAGCCCTTTTTGTGATTTGGATATGAGGTTTCTCCCAAGAGGTCATGTGTGAGACAATGCAAGAATATTCAGAAGTGAAATGATTAGATTTTAAGGGTTATGACCTAATCAATGAATTAATCCACTTGAATGGATTAGCTGGGTAATAACAATAGACAGGCAGTGTATGGCTGAAGGAAATAGGTCACTGGGAACATGCCTTTGGGGTTTAAATTTTGTCCCTGGTGAGCAGAGTGCTCTGTCTGCCTCCTGGCTATCATGAACCAAGCAGCTTTCCTCTGCCATGCCCTTCCACCATGATGTCCTGGCTCACCTGGGGCCCAGAGCTACAGTCAGTCAGTCATGGCCTCTGAAACAATGAGCCAAAATAAACTTTTGCTCCTCCAAGTCATTCTTGTTGGGTATGTTGGTCACAGGGACACAAGCTGACTAAAGCAGCCCTCCTCCAGGTTGCAGACTGTCATTTTTCCCTGCATCCTCACATGAAAGAAAGTCAGAGGGTTCTCTAGGGTTCCTTATATAAGGACATTAGTTCCATTCATAAGGGCTTTGCCCTGATGATCTGATTACCTCCTGAAGGCCCTTCCCCCTTATACTATCACACTGGGGCATGAGATTCCAACATATAAATTTGGGGGTTACAAAAACATCTAGTCCATAACAACTATTTTAGAATATGTGAAGATTGCACCTCTGCATACCATATTTTAAACATATTCCTGAAAGTTCTCTTAATACAACCTCCTTATAAAAATACTTTCCTGCAACTGGAACATTTACATACAGATATTGTGAATATTTGGTATTAGGATTCATTAATGCATTTCCCTAAGGCTCTAGACAGATGCTCCTGGTGCCCTAGCCGTTGCCCCTGGACCCAGCTCTCATTTCAGCCACAGCACCTGTTTAGATGAACTTCATGCTGATGGCATCATTTCTCTAGGGCTTAGTGTATTGTCACACTTTCTGCTGCAGAACCTTCCCCAAAGCCTGGGGAGTCTCATTTCTCCTGCCTGCCCTATCTTGCTCTTCCAGGACTAACACAATTCTTTCCTGAAGTCAATTCTCCCTTTCCCTGCAAATTACCCTCACTCAAATCCTACCTATCCTCAGGCTCCACTTTCATGGAAACCAAAACTGAACTGGCTTTGGTTCTCAACTTGGAATTCCCTCACTGATGTACTTGTATGAAAACAATGAAATTATAAAGTGTTTGTTAGCTTGTTTTTTTTAAATGTAATTAAGATTCAGAATTTCTCTTAGCTTCAGCCTGGCCTTATACAAATTTATGTAGTTATGTAAGTTATTAATATGTTTTGCTTTGCGACTTACTGGAATTTATAGGAAGAAAACCTGTTTTTTGTTTGTTGTTTTCTTTTTCCTTACCCCATTGCAGACTTTTTCTTTCTACTTGGCTGGAGACATGGAGCTGATTTTAGGGCTTTTATGAACTAAAATAATCTTGGTTTTAAAAAAATAAATGGAAATGGCAGTTGACACTGTGGTCATTAAATTTGACAGTTTATAGTAAGTGATTCTCAGATGAACCAGCTGCCCTTCCTGAGATACTGTTCCACTCATTTGTTGCTATGGAAAATACTTATGAAAAATGACTCAAAGTGGATGTTCTGACATCATTCTCTAGGAGCAGATATGAAATCTCTCTGAAGTTCAGACTATGTCACTGATAACACATCTGAAATTTCTAAGCCTCTTTTCTTACATATGCTTATGTTAGGGTTTTTTGTTTTGTTTTGTTTTGTTTTTTGGTCACTGTGACACATTCTTGATAAAAAGCAATTTAGAAAAGGAAACATTTATTTAGGGTTATAGTGTCGAGATGTATTCAGTCCCTAGTTGACTGGCTCACTGATTTGGGCCCAAGATGAGGCAGAACTTCATGTCAGAAGGCCACAACAGAGGAAAGCGTCAGCTTTCCTTGCAGCAAGGAAGCAGAGAAAGACCAGGTAGGGGACCAGGTCCAGGGACAAGAATAGCCTTTCAGAACATACTCCTACTGACGTCCAACCACGCCCCACTATCTAGAGATTCCACCACCTTTTAGTAAACCATTCAGCTATCATTGGATTAATCCACCTTTGGGGTCAGAGCTCTCTGGAGCCAATCATCACCTCAAAGCCTCACTCATGATCTTAGCTGCTTGGAGATCAAGCCTTCATCACACGAGCCTTTGGGGGACATTACAGAACCCAACTCTTATTGGTCTTTAAGGAAAAAGCAGGCATAGATGACAAGTTTCTCATATGGATGTAATATGTTATTTTTGACAAGAGACATCTTTGAACCTCAAAAGAATTCCATGGCATGAATTAGATGACATTTCTTTGCTGTTTACATCTCTACAGGGCCCTTTCTTTTTACCTGCTTCCCATATAATTTAACATCCAGTGTCTCCCAATCCAACCATAAAGTCAGGTTAGACTAGTTAGCACAACAAACGACTTGTGATGTGTTTATGGCATACTCTTAAATGTGCTTGAAGTCTGTTAAATGTTGAGCCCTATAGTCTCATTCAGATGACTTCATTGTAAGCAAGATGTGACTAAAATTTTAAGAGAATTTCATCGCAGGCATTTTATCGATATAAAGTTCTCACAATCTGTCATGAATCATGATTCAGTTGCTCAACAAAACTGGGTATGCGAGAGGGAATAGTTCTATTAAAAAAAAAAGTAGAAACTCATATACACAAAGGGCAGGCAAGAGAAACACTAGTTACCCACCTCACATCCCCCACCTCCTCATGTTCTCACCGTGAAGAGCGCTGTAGCCAGAGCTTTGTGGGTCCTGCTCTATGTGTCTGTTCATGGGATTAAACTTTCTTCTTCCTGCAAATCTTCAGACACTGTTTGGAAGTATTGTAGCAGCCTTGCTGGAGAGTCAGTAGGCTGCTTGATGTAGAGCATGTGGATTTTGGGGTTCTGTGGTTTATAGAAGTAGACTCTAGCCCCCCAAAGAGACCTGAAGCCCATGAGAAATCCCAATCACCTTTCTGGGAGAAGGAAGACTCAGAGCTGAGTTTGAATCAGAGCAGGGAAAAACCAGACCTGTTCAGCACTTGGTCTAGGACATTCGGCAATCTCTCATGGGGTGGTCATGGACAATTCTGTTTTATCAGCAGAGCTAGATGGAAGAAAAGAAAAATGATGTGCCACAAGCTTGAGAGGTCCTTTCACCTTCCACATAGTGAAGAGGGAAAAGGTCACCGGTTAGCTAACTAGGTCATCTGAACTAATCTTGCTAATCCCCATGGTGACAATTTTCAAAACTACCTCATTGTAACTCTCCTTCAACACTCCCACCTCAACCAATGTCTAGGGTCTGCAGTTTTCTTTAATATTAATGTGGACACATCAGCTTTTCTAGTTAGTATATGCATGACATATTTTTTTCTGCCCTTTTACTTTTGATCTACCTGTGCCTTAGTGTATTTCTTATAAAACGTGTATGGCTGAGTCTTTCTTTTTCAATGTAATCTGACAAGGTTTTTCTTGTATATTTAGGACATTTGCATTTAAAATAATTATTGGTTTATTTGGCTTAAAATATACCCTATTTATTCTGTTATTTTTTTCCCTTTTTTCCCTCTTCTTGGGATAACTGAGCATTTTCTCTTTTTCTTCCATTTTCTCTCTTTGATGAACTTGTGATTTTACCACTTTATGAAATACTTTTCACAGTTGCCCTAAGGTTTACAATATATTTTTAAAATTTAATATGAATCTTCAAATAACATTATATTCCTTCATTTATATTGTTAAGAATTTTCAACAATATATCCCCAATTCCTTCTTCCATCTTTCATTCTATTGTTATCATAGGTAATATTTTCACATGTTATAATTATACAATATGTTGTTACAAATCTTAGACATATCTTAGAGAAGTTTTACTTTATAATAATTTTTATTGTATATTCATTTATTTTTATTTTCAAATGTTGTTTTTTTCTTTGAAGATCCATATTTTGGACTGATCCAAGTTTTTGATCCAAATTCTGCTGAAGAATTTATTTTAACATTTTTTTATAGAGTAGCTCTCTTACCAATAAATTCTAGTTCTTGTTTTGCTGAGAAAGCTTTTCTTTTTTATTAATTTTTAAAATTTATTTTAATTAATTATACATGACTGTAGAATACATTTATGCTCTTTGATATATCATACATAGATGGGATATAATTTATAATTTTTCTGAGTGTACATGTTGCAGAATCATATTGGTCATGTAGTCACATATATACATAAAGCAATGTCTGTTTCATTCTACTATCTTTCCTATCCACACTTCCCCTCCTCTTCCCTCCCATCACTTCCCTCTTTCTAATCTAAGGTAATGCTATTGTTCTCTAGTGCCCCCCACCCCCATTGTGAATTAGCATCCACATATTGGAGAAAACATTCAGTCTTTGGTTTTGTGGTATTGGCTTATTTTGCTTAGCATGATATTCTCCAACTCTGCTGAGAGCCATAGCCAAGTAGGAATGACGCATGGCATTTTGGGTTGAAAGGTGATCCTGCTCAGGGATTAGGGTGGCTCCGGGTTTAGGGTGGATCCTGCGGGGGGATTAGGGCGTATCCTGCTGCCTCAGGCACCCGCTCCTTTGGAGTTCCCATTGAGTTCTCACGGAGTTCCAGGAGAATTGGCACGCGGAGCCCAGTGGAGGGAGTGTATTCCCAAGTGGTGTGTGTAGAGTGTCAGTGAGAGTTCGGGAATAAAGAGTTGCTGTTTGAATCTACAAGGCTTTCGTGGTGGCTCAATTATTTTGTGCCCAGCCAGACTGCAGCACAACTCCATCTATTTACTGGTGAATACCATAATTTCATTCTTCTTTAAAGCTGAATAATATTCCATTGAGTATATATACTACATTTTCTTTATCCATTCATCTATTGAGTGACACCTAGGTTGGTTCCATAGTTTAGCTATTGTGAATTGAGCTGCTATAAACATGGATGTGCCTGCATCACTGTCGTATGCTGACTTTAAGTCCTTTGGGTATAAACTGAGGAGTGGGATAGCTGGGCCAAATGGTGGTTCCAAGGAAGCTTTTCTTTTTCCTATCTTTTTGAAATGTATTTTTGCTTGTCTAAAATTGTTGATTGCCAAAATTGTTTCCGTTGTCACTTAAAGAAACACTTTATTGTCCGCTTGATTTCATGATTTCTTACAGCACCCTCTATTCCTCAGGAAATGTCTTTGTCCTAGGGTTGCCTTCAAGGTTTTCTCTTTTCTTTGAATATTTAATGAATTTGAATATTTCTTCATTTACATTTAGTATTATTTCAGCTTTTTAGATCTTGATTTGATATATGTCTTTGATTTTGGAAAATGAGTGACCATTTATTTTTTCACATATGTATACTGCCAGGTATGGCGGCACAAGCCTGTAATCCTAGCAGCTTGGAAGTCTGAGGCAGGAAGATCAGGGGTTCAAAGCCAGCATCAACAAAAGTGAGGTGCTAATCAACTCAGTGAGACCCTGTCTCTAAATAAAATACAGAATAGGGCTGAGGATATGGCTCAGTGGCTAAGTACCTCTGAGTTCAATCCCTGGCTATGCCTCCAAACCCCCACATTATCCCCCCCAGATATGTATTCTGTCGTGTTTTTCTTTACTTTCTGTGAGATTCTAGTTAAATGTAAAAGGTTTTGATCCTGTCCCATAATCCTTGACTGTGCTGTTCTTTTAAAAGCTGTTTGTCTCCCACTTTTTATTTCAGTTTGAGTAGTTTCTATTGACTTACCATCTAGCTCACTGATTACCTTCCTTGGGTGTGTTGAGTCTACTTGTAAGCCTTTCAAAGTACCATTCTTTCTTTTTTACTCCCTCTTTTAATTTCCATTCATTTTACTCAATTCTGTTAAAATTATCGTCACTCTGCTGAAATTACCACGTGATATATTACATTTTGTGTATCTTTCCTATGAGAGCCTTCAACATACTAATTGTGGTTATCTTAAACCCTCTACATTTGTGTTATTTTTGAGACATGTTCTGGTGACTGCTTTGTCTCTTAGCGGTATGACATTTTTGCTTTTCTGTGCCTCATTTATTTTGTTTAAAGCAAGCCAAATTCTATAGCGCGTAGATAATAAGGTGTGTGTTTTGCCTGCAGGTGAGTGCACCTTTCCTTCAGCTAGACCTTAATGTGGAGGTCTGTGTTAATCTAGATGGGAATTAGGCTGAGTTGGATGAGTTTTATTGCTATGGTTACCAACGACTTCACAGTTACTAGTACTTACGTTGTGTGTAACTTGTGGGCTAGTTTGTAAGAGATTGTTTTTCCAATTTCCTGTCACCCTTTGGGCTCTGCCCCAGAGAGAATCTTTCACTTGCTGTTTTTCTGTATGTATCCCACTGTTACTTGTTCTTGACAATTGCCAGCCTGCTGGGAGAGGGTACAGGGGGAGGATCCTCTGATGTTTTGAGTAAGCTTCTGTCTTCTGCAGTCATCGTGGCTCTGAGTTTCAGGGATTTTGTCCTCAGGAATTTTCTTGACCTCTTCCAAATTTAATCCTGAGCCTAGTGTGCATTCTTGCCTTCTCCTCAGGGGTGGAGATTTCTCTTTTTCCCTTCTCTTCCCCAAATTCAGTGGGCTTCCATCAGTGGCCTAATGCTATTCTTTTCTGTCCTTCCCCCTGTATTAAGACTTTAGTTCCACAGGAGAGAGGGAAGAAATTGGTACTGCTGTTTTCCCCAGCAGAAACTAGGAGAGTTTTTCTGAGAATTCTCCCATCTTCTTTTTTTTTTTCTGACTTTATTTATTTATTTATTTTTCCTTTTTTTTAAAAAAAAAATTTATTAGTTGCTCAAGACAGTACAATGATCTTGACATATCATACATTTGATTCAAATGGGGTATGAATTCTCATTTTTCCACGTGTACAGATTGCAGGATCACATTGGTTATACAGCCATGTTTATACATACAGCAATACTAGTGTCTGTTGTATTCTGCTCCCCTCCCATCACCTCTCTCTACCCAATCTACTGTGACACATTTTTCTTTTTTCTTCTTCCCCCTCACACCATCGTATATGTATTTTGTATAATGATGAGGGTCTCCTTCCATCTTCCGTGCAATTCCCCTTCTCCTTCCCATTCCCTCCCTCCTCTCTTCCCTGTTTAGTGGTAAAATCTTCTTCTCATGCTCTTCCTCCCTACTCTGTTTTGATTCACACCACTTATATCAGAGAAGACATTCGGCATTTGTTTTTTTAGGGATTGGCTGACTTCACTTAGCATAATCTGCTCTAATGCCATCTATTTCCCTGCAAATGCCATGATCTTGTTATTTTTTTAGTGCTGAGTAATATTCCGTTGTGTATAAATGCCACATTTTTATCCATTCATCTGTTGAAGGGCATCTAGATTGGTTCCACAGTCTAGCTATTGTGAATTATGCTGCTATGAACATTGATGTAGCTGTGTCCCTGTAGTATGCTCTTTTAAGGTCTTTTGGGTATAGTCCGAGAAGGAGAATAGCTGGGTCAAATGGTGGTTCCATTCCCAGCTTTCCAAGGAATCTCCATACTGCTTTCCAAATTGGCTGCACCAATTTGCAGTCCCACCAGCAATGTACAAGTGTACCTTTTCCCACACATCCTCGCCAGCACTTGTTATTGTTTAACTTCATAATGGCTGCCATTCTTATTGGAGTGAGATGGTATCTTAGAATAGTTTTAATTTGCATTTCTCTGATTGCTAAAGATGGTGAGCATCTCAATAACACAATTAATATCCTAGACTTAACTGACATATATAGAATATATCAACCATCATCAAGCGGATATACATTTTTCTCAGCAGCACATGGATCCTTCTCAAAACTAGACCATATATTATGCCATAGGGCAACTCTTAGCAATTATAAAGGAGTAGAGATAATACCATGCATCTTATCTTATCATAATGGAATGAAACTGGAAATCAATGATAAAAGAAGGAAGAAAAAATCCTACATCACTTGGAGAATGAACAATATGTTACTGAATGATCAGTGGGTTACAGAAGATATCAAGGAGGAAATTAAAAAATTCTTAGAGATAAATGAAAACACAGACACAACATATCGGAATCTATGGGACTCAATAAAAGCAGTTCTAAGAGGAAAATTCATTGCTTGGAGTTCATTCCTCAAAAAAAGAAAAAAACAACAAATAAATGATCTCACACTTCATCTCAAAGCCCTAGAAAAAGAAGAGCAAAACAACAGCAAATGCAGTAGAAGGCAAGAAATAATTAAAATCAGAGGTGAAATCAATGAAATCAAAATAAAGAAACAATTGAAAAAATTGACAAAACTAAAAGTTGGTTCTTTGAAAAAATAAATAAGATCGACAGACACTTAGCCATGCTAACGAAGAGAAGAAGACAGAGAACTCAAATTAGTAGCATACGGGATGAAAAAGGCAATATCACAACAGACACTACAGAAATACAGAAGATAATTAGAAGTTATTTTGAAACCTTATACTCCAATAAAATAGAAGATAGTGAAGACATCGATAAATTTCTTAAGTCATATGATCTGCCCAGATTGAGTCAGGAGGATATACACAACCTAAACAGACCAATATCAATTGAGGAAACAGAAGAAGCCATCAAAAGACTACCAACCAAGAAAAGCCCAGGACTGGATAGGTATACAGCAGAGTTTTACAAAACCTTTAAAGAAGAACTAATACCAATACTTTTCAAGCTATTTCAGGAAATAGAAAAAGAGGGAGTACTTCCAAATTCATTCTATGAGGCCAACATCACCCTGATTACCTAAACCAGACAAAGACACTTCAAAGAAAGAAAACTACAGACCAATATCTCTAATGAACCTAGATGCAAAAATCCTCAATAAAATTCTGGCGAATCGGATACAAAAACATATCAAAAAGATTGTGCACCATGATCAAGTAGGATTCATCCCTGGGATGCAAGGCTGGTTCAATATACGGAAATCAATAAATGTTATCCACCACATCAATAGACTTAAAAATAAGAACCATATGATCATCTCGATAGACACAGAAAAAGCATTCGACAAAGTACAGCATCCCTTTATGTTCAAAACACTGGAAAAACTAGGATAACAGGAACTTACCTCAACATTGTAAAAGCTATTTATGCTAAGCCTCAGGTTAGCATCATTCTAAACAGAGAAAAATTGAGGGCATTCCCTCTAAAATCTGGAACAAGACAGGGATGCCTCTCTCACCACTTTTATTGAATATAGTTCTCGAAACATTGGCCAGAGCAATTAGACAAAAGAAATTAAAGGCATAAAGATAGGAAAAGAAGAACTTAAATTAGCACTATTTGCGGATGATATGATCCTATACCTAGCAGACCCAAAAGGGTCTACAAAGAAACTACTAGAGCTAATAAATGAATTCAGCAAAGTGGCAGGATATAAAATTAAGATGCATAAATCAAAGGCATTCCTGTATATCAGCAACAAAACTTCTGAAATGGAAATGAGGAAAACCACCCCATTCACAATATCCACAAAATAAATAAAATACTTGGGAATCAATCTAACAAAAGAGGTAAAAGACCTATACAATGAAAACTACAGAATCCTAAAGAGAGAAGAAGACCTTAGAAGATGGAAAGATATACCTTGTTCATGGATAGGCAGAATTAATATCATTAAAATGACCGTATTACCAAAAGTACTCTATAGGTTTAATGCAATGTCAATCAAAATCCCATGGCATTCCTCGAAGAAATAGAAAAAGCAATCATGAAATTCATCTGGAAAAATAAAAGACCCAGAATAACTAAAGCAATTCTAAGCAGGAAGAGTGAAACAGGTGGTATAGCAATACCAGATTTTAAACTATACTACAGAGCAATAGTAACAAAAACAGCATGGTACTGGTACCAAAACAGGTGGGTAGACCAATGGTACAGAATAGAGGACACAGAGACCAATCCACAAAATTACAACTACCTTATATTAGACAAAGTTGCTAAAAGCATGCAATGGAGAAAAGATAGCATCTTCAACAAATGGTGCTGGGAGAACTGGAAATCCATATGCAACAAAATGAAATTGAATCCCTTTCTCTCACCATGCACAAAAGTTAACTCAAAATGGATCAAGGAGCTAGGAATCAAACCAGAGACTCTGCATCTAATAGAAGAAAAAGTTGGCCCTAATCTCCATCTCGTGGGGTCAGGCTTCAAATTCCTTAATAGGTCACCTATAGCACAAGAGTTAAAATCAAGAATCAACAAATGGGACATATTCAAACTAAAAAGTTTTTTCTCCATAAGAGAAATAATAAGTGAGGTAAATAGGGAGTCTACATCCTGGGAACAAATTTTTACCCCTCACACTTCAGATAGAGCTCTAATCTCCAGAGTATATAAAGAACTCAAAAAGTTAAACAACAACAACAACAACACACAACCCCAAATAACCCAATCAACAAATGGGCCAAGGATCTGAACAGAGAATTCTCCCATCTTCTCATTTGAACATGTGTGGGGTTCACGGAGGCTAAGTCTGCAAGGAAGTGCTAATACTCCTGGATTTGCAGCCCCCGTGACTGTGTAGTTGCACTCTAGCCTACAATTGCTCTTCAGTAATTCATTAAAGTTTTAACTGACCCAGTGGCTCAGGAGGCTGTGATAGGAGGATTGCAAATTCAAGGCCAGCCTCAGATATGTAGGGAGGCCCTAAACAAATTAGTGAGACCCTGTTTCAAAATAAAATAAAAGTCTGGGGATGTGACTCTATGGTAAAGTGCTTCTGAGTTAAATCCCCAGAAACCCCTACTCTCCTGCAACAACAACAAAAAATTTAACTGAATTCTTCTGTCTGGCTTTAGTGGTGTTTGGGCATATCTATTCTAGGTGAAGCTAATTTTCTGGTCCTGCTTCTTCTGCCAGTGCCTGTCTTTCTTCAGGTTTATGGTTAGTTTTTGGTCTGTGGCATCAGTTCTCTAATACAATCCTCCCCAAAGTTGTTCATGATCAGTTTTACTTTCTGTTTATTTCAAATGTAGCAGCAACAGTCTTTCCAGCTGTCCACATCTCTGTGTTGAGACTGGATTCACCAGTGTGTGCTGGAAAGTAGACTTTAAAGTTTTTCTGAATTCCTACATTGGTCTTGACACATTACTTCTCCTCAAGTGGATCTATAGATTTAGAGAATTTTGCTATCAAAATTCTAATAAGGATTTTTAGATGTAGAACCTTATAATACAGAATTACACGGAAAGACAAAAGACCTTTTTTAAAAAAAAAATAGAATAGAAAGAATCATTCTAACCTATGTGAAATCTTATTATGCAGCTACATTAATCAAGAGATTGTAGTATTGGCAGAGGAATAGACTCTATATCAATGGAATAGAAGAACAGAGAACCCAGAAATAGGTCCACATTATTATGCCTGATGGATTTTTTTCAAAAACACAAAAGCAACTCAACAGAGGAAGGAGGGCTTTTTCAGCAAATGTTTCTGGAACAATTGAGTACCCATAGGCTAAATAAATAAATAAATAAATAAAAATAAAAAAATGCTTCCTAATTATAACACCTTACACAGAAATTAACTCAAAGTTAATGAGCTTCAATATATAATTTTTTATTAAATTTTATAGAAAAAAATAGACATATAGACATGCTTCAGGGGTTAAGACCAGTCAAAAATCACCTAGGGACACCAAAAGCACTTTCAAAAGTTTAAGGAAAGGTACCCAAAGATCTATTAAGAAAAAACCCAACAAATTGTATCACATGCAAATTAAAAAAAAATGATCTATGAAAAAAACTGTGCAGAGGATGAAAAGACAAATAACACACTAAAAAAAAAAACATTTTCAAACTACATTTCCATGAAAGATTGTATCTAGACTATAAAGAACTCTCAAAACTAAACAATAAAGAAACACAATTCAATTATAAAATGGGCAGAAAACATGAGCAGACATTTCACCAAAGAGAGCATGCGGGGACAGATAAACACTGAGAAGGTGTCCTGCATTGTTAGTCAATAGAGAAATGCAAACTAAACCACAATGAGGTATCACTATATACTAGTTAGAATGGCTGAAAGCAAAAATAGTAATGGCACCCATGTATTACTCATTCAGATGTAAAATGGTATAGTCATTCTGGAAAATAGTTTGAAAGATTTTCATAAAACTAAAATAAGCATTTACCATATGAATGACTCAGCAATTGTACTCTTGGGCATCTATCTCAGAGAAATGACAATGTGTGTTTCTGCATAAACCTGTATTTGAATGTTCATAGCAACTTTATTCATAGTGGCTCAAACCAGAAATAAGCTCCATGTCCTTCAATTGGTGAATGCTTAATCTTGGGTACCTCCATATCACATATTTGGCAGAAACAATAAGGAATGGATTATTGATATAGGCAACAACCTGGATGGATTTCTAGGGCATCATACTGAATAAGAAAGTTAATCTCAGGGGATGACATGTTCCATGATTCTATTTATATACCATCATTGAAATGGCAATACTGTAGAGATAGAGAATATGCTGGTGGTTGCCAGATATTAGGAACGGGAGTGGGAAGATAAAACAATAGCAAGATGAAGTCTTGTGGAAATGGGAAAATTCTTTATCTTGATTATGGTGGTGTTTACATGAAACTACACATGTGACAAGTGTGTAGAGTTCTACATGCATGCACATGCGTACATAGAATGAGAGATTGAGCACATGTAAAACTGTTGAAACATGAATAAGATCAATGGATTGTACTACCAATATCAATATCCCAGTTTTTGATTTTGCATAGTAGCTATTGAAGATGCTGTATTGAGAGAACTTGCTTCAAGTCATCCCAAAATCCAGATGAAGGTCCATGGGACCTTGCTGACATTTTTTGTTTTTTGTTTTTTTGGTTTTTTTTGTACCTTTCTGTGGGTATGTAGTTATTTCAAAGTAAAAAAAAAAAAGTTAAGACTAGATCCCCCCAAATCATATGGGTTATTATTTTCCAATCCATTAAGTGTTATATAAATTTAATCATGAAACAAATAATACATAATTTGCCTTGAAAAACTAGAATTAGCTTGAAAAGCTAGACTATATGATGGGCTTTTTACAGTGTAAATACACATCTAAAAATGTGCATCCAGGAAAATTACATGAATAATCAGAAGGTGTAGGAAATTCAAAAGAAATATTCATGAAGACTAATTGGTAGATCTGAGTACTTCAGCAAAGGTGTCTTGTGTATGGTAGCCAAATTAAAAATCTATTCTGAAATCTACCCTGGGATTATAAATGTGTTAAGCAATTTGGAAACTAAGCAGCTAGTTATAGAAAAATAAAGACTGATTAAGACAAAAGCAAACATTTAAAATTTATGAATATTAGATAAACTATCATTCAATTAAATACTTGATTTGATATTTCTGATAAACTCTAAATAATATTCTCTCTTATTGATTATTGGTTTTATCTCTTGAGCTTTACAGGTCTTGTTAAGAAAGTTAGTGCCAGTGCCAATATGTTACAATGTTGAGCCTATATTTTCTTCTAGCAGTTTCAAAGTTTCTTCTAATTCCTATGTCTTTGATCTACTTTGAGTTGACTTTTCTGTAGGGTAAAAGATAGGACCTAGTTTCATTCTTGTACATATGGATATCCTGTTTTCCCAACTATTTGTTAACAAGGCTATTTTTTCTCCAACATATGTTTTTGACACCTTTGTTAAGGATCAGATGACTGTTTCTATGTGGATTTGTCTCTGTCTTCTATTCCATTGGTCTTCATGTCTATTTTGATGCCAATACCATGCTATTTTTGTTACTATAGCTCTGGGGCATAATTTGAGATCAGGGATTGTGATGCCTCCTGCATCCCTCTTCTTGCTCAGGATTGCTTTGGCTATTATGGGTCTTTCATTCTTCCAAATGAATTTTAGGACTGCTTTTTTCTAGTTCTGTGAAGAATATTATTGATATTTTGATGGGGAATCTCATTGAATCTGTATATTGCAATTGGTGTATAGCCATTTTGACAATTTCCGTCTTTTATTCTAAGGTCTTCTTCAATTCATATCTTCAGTGTTCTGTAGTTTTTTGAGGTCATTCACCTCCTTGGTTAGATTTACTCCTGTGTATTTTGTTTCATTTTTTGAGGTTATTGTGAATGAGATAATTTTCCTGATTTCTTTCTCAGCAGAATCACTGTTGGAGTACAGGAAAGAGACTGATTTATGTTTTTTTGATCTTATATCCTGTTATTTTTCTGAATTTGCTTATCAGCTCTAGATGTCTTCTGGGAATTCTTAAAAGGAGAAATACAAATGGTTAACAAATATATAAACAAAGTTCAACACCCCTAGCAATCAAGAAAGTATGATCAAAACTATATTGAGATTCAGTCTCACTTCAGTTAGAATGGAAATCATCAAGAATACAAATAATAATGAATGTTGATGAAGATGTGGGGAAAAAAACGATGCACAAATACATTGTTGGTAGGACTGCAAATTTGTGCAACCACTTTGGAAAGCAGTATGAAAAGACAGAGAATTGGAACTACCATATGACCCAGCCATCCCAGTCCTTGGTAGTTATCCTAAAGAAATAAATCAGCATACAATGGGAATGCAGCCACATCAATGTTTATAGCAGCACAGTTTACAATAGCCACATTATTGAACCAGCCCAGGTGCCAGTCAACAGATGAATAGATAAAGAAAATGTGCTATGTGTGCACAGTAAAGTTTTACTCACCATTAAGAACAATGAAATTTTGGCATTTGCTAGTGAATGGATGACACTGGAGGACATCATGCTCAGTGAAGTAAGCCAGACTCAAAATCAAGGGCTGAATATTTTCTCTCATATGTGGAAACTAGACCAAAATAATAACACAATGGAGGAGAGGGAACCCCATAAAAATTGAAGGTAGGATCAGTAGAGGAGGGGGATAGATTTTATGGAAGAAGGATGAGAAAAGGAAGAAGCTGTTGGATTAAATTGACCAAATTATGCAATGCACTTACATGAATATACCACAGTAAATTTCACTTTATCAATTTAAGAAACTGTAAAAAAAATAGTTTAACTATAAATAAATAGGAGGGAGGAGGGGAGAGAAAGAGGAAGTACTGGGGACTGAACTGGAACAAATTATATTCCATACTTGTATGACTGTGTCAAAATGAACCCCCATATCATGTACAAATATAAAGAAATGCTAGAAACAGAAAAATTTTAAAAATTCTCTCTCCAGATAGACTGAACATTTCTTGGGAGGTCCATAGTTTTTATATATAATTTACATGCTATAAAATGTTCAAACACATACTTATTAAGAACTTACTAAATAACAAATACTTTTTATTCATTTTAAAATGTAATTATAAAAAGGTCTCTAAAGTTGCCATGAGTATCCCTATTATTCAGAAAAGATAATTGAGACTCAGAGAGGTTAGATTCCTGTCAAGTGTCACATAGCTCATAAGCAGTAGATCCAGATTTCAAATTCTACTCTGATTCCAATGGTAATGATCTTGTTACTACAACACTGGTTTTTTTTTTTTTTTTCTTTTCCTTATCCTATAGAACCCTTCACAGTGCTTATAAGGTAGGAATCACCCAATGGTACATGTTCATTAATAAGTACTGTGAGTTTCATCTTCAAATACAATTGGTTCCATAATATGAGTTTCCTGGCCTCCAGATTATATGTATAGCAACAATGGAGTACATGTATATCAAGCTGTTTTCTCAAAGTATGTCAATGCTGTAGTCTGTGAGTCAACTGTGACTGCAGCATCCTGGGATATTTATGCAGAAGCCAACTCACTAATAACCAATGCAGATTGAAAAATTTTTCATTTTTTTTTAACCAGGGCAGGATAATAACCTTCGGGATTCTTTTTGGTCATGGTTTTCCCCGTGAAGAGTTGTCCTGCAAGCTTTGGCAGTTTAGTAGCATATGAACTCATCCAACATCTTGTTGAAAATAATTGAGAACTCACAATGGCAGCCAAATCGCTAGCTAAGTTTGTCTGTTTCCTGTCTGCAAAGGCCAATATTGAGTGACTGAGATACAGCAGAGCAGGGAGGTGTAAGGTGAGTGATGACCATAGTAGAGAAGGGTCTCTGCTGGGTTTCCACTTGGGCGCAATGCCAATCTCGCAACTGAACTGGCTGTAATCACTGTGGCAGACTCCCACTAACTGACTTGATTGAATTTATTTCAGCAAGATTGCTTAACTGTCTGTGTCACGGTATACTCCTGCTCCCTAACTACCACTTTCCCCAAATACAGATATGCCTATGGGTGCCGACTGACAGTTGACCATTCACTGCATGCAGTGTCTGGTATTTGTGTACTTCTGAGCAACACATTTAGCACATGCCTGTTTCTTCCTTCCCTTAAAGAGTGTTGCGTATTCATGGTTTTAAATGAGGACCAATTAGTTCAAAAAGGCTGAGGATTAAAACACACTCTCTCTCTCTCTCTCACACACACACACACACACACCCTCAGCCATTCAGTTCAGCAGATATTAAGAACCTAACATGTGCTAGGCATAGAGCTTTATGTTAAAAATAAAGGTTTCCAAGAGACCCATGTGGATATTGGACTCATGGAGTTTATTTCCTCCTCACCACGGTATACTTTCTCACTTTTCCTGGTTTTCCTTCTGTTTTCCCCTAGGATTGACACTTAGAGGCAAGACTCTGTGAAGAACAGGATACACTCTTATTGAGGAGGCTGATTGCCCAGTCCATCCATTTGGAATCAAAGCAGATGTGGATCTCCAAGGCAAATATCTCATTTATAAGCTCTTTGGTCGTAGCCAAGAGTCTTCAGCCTCCTAAGTTTTAGTCTCCTTGTACATAAAGATAATGATGCTAATTTAAAAATAGCTCAAAGAGTAAAAGTGTACAATTGAAATGCTTAGCCCAGAGCACAATGCATATAGTAAGTATTCAATAAATGTTAGTGATTATTAGCTCAAATGATTCCTTCCTGTGTGCTTCAGCACAATCTGACATCTGAGCAAAGTCCATTTTGGATGCTCTCGCTGCCTCTGCGCTGCATAGCCCAGCCTTCCTCCAAAATTCCCTACTGTGCCAGCTGTGAACCACGTACAGGCAGCGATTACATAAAATAGGTGTGAATTGTTCAATATTTATGCGATTTAACTAACAGCCACCTCTTCTGAAGCACATTAGCTCTCACGCAGTTTGAAGCAAAAATAATTGATGGGGGTGAAGAATCAAATGATTCTCTCATTTCATCCTTAATTAAATATTAAAGACAAAGCCTGACTGATGGCAAGAGGTGTCTGCTTTTGGCTTGGGCCTCTGATGTTAAAACAGAAGAAGAAAAAGAAGACGAAATCAAAGGTTTGAAAAATGGTGCTGATTAGGAAGTCAAATCTGCATTTCAAGGGTCTGTGAACATCCAGATCTCAATGATTAGGGGGATGGAGACGTGCTACTTTTATTTTACATTTAATCTTGCTGAATAAATACTTACAGTTTGGAATTATTTCAATTTTTAATAGCTTTATTGTTGCATAGTTAATATGCAATAAGCTGCACATATATAAATTGCACAGTTTGCTAAGTTTGGACATGCATACACCCCTGCAACCATCCCCACACTCAAGATTATGAACATACACAGAACCAGGCAGTGCTTCCTCCTGCCCCTTGGTAATGCTCCCTTTCCTCCCTCTCTCTTATCTTCAGGCATCCATGAACCTATTTTCCTGACAAATGTTTAAATGCTTTAGAATTTTATATAAATGAAATAATAAATGATATACACATCTGGCTTTTAAAAAATGTAACATAATTAATTTGAGAATCAACCCTGTGGATTGTATCTCAATAGTTCATTTCTTCTTATTGCTATATAGAATCCCTTTCTCTAGATATGCTATAATTTATCTATTTATATTTACCTATTGATGGATATTTGGACGTTTCCCGTTTCTGGTTATTACAAATAAAAGCTTTTTTGAACATTCATACTCAAGTTTTATAATGGACATATGCCTTAATTCACATAAAGTAAATTCTGAGGAGTGGAATGGCTACACCATATGGCAAGTGTATTAAGTTGTAATGCCCAACTTTTCTAAATTGAATGTAGAATTTTATATTTGCACTAGCAACGTTTGAGAGTTGTAGTTTTTCCACCTCCTCAGAAAAATGTGTAAGATTGGTATTTTTAATTTTAACTCTTCTGATAAGTGTGTAGTGGCATCTCATTGTGGTTTTAATTTGCATTGCCCTGTGGCTAATGACATTGTGCATCTTTTCATATGCTTATGGGTCATTCTTATAGCCTTCTCTGATGAAGTGTCTGGCCATCTCTTTTGCTCATAATATCATTGAGTGGTCTTCTTCAAAATTTTAGAGTTCTGTGCATTTCTATCATATATGTAATTCCAAGTATTCCTCCTATGGTATATTGTCTTTTTGTTCTCTTAACTGTGTTCCTCACAGAATAATTTTTTTTTTTTTTAGGATGAATAAAGTCCAACTGATTGGTTTTTTTAATGGATAATGCATTTGTTATTCTGTCTAAATAGCCATCACCAAACCCATGGTCACTCATTTTCTCCTGTGTTTTCATCTAGAAATTTTACTTTTTAAGAAATAAATTTTATTGTGTATATTTTAGGTTACAACCTGATGTTAGAAGATACCTACTTGGTAAAATGGTTACTATCTAGACATTTTATAAAATTTTATGTTTAGAGATGGTACATTTTGAGGTGATTTGCTTGAGGTACGTATCCAGGTTTTTGTTATATAATATGTCTGTTGCAGTATAATTGGTTGAAAAGACAATCTTTGCAAGTAAGACTAACCTTAACTGAATTGCCTTAGCATCTTGTCCAGTTGTGAATAAGCTGATGATGTGTGGTTCTATTTATGGGCTCTCTGCTCTTTCCTGTTGATGTATATTTTCAACCTTTCACCAACACCACACTCTCTTGATTACTGCAGATTCTTTATATTAAGTCTTGACGTTGGACATGGTGAATCCTCCCATGTTTTTCTTTTCTTTTTTCTTGTAATTGTTTTGGCCATTAGAGTTTCTTTGCTTTTCCAAATAGATTTTAGAATCAGTTTGTTGATATCTACAGAAAACTCTGTAGGGATTTTGGCCAGGATTGCATTTAATGTATTTTAAGTTGGGTAGAATTCATGTAATAATATAATTGAATCATCTAGTCTATGGAAATCATATAGATCTTCATGCATTTGGAAAATCCTTTGTTTCCTTTATCAGTGTTTTGTAGTGCTCAGCATACAAATCATATACATATTTATTAGTCTTATACTTATGTGCTTTGTTTTATTTGGTCCTTTTATACTGAATATTAATTTATACCACTTGGTATTTTTGATAATTTAAAATTCATCCCAATATTTCTTTTTGGCACTAGATGTATATTGTTTTTATAATAACCTTGTATCCTGTATTCTGTATTTTATTAAATTTACTTATTTGCCTAAGTAAGTAAATTTAGAAGCTTTCATGTAGTTTGAGATTTTCTAAGTAGAAAAATCAAATTGTCCTTAAATAAAGAAACTTTGATTTCTTTTTAATATGTATGCATTTTGTTTATTTTTCTTCTTTTGTTGCCTGAGCTAGGACTTCTATTATGATATTGAAAAGCACTGGTGGGAACAAACATTTCATCCTTTCCTTAATGTTGGGGGGAACATTTTATATGATGTTATCTGTAGGTTTTTAATCGTTATTGGTTTCTAGGCTAAAGAGACACTGTTTTATTCCTGTTTTGCTAAGAGATTGTATCAAGAATGAATATTAATTTTTGAGAAATGCTTTTACTGCATTTATTGATACGGTTTTTCTTACTTAGTGTTTTACTATAGTGAATTATTTTGAATATGAATTATTGATCTAAGCTTGCATTCCTAGAAGAACACCCACTTGGTCATGATGTATTATCATTTTCATATAATGCTGTTTTGAATTTGCTTATATTTTGTGAAGGATCATCCTGTGTATAGCCATATTGGTTGATAGTTTTATTTTCTTGTCATTGGTTTTTGTATTGGGGTAATATTGACCTGATAAAATGATTTATAAGTGTTGCCTTCTCTTCTATTTTATGAAAGAGATTTATAGGGTTGATATTATTTTTTGCTTTAATATTTGGAAAAATGTGTTTAAATACAATGGCACAAGTTTTCTGTTTTAGAACATATATAATCACATTTAATATGTCTGTATATGACTATAGATTATTTCTGTCCCAGTGAATTATTATAGACTACAAATGATATGTGTCACTTAAATTATTGACTCTATAGTATAGAGTTGTTTGTAGTAATGCTTTGTTATTTTAATTTCTGTGAGAAAAATCATAATTTCACTCTGTCTTTCTCTCATTCATTCCTGTTTCTGGTAATTTCTGTTAATTAACCTGACTAGAGGTTTATCAAATTTGTTGAGTATTTTAACAAATCAACTTTTATTTCATTGGTTTTCTTTTTAATTTTTTGATATATTTTCTAAGCTTCATTATCTCCTTCTTTCTACTTGATTTAGGTTTAGTTTTCCCTTGATTCTCTAACTTCTTGAAGTATGAGTTTAGGTTACTGATTTTAGACCTTCTTTTCTAATCTATGAAATATAGAAATTTCTTTCTATATACGTATACACTCTTAGCTGCATCACACAAATTTTGTTACATTGCATATTTATTTCCATTTGGTTCAAAATATATTCTAAAAATTTCCTAGAGTCGTCTTCTTTGAACTATGAGTTCCCTGGAAATGTGTTGTTTCCAAGTATTGGGGGGAATCTCCAGGTATCTTTCTCACTGATTTCTAGTTTAATTATATTATGGAATGTATACTCTGCCCCTGTTGTACTCCACTTGTTACAGATAAGTAGGTCTCTTTGCCTGACAATTTTGTTCACATATTTTCTATCTTGAATAATTTTCTTTGTACTTAATCTGTCAGTTACTGAGACAGAAGATTTTGCTTCTGCAAGTATAATATTGGATTTGTCTCTCTGTTTTGTAAGTTTTTGTTTCATTTGTTTTGAAGTACTATTTTGTAAATACACATTCACACTTTTCATATATATTATGTGTATGCACACACATACGATCTATCCCATATTATTCCTGATGATATTTCTTTCTTCTGAAATTCAGTATGTTTCATATATTTTCCATTCCAACTTCCATTTTTTTGGTGTTCAAATGGTACATTTTCTCATTTCTGCATTTTTAAACTACTTATAAAAGCAAAATTTAATGAATTTTGCTCTTTTAAAATCAAAACCAACAATTATTTTAAGTCACCAGTTTAGAAAATTTATATTTGGTCTAATTACTGATATACTGATAAGTAGATATACTTATCTCCGCTATTAGATTATTTTATTTATGCCTCTTTTGAAAAATTATTTTAATAATTATATGGATTATGGCATAAACATTTATTATCACAGTTTACCTTTAGATAATCATGTGCTTCTTCATGTATAAGGGAAGAAGAATGAACTTTTAATTAATTTATATTATGTTTTTGGCATTATTATTATTTTATTTTTATGTATGTTATAAATCTTAAATATGTTGTAATTTTTCCTTTTCTTTATCTAACCAATAATTTTTTAAAACATTTTAATGTGAGGAGGTAATATGGTTTTTATATGCACCTTCATTTTAATTATTGTTGGAGCTCTTTATTTCTTTTTGTAGGTCCAGATTCCTACCCCAAATAATTTCATTCTGGAAAAAAATTTTTATTGAAAATATTAAAGGGTTAATCACAGGGTATGAATTTTTCTGTATTTCCTTCTTAAAAGAAATTTTATTTCAGTCATTTTTTAAAAGACATTTTCACTAGATATAGAATAATCTGCTCATTTCTTCAGTACTTTGAAGAAATCACTCCTTTGTCTTCTGGCTTGCATAGTGTTTCATAATAAGTCTGCTGTAGTTCTTTTTTTTAATAATATGTCTTTTATTGCCTCTATATTCAAGATTTTTGCTTTAGCTTTGCTTTCAGCAGTTCTAATATAATATTTTTTTGTTTATTATTTTTGGCCTTTAAGCTTCTTGAACCTGTCAGTTTATATATATATATATATATAT
>NW_025999900.1:1971211-2032384 GCF_001458135.2 Marmota marmota marmota
TTGTGTATATATATATATATATATATATATATATATATATATATATATTTAAACTTATGATTATTGCTTTAATAATCTTTACTGTTTCTTCCTAACATTTCAGTTACACATATTATATTTTATTATATCATCCAACATCTCTTAGATAATCTCAGCTTTAAAAATGTACATTTTTTCCCTCTGTGTTCCAGTTTGACTAATTTTGATTATTGTATCTTCAGGTTCACAGATTCCTTCTTTTGTTGTGTCAATTCTACTGCAAAGCCCATGAAAAGAATATATCAGTTTTGTTTTCAACATGACCACCATCATCATAGTCATCACCACCATCATTTCTATTCTACTCTTTTTATAGGGTCACCTTTCTGATGAAATTTCACTTCTGTTGCTGTATTCCATACACTACTTACATTAGAACACTTAGTATATTAAATACAGTGATTTCAAATTCACCATCCTGTAGTTTTATCATCTGGGTCATCTCTGAGTCTTTTTCTATAGATTGTTGGGTTTTTTAACTTAGTTTTTTAGTTGTAGGTAGACACAACACCTTTATTTTGTTTTTATGTGATCCTGAGGATTGAACCCAGTGCCTCACATGTGGCAGGTGAGCGCTCTACCACTGAGCCCCAGTCCCAGCCCTAGATTGTTGGGTTTTGACATAATTTCTCTTTCTCCTTTTGTTTGTCTCATTTATAACTGAATATTGGCTGTCTATGTATAAAGTAGAGACATGGATGAACAGTTTCATGGGTATGGATAAACTATACCCTTCTGTTTGGGGGTTGAATAAATCAAATCAGGAGTGCATTGTATTTAGGATTTTCTCTTGATATGTTTCCTTCAGTTAAGACTGGATTTGAAGTCTACTCACTTTACTGTGTCCTTTGGTTTAGAGCTTGGGTGGAGAAGAGTCTTCTCAACGTGGCATTCCACTTTCAGCACTGTGAAGGGCATCAGCCTCTATGTTTTTCCTATCCTCCCCATGGAAGGCACCTTTTGCTTATTACTTTAGGATGGTTAGTCTGGTGGTGCCGTAGAGGATTCCCTATTTGCACTGTTAAGCTTCCATCATAGGCATGTGTAGTGTGTCTCAGGGGTGGGATTTCCTCATTTACCATGGAAGCCAAACTCTGCCTCATATCTTTGGTATGTCTGGTATGGGTGAAAGTTCCCTGTCCTTCCCTTCTTAGGAGACCAATGATGTTATTTGTATAAGATCATGGGCACACGATTTCCTTTAATGCATCCCTTACTAGTAGTTTGTTACTTTTAATCTTACTTGCAGTGTACCTTAGGATAAAGAGTTTGATACTCTCTTTAGTGGCTTATGATCTTATTTTCAGGGGAAAATATTGACTGCACTTCATGCCTTTCTCACAGTGGCTTTTGCTCTCCTTATGGAGATCATGACACAGGGAGCCTTTCTGCCCCTAATATTTGCAACACATAGGCAAAAAGTCTGAGTGCCTGTACTGTCTTTATATCTGGGTAGCAGAAACTGTGTATTTTCTCACAAGCTTACTGTCAGCCTTTATCAATTTATTGACATTTTTGTTCATCTTCCCTACCTGTTTGCTTGGTACCCAGAATCTAGTGGACAGTGCTCTCTGTAGATGGGTCAGTGCTCACACCATATCTTTTCCTAGAGGAATGTGCTTTTCTTCCAGTCTAGTTTGTACTTCAACTTCGGTTCCCTGTGGGTTCAAGAAAAGTTATGATTTTACAATTTAACCAGATGTGCTTCAGGTTGGAATAACACTCTTTTCAGACTTCTCCATGTGATAGTGAAGTATTATCTCTGAAATTTTAAATTAGTGCTGGCAAAATAATAGGGTTTTATGGGCCGCACTTTCTATTGGCAATAGCAACAGATGACACTTAGTGAGTTCATGAGGGGTATAAGGAACTCTGTTTTGCATTCATTATATCGCTCAGTATCCTCCCTTTAAAACCTCTGAGGTAGGGACTGTCTTATTGCCATTTGCAGATTGGATTATTATTTCTCAGAAGTATGGAGTAACTTGCCAATTGTTACATAATAATTAGGTAGTCCCAGGCTTTGAATCCAAGTCAGTCCTATTATTCTGCTTTAGAATTCAACAACTGCCTAAGATATCAAGAAGTTAACAAATGACAAGCTATTAATTCATGGTGAACATATAGAACACATTTTTTTTTTTGCAAACCTCAAGGGAACCAAGAATCTATTTTAAGACTCTAACAGAAGCTCTCCATTATTATTTATTAAGGAGTGGGAGTGGTAGGAAAGGTTGGTATCAAGCAATATTAGAAAATTGTCTCAATTTTTTTTTCATTAAATAGAATAGGATGTGATAAGTACTGCTTTGACCAAGGAGATAAATATATTACTCATTATATTAGATACAATAAACAGCATTAGAACAGGAGAATCATTCCAGGTCATCATCATCCCTTCTAATTATTAAACTGTGGAGTTTAGCATTACCTAGACACTATGAATAGCAGGGGGCTTTTATTATTATTATAATGTGCTATTATGTTTACCTTTTTAAAAAAATCAAATTGTGTTCTCTTATAAATGAACTAGTTATGACATAAGTAGAGTTCCTCAAGGCTAGTGCTAATGTCTGTGACTTTGTCCTCATTGAATACATTGTTCTTTTTTTTTTTTTTGTACACTTTGTATTTTAACTCTGATGTTTTGCTTTAGCAAATACAGAGTTGGGGTTGTGTTCAAGTGACTAGAAATATTAGAGTTCTTCTTCCAAAGGCTAATGAAATTGTTTCAAGCCAACTGTGCTTGAGCAAATATTTTCTTAAAGTAAAAACTACCACAGTTCATATCAAGACTTATGCTGCTACACAAACTCTTTTCTTTCTCTTCTTTATTTTTGGAATCATGATACCTCTGGTTAGTTTGGTTAAAATATTGGAGTATGTTTTTTCCTTTTTGCAGAGATGGAATGCTATAATGACAAAAGAATTGAATTTGAATTTGAATTTATAACACTTGATTTCTTAAGGACTGCCAATTTTTTGCAATGGAAGTAAAAAAGTTCTTAATATATTCTATACGTCCACATGGTCCAAAGGTATTGAGCAATACTCATTTTTTTTTTTTTTAAAAGCAGGAAAAGTAAATTTTGTGGATATGGAACATTTAAAGAAAGAAGTAATGAAACTAATGCCTGCACCACACTTGACCTTTAGTTTCAAAAGGACGCCCCCAGAGTCTGGGTGATCCCCTTGGGTTGAAGTACATTGGCACTTGACTTCCGATAGTAGTGGATCTTTTAAAAATATGAACAAATTCAGGCCAGAGAGATGAGTCACACACCATGGAGTCATGTCAACAAATCATGTCGATTCTTAAGTATCCCAACTCCATGATCCTGATCACTGATCTCTGCTTGAAGTTGGGCTGGATTCAGAGAGCAAATTGAGACAAATTTCTAATATTGTTTAATACTCACCTTTCCTATCACTTCCACTCCTTATTGAGTACAGTAAAAGTGGTGCTATTTAATTTTTGATGCTAAATCTAAAGAAGTTTTGCAACTTCTTCCATAGGCTCTTGGAATACTTGCCTTCCTGATACTCCATGCTTTCTCGTGGAACCCATCTGCCATTTCCTGAGAAATCCAAGCGTCACGGAGAGAATACTGGTAGGTCCTGTGATTGCAAGTCTCAGCAGGGACTATCCTTTGCAGTGGCCTTGCCAGCACAAATAAGTGAGGAAACTCCAGGTGATGCCTGTTCCCAGCTGCTTCGTCCATCCCGAGGTATTTAATTCTTCCACTCACAGCTCTAAGCATTATGAAGCAGAGGCAAATCATCCCTATTATTCCCTGTCCAAATAATTTTAGAATCTATGAGGAAAAAAATAGTAGTTGTTTTATGTCACTAAGTTCGGGATGATGGATTGTTCCGTAATCACAAAAAGAATTTTGTGCAAATTCCTAAATGATAGATTTTAGTCAAACTGATGCTTCAGTTCAGAGACTAGTCAGCCCACTTAAGTGATATGATTGTTAAAGAGTCTGTCGAGCCTGTAATCCCAGCAGCTCTAGAGGCTGAGGTAGGAGGATCACAGGTTTGAAGCCAGTCTCAGCAACTTAGTGAGGCTCTAAGCAACTTAGAGAGATCCTGTTTCAAAAAAAAGGGGTGGGGGGTTGGTGGGGGAGACTGGTGATATGGCTCAGTGGTTAAGCACTTTTGGGATCAATCCCTCATACCAAAAAAAGGTTGATTCTGTCTCCTCATTTCATTCTAATATCTTTATGTTTTTTCTTTTTTTAGTGCTGTAGACCAAGCCTTCATTTTCTCACTAAGACTATTGGAATAAGCTAGGGGTTGAACAGCCTTCAACCCTTAATCTTCCTCCAATGTAGTCCATCCTGAACCTTCTTCTTAAAGATCCCTTCCTTAAGAAGTTCTTAGTTTTTCTTCTTGGTCTGAAGTCTTTTTAGTGGTTTCCCTTTATGTTACAGTGTCTAACAGAAAAAACTCTAATGTATCTTACTTACACTTAACGAATTCTAAACTTTTCCTTTCTTCTTTCATTTGGTCCTAAAGTATTTGAACAGTGCTTAAGGTCATTTCTAAGACCCCAAGAAAAGATAATATAGTACTCCCTCTCTGGTCATATGAAAGAACTCAGTAATGGGATTGCTGGATCATATGTTAGTTCTATTTTAACTTTTTTGATTGTTTTCCATAATGGTTGTGCTAATTTGCATTCTCAATAGCAGTGTGTAAGGATTCCTTTTCCTCTACATTCACACTAACATTTGTTATCTTTTGTCTTTTTCACGGTGGATATTCTAACAGGTGTGTGCTGATATTTCATAATAACTGTAGTTAATAATATTATATTTGTGAAAAATGCTAAGAGAATAGATAAATGTTCCCAACACAAAAATAAGTATGTAAGGTGATGTGTAAGTTAACTAGCTAGATTAATTATCTAGGATACACTATCCATTATCACATAGTCAGTTCATACAATTCTATGTTAATTTAAAAAACAAAAGAAAAAACACAAAAATTAAATTGATAAGAAACAGTTAAAAAAATAAGAGTAATATGAAGAACCAGAGACATTAAAATAGAGTTGAAAAATAGATTCATTACTAAATCTCAGCAGGAAAGCTTTTGTGCTTTTTTTTTTTTTTGTACATGTGTGACTAATTAGAATAGAATAGATTAGTTTCCCCCCCTTTTTTTTTTGGTACTGAACGGAAATAGAATTACACTGCAGCCACTCTTATATATGCTTTATTTTGCTAAACTTTGAGTGTATAAGATCCATGTATATTCTTCGCATGACTGTAGATCATTTAGTTTTACTCCTATTAGTAAACTACTGTTATCAGGCCAGATCCTGACAGCTTCCTGTTTTTTAAACAATCATCACTCATTTACATATTATCTAGGACAACTTTCATGCTACAACAGTAGAAATGAAGTAAGTAGGAGCAATAGTCACTGTATGACCTCCAAACCTACAATATTTACTATCTGACATTTTAGAGAATAAAGCTTGCTGACCTTGCCATACAGTATTCTGTTATATGTTGCAGTTGTATGCCATTATGTATTCCATGTGTACCACACTATTGCTCACTTTTTTTTTATCCAGTTTACTTTTGTTGGGTGAAGTTCCACAATCAGACACTGACAAATCAGAGATTGGCAAAGTCTAACATTGACTTTTACTAATAATTGTAAATATATGAGTGATTGAGGGATTCAGGAGGTGATGAATAGGTCTGGTACGTCCCTTCTCATGTTCCAGATCCTTCCCTTCTCTTGCCATTATAATAGATGAGGTCTCTAAGTAAGATTTCTGGGTCACCTCTTACAGCAGGGCATCTTATAATGTCTCCTCACATACCTAAGAACATTATACAGCTTCTGGAAAGTTCTCTAAGGAGCCATGCCTCATGAGTCCATACATCTCAAATGCCTTTACCTGAAGGAATACTAAGTCAGGAGTAACCTCTTAAGAATGTTCAACAGATAGTTAATACCATTTATATTAATTATTATAAATGGTGTTATAATACCATTTATAGCAAATACAATTAATATTTGCCCATATTCTTAGTTATAATGTTTATGATAGTCAACCAAGTCATCTTTACTCTAACCCAGGAATCATCTCTGTATTAATGGGAAGAAGAAAAAGATCACAGGTAAACTCCTTTAACTCTTTCATCTCCATGATAAATTTCTGAATTTTTAAAATGCATGGAATACTGACTCATTAAATTGAAAAATTGATTTAAAAGTTTTAACTTTAAAGCCATATCTAATTTTTAAGGCCATATAAAACTTTTAAAATAATCATGAGTGAAAAGTAATATGGAAGAAATTCAAAACACCTATATTCATATAGTATTTCCCCAAGAAAAATCAATCTGAGATGGATATGAACAAAGAAATGAGAGAAAATTTTACTCAAACTGAAAAAATGAGATTTTTTTTAGACTAAAAGAACTGACTACATACAACTTGATAGAATCTGGGGAAAGTTTTCTAGTTCAAGGATAAATAAAACATTTAAGACCTTCAGTTATGAATATAAAGAAGTAGGATTAGGGACCTCAGAAGTCTTTTTCCTGTAAATACCTGGAAATGTTTCATGAAGTGTTCTATTTTTTTTTTTAATGTGTGACCAAGTTCACATGAAAGAATAGGACATTAAAAGGTACAGAAAAGGAGTTAGAGCCAAAAGAAACTTGTAAACTAACTTTGCAGGTATCTTGAAAGGATCTGGGGATTATTGAATTCAAAAACAAACATTGTAATCAGAAAAGAGGCTTTGGGCTTCTGCTAGTTAGAGACACATAAAAGGGCATACACCTTCAGTGAAAGATGAGTAACATGAATTTTTGAAAAACTTTCTTAGATTTAAGAGGATGAGAAAAATGTGATCATCTGCTTATTTTCCAGTGGGGAAAATTCTTCCATGAGAAAAAGAAACAAGAAGTTGGTTTTTACGTAAGTTTATATTGAAAAACTCCACTTATATGAAAGGAAATTATGAGGCCAAGCAATTCACTTACAAACTGGTTCTAGGCTGGGGATAATTTTGAAATATCTGGAAAATGAAAAGATGGGAGTAATCTGGAAATAAAAAGAGACAGAATAAGGAAGAAGATAACATGAAGGGGGGAAATAGGCAGATTCAAAAGTAATCAAACTGAACTTAAAGGGAAAAAAATCACCGAATTTAATTATTTGAGGGGTGGGGTTGTGGCTCAGTGGTAGAGCACTTGCCTAGCACATGTGGGGCACTGGGTTCCATCTCAGCACCACATGAAAATAAATAAGTAAAATAAAGTTATTATGTCTTTTAAAAATTATAAAAAAATTACAAAGATAATTAAATATAATAGAGGAGAACAAGTAAAGAATATGCCCTAGGAATAAGAATAGGAAAGATTAGGAAGCAAGAAACAGCATCTCTCATGTTTATTTAAATATCTCAAAATTTAAAGCAAAATAAGGGAACATCGTCTCTAAGGATCCAGAAACATGTTACCTACAAGAGAAAAGATTTGAGTGACCTAAATAATTATGAAGCATCAGCTATGCCATTTTGAGAAAAAGATTTTATATTCTACTGTTAATATTACTGGGACATAAAGGCATTTTAAAATATGCAAGGACTCAGCATGAATACCTTTTATTCTTTAGGAGTCCAGTGCTTAAACACTCTAGCAAAATAAAAATAAAATCTTAAGAATTAAGAAGCTATATAAGTAACAGAATTACATAAAAGGATAGATAGTCAGATTATTTTTATATTACCATGAAAACGTATAAGATAAATAAAACCCTCCCTCCACACATATGTATACATAAAAAATAATCGGAATTGAATAGCCAAGATAATTTTGGAAATACCTGGGGAATTGTGGAGTGATGAAGGAAATTTTCATGTTAAATTTCTCATCTCATATATAGATTTTAGGAGAGCAAGCAATTGGTACAGTTTAACTTCTTTATTTCACTCTAATTTGTTCATTTTATTAAAATATTTTGCATTCATGTTTATGTATTTCATTACATATTTTTGTTTTTCTTTAATATCTGGGAAATTTTAACATTTTTATTTAAAAAATTGCCGCAGTCTGGCTGGGCACAAAATAACTGAGCCGCCACACAGCCTTATAGGTTCAAACAGCAACCTTTATTCCCGAACTCTCCCCGGCACTCTACACACACTTCCCGGGAACACATCCGAACGCCACGTGGCTCCTCCAGGAACCACACACTGGAAAAAATATTAGTAGAAAAATAGAGGAACAATTTGTTTTTGAAGTACCAGTTCAATGTGAGCAGGCTGGAGAGGCCACTATCATTATCAGAATGAAATTGAAGAGGAGAAGAATATCCAACTAAGATTGGTAGAAAATGCTTCTTTGTAACACACTCTACCTCTTCAGGGAAACCTTCGGTGACATCCTGTTATTTTTCAGTATTTTCAATTTTATTTTAAAAAATGTATCACAGTTTAGGCTTGGGACATACATGCTTTTAGTTTACCTGAAAGACACTAAAAGCAAGTACTGAAAGATTTTTAAAAATCAACTAAAATATGTCCTCATCTAAAATCATTTCCATTAAGTCCTTTCTATGCCCCAGGCAATTGCCAGGTGCTTGGATCACTGTAGGGCAGGGTGTCTCAACCCTTCTCACACCTCTGTACACAGAAAATATTATTTTTATGACCTGCTGGGTAAACCTCAGAGGTAGTAAAGAAAAGCTCCACAGGACCCTTATAATGAATTATCCATGTTCACAGGTAATTTTTCAGGGAGTCTCGGTATCTGGTCTGTATTGATTCAGAAGTGTGATCTTGGGCAGGTAAATCATCTGAACATTGGATGGGACAGGTAATATGACTCTTCCTATGTCCCCTCAAATTTAAAGTTTGAATGACTTAAGTCAGATTTCAGTTGCTGTAAGGCTACCATATTGCCACCATATTCTATGTTGTGCACGTTTTCCATAGTTCCTCATTTTTGTTTGAAAAGAGAGTAGATCAAAGATTTCTGCAGATGGAAGGGATAACAAAGATCCTCTTATAGAAAGGTTACCCAGCGCTATCCAGACCTAAGTATTTCATGGGGGGGGGATGGATCCAAGTTGAGATTCCAGTCCCTTCCTTATACTAACAGAATCCTGATCTTTTCATTATGCTAACACTACAGTTTTTAGAGTTATGGGTTTTGCTACTTCCAAAATAAATAAACAAATGGTATCAAATAGCACTCAAGAACCATCATTTGGGAGGTGAGTCAAATCAGTGTGCATGTTGCACTCATAGACTCTGCTTAAATTTTGATGTGAAATTGCAGACCTGGAGGTGATAAATCTATTTTTGTTTTGGGAGCAGCTTAGGAAAAATAATTTACAGGCCTTTGATTAGAAAAAGCATATGTAACTATTTGACAGTTTTAAAATACCACATGTTCCTTTCCCAAAGGAATGTGCTGGTACCGGTGGAGCTGAAGTGGTTTCAGTTGTTTTAGGCTAGAATTTATTAGAGCTAGAAATTCAAAGGCTACTGAAATTGCTAGTCAGCCATTGTAGAGAACAGATTTCCCCCAGGTTAAAATTCAAAATATACTTTAAGAAAACACATTGTAAAAGGAGTCTGCATCTAAGGGTGGTCCTGCAAGGAACTTACCTGGTAAACCTGGTTAATTATAATAGCTCAGGCTCTCTCAGGCTTACCTGCAATTAACATATCTCTCTCTCTCTCTCTCTCTCTCTCTCTCTCTCTCCCTCAATTTGCAAACAACAGGTCTGTTAAATTTTGTTGCTTTTGTGGTCACCTCACAGAGGTGGATGGACTCCCACCCCCACCCTCAATTTAGTTCAGATGTTAGACTCTATGGCACACATTACTGCAAGACACCATGAAATAGTTTATTAGGCTTATAACAAAGATTTCTGGGGAGAAGACAGCAGGTTCCCAAACAGTTCCAAAAATATCTTAAAAGTGCAGGGGTAAGAAACTGGCTTGGTTTTTGCTGTGGTTAGGACGTAGAGTTCCTGCATGTAGAACACAGCTTGGTTGGTGAAACTTCCCACCAAGGAAGCACCTGGGCATTCTTGCCAGTTTGCCTAGACATGGGCAGCTGAAGAGGGGAGGTCAAGGGGCTTGAAAGCTGTCAGTTGTCAAAAATCAAAAATACAGTCAAATTACTAAGATTTCATGATTTTAAAGTGATACTAGGATAGCTAATAAAATGCAGAGAACTTTCAGAGCGATATATTCTTACACGGCTATATACTTGCCATCAAATATGTTGGACTTTTGGGATATATGGAAATATCTCCAAATTCTTTCATAGGGCTCTAAAACAGACAGCAGTATAAGCTGGCCCGTGTCCCAGCCACATGCCTTGGTGGTCTAAAAACACTGGAGTACCTTCTTCTTTGGAGTCTCCTCTTCTTTGGAGCCATCAATAATGTCCAAGCAGGAAGACTCAGCCCAACCGACTACCTAGGTGGGAACCATCTCTGTTCCGCCCCTTAGGGTGCTCTCCAGCTTTCTACCCTCAACTCCAGATGTCCCAGGAGCTCTTAGATTTATACCATTACACTCTATTGTTTTCTTGGAATTACAGAAGTTTGGGCCATGAGAATGGCACTGACATTGACTGTCAGTGATGTGACCAACTCATGTTGGACCTGAAAAAATAGTTTAGGACTCTCCGTGAGTGGTGATCCATTTTCTTACTTGGAAATTGAGCTGTGCACATAGACCAGAGCTCTGACTCATTCCCATCACTGCTGTCTCATGGACATAATACATGAGGGTCACAGAGGTGGCAGCAGCTACCCTTTACCCTCTGGTGCTGGCATCCAGAGAAATCACCATGTCCCCCTGCAGGATCCACACCACACATAAGGCATTCTCCTGGGGGAGGTTCTGTCCTGAGTACTTCTGAAACTAGAACCCAGCAACACATTTTGTGTCTCCAATTGATGTCATGATGCTGTGCTCCCTAGGATGGATCTTTTTGTTGTTCCTTTTATATATACAAGACAGGAGAGTATATTTTGACATACTATATATGCATGGAGTATAACTGATTCTAATTAATAGTCTTGTGGTGGTACATGATGAGAGATTCACTGTGGTATATTCATATATGAGCATAGGAAAGTCATGTCCAATTCATTCTACTGTCTTTCCTATTCTTATTAACTCTCCCTTCCCTTCATTCCCCTACGTCTAATCAACTAAACTTCTATTCCACACCCTCACCCCTGCCTTGTTGTGTATTAGCATCCACATATCAGAGAGAACATTCAACCTTTAGTTTTGGGGGATTGGTTTGTTTTACACCATAATAGTCTACAGTTCCATTCATTTACCAGCAAATGCCATAATTTCATTTTTCTTTATGGCTGAGTAATGTTCCATTGTGTATATGTACCACCATTTCTTAGCCATTCATCTGTTGAAGAGCACCTAGGTTGGTTCCATAGCTTAGCTATTGTGAATTGAGCTGCTATAAACATTGATATGGCTGTGGCATTGTAGTTTGCTGATTTAAATTCCTTTGGATATATACTGGGGAGTGGGATCACTGGGTCAAATGGTGGTTCCATTCCAAATCTTTTGAGGAATCTCTATACTGCTTTCCAGAGTGGTTTCACTAATTTTCAGTGCCTAGTGTGGGTATTAAGCCTTGCCAGGTGCAGAGAAGGGACAGCCATTCTGCTATAAATGACATGCTTCCTTTTTTCTCTTTATGTATCCTTTTTACTGATGACAGTGTGTGGAAAGCAGGGGTGTGGTAAACATTCCGGAAATGTAGTGATTATGTCTAAAGAGTTTAAGACATGGTTAGAACTTGCATCTTTCTGCCTTTATGCTGTAAAATTCAACTGGTATGTTTAGTATGATCAGAAAAGAAATGATTATTCACATGCTTCTGCATACTCTGGGAAAGATTTGCATTTATTGACATTATCAGTGAAATATAGTGACAGCCTTTGGGAAAGTCATTGGAAGTACATGTCCATGGGTAGGTAGCATGGTAAACTGAGGTCATCTCATGAATAATATAAATATCAGCATTAAGGAAATATGTACTTTTAGAGATATGTCCAGATGCAAGAGAATCTCTACAAATAATTTCTGAAGAGCCCTAGCATTGTGAGATGATATCACTGATATCTTTTTTTTCTTGTGGTGGGAGATATAACATTAGTCTGGAATAGCACATTTAACAATAAAGAACATGAAGAAATGGTTCCTAGATCTGAAGAAAAAGAGATTCTGTTACTAGAATGAATCTCCATATGTACCAACTATACGATAAGCAAACATGTATGCTCCTCTTCTCTACCTGGTGTCCTAGAGCGACTCTCTGTACCATGTGTGAGCTCTGCAAGCATGTTTGCCTGGAGCCCCATGTGCTCTAGGAATGACCCAAGATAGCTACCATTAGCAGGTAAATATGCCTCAGAAACTGCTATTGTTAACACAAAAAGATGAAGGAGTATGAAGGGATGCTACCAACTCCTCCTCGGAAAATTACATAAAGTGAGAAGTTAATAGAAAACAAATTAGAAAAAAATTCTTCATATTCCTGCAGTGGCAGCCAGGAGCCCAGTGCGAAATGGATGTTGGATAAAAGTGAGCAGGATGCTCCTGTGCATGGATCCAGCTGGCTGTGTGTCAGAAGTGACACAAGACTAATTTATACAGATTTTCCAGGGTATCCATTTCTCTAGCGTCAGGCTGAGAGAACATTGGAATGTACAGATTTGTCTTCTACCACTATATTTCTAATCTATTGCGTTCACATAGTATAGTTGTATAATGTTCATGAAAAATAATTCTATATCCATTGACTAGAGCATTTTCATAATTTTAAGCATCAAGTTGTTTTGTTCCAGAAGTTTGTGCTTTAAAACATACTATATAAGTAAGTTGGTTCCTGGGCTGAAAATAAGAATTTTAGAAATTAATGAGCACTCTGTTTAATAGTAAATAAAAATGGTCTAAGACATATTGATGATACCTTTTTTCTTTTGGTTATTTGTTCTCTGGAATGTTTTCTAATATTTTTATTCATTTACATGTAAAATTAATATCCAGAAAAGTCAACATTTAAAATGAGAAGAATCTGCTTTGCTATAATATTATTAAAATAAGTACAGATTAAAGAAATAGAAAAACACTTTATTATGGTTATTACTCTAAATAAAATTCATTAGGCCAGGATATTACTCAGAATTAAAAACTTGCAATAAAATTTAAATCCTACCTAGGAATCATTCACATGGAAATACAAATATTTTAGTTAGTCAAATACAGAAGTAAGACTTGAGCAATAGCACTGTGATCCTAGTTTAAAAGGTTAATGTTTGCTTTATTTAAATGATAAAATCTTCGGTGGTCAATAGTACAATGTTAGAGTTAGACAACAGACATAAATTCTTGTGTCCTGTGGTAGCAGGGTGATTATAGTTAACAATAAGGCCTGTATATATCAAATTAGAAGAGGGAGTATTTTGAATGTAACTTCCATCAAGAAATGGTAAGGGTTTAAAGTGATAGAAAAAAGTTAAAAGCCAGAAAACCATCTGATTCCTTGACCTTTTAAAAGAAATAATTAAAATATATATAACCTAATGGTACATGTCAGTAATGGTACTAAAACTAATCTGTGAAAGACCATCTTACTATATATTTATAAGAATTAAAATGCTGTTATTATACTTGTCATATGTATTTATTACATTAAAATTAGGGGAAAATGCTCAAACAAAACTAAATTTAAACCAGCCAAATCTAACCTAATATAACCCTCCGGTCTTATACCTAGATAGGTACAATTGATGAATAAATATATATTTATCATGTATGCTAAATTTACATACAATTGTATAATCTGTGTTTTCATTCATTACATCAGGGACATCTTTCCATGTAAATTATATATATCACCATTAAATCCATTATTATCTTCATAGAATTGAATTATATGGGTATACTATAATTCATTTATGTCCTTGTTCTGGGAAATTTTGATTGTTTACTAACAACTCTTTGATAAAGATTTTCGAACCTTTATCTGCATTTTCTTCTTCATATTTTCTTAGGATAAATTCATTGATGGCAATAATTGGGTTAAGGAGTAAAACCACTTCAGAGATTGTTAACAGTCATTACTATTTCATCCTTAGAAATTCCATTTACTGTGCTTTTATTCAGCTAAAGAATAGCTAAAGATGTGTTGTATACTTAAGTAATCATTTTGTTTTACTGACTTGCATCATTAAATACTTTATACTCTGTTTTTTATTGTGTTTAATGATAGTGACTTCTAAACTTAAGTACTTTTATTAGTATTTATGTTTATTATTGTTATCTAAATACAAACACACATTCACACAAAAGGAATGAAACTGCACCAAATCCTTTGTTAAAGCAACTATTTCTTTTGAAAAATAATGTGCTTTGATGATTTTTGATTTAAAAATGGCAATATTGACCTTAGGATATTTTTGTAGGAAAATTTTAATGACATTCTGTTTTTCCAAGTGACTTTGTAACAATTAATGTTTGGATTTTTCACTCAGGAAAAATCTTGATGATAATATCAGCTTTTATCAGGGCTTGTGTATAAGTATCACATTTCTGCTTTTTAAAAAATTTTTACAATATGCTGCCCTTATCTTGACCATTTTCCCCTCTGACTTATCATCCCACAAAGCATCCATCAAAGGCTTAGTCCTACAAAGTGTTGCTCTATTGGAACTTAACAGTGGTTAATTCATTTAAAAACAAGAAACCAAGAAGCAGATTTCTTACCATTTTTTTCCATTTTAGAATTAATGAAAACAAATTAGCACCATGCTTAAAGATTCTGTAGAAGTGGTGTCTTGTTTAGGAATCTAAAAAACCATAATTCAATAATATCGTTTGGAGTAATGGTTCAAGGATACCTACCCAGCTTTTTCCATTACTGTGTTACCTTTCCATTTCCAGAAACATTTTCTAAGAAATTACTCAGGTTATTGGGAATGGCTCACAGCTTCACTACTGCCATTTTGCTTTGAAACAATTATTTTCATAAAATTTTTTTTCACTAGAACAAATTAAGTACTTTCTGATAGGATGCTGATAAGTTTTTTTTTAACATATCTGTTCATAGGAAAATGAGATGGTTACAGCAAACAATATTTAAACAAGTTAGATAAATTCAGAATCTCAGCTATTTTGTTTGATTGGTTATTTTCTACCCAGCATGTCGAATTTTTCATATCAGTCAGAATACTGTCATCCCATAAGACTGGTGTATTCTCTCAGTGATAAGACAGAAGTTTTAAGCTTATGTAGGCAAGACTTCTGATACTACTTATCATCTGCATCTTACCAACAGGTGCAGAACAAGGGAAGGGTTCAAGATGATCCTTCCCCTTTCTTTGTACTGACAAAGGCACCGTCCTTGACTAAACTGTAGTCAGGCTCCTGTGAGCCCTCTTCTCCACTGGACTTGAACTCTGGGCATCTGTGCCCACTCTTTTTTTTTATTGGTTGTTCAAAACATTACATAGTTCTTGACATATCATCTTTCATACATTTGATTCAAGTGGGTTATGAACTTCCACTAAGACATTTTACCCAGAATTTACCCTGTCTCTTGATTTTGTTTGCTCCTCCTAATTTTCCATCCACTGACTCCTGGCTATAAATCCTCACTTGTCCCTCACAATTCTGTGCTGCAGTCCCTTCCCTCCTATTGCAATAGTTAACTGCACACAATCTATTTTTCTGCTTTACTTTTGCTGTCAGGCTCTGGTTCCTTTAACAGCACTCACAAAAATGAGTCAACACACACAGATATGCACAGACACACAACTGCACAGGCCCTACCTCATGCAGGAGGAATCCAAATGCTCCTTCAATGGTCCAATTATGCTTTCACTGCCTTTGTCCTTTATGGGTTGTTCTTTTTGAAGCACATACAAACAAATCTACATATAAATCATGATATTAATTGTACAAAGTAGTAGATGTAAGTAAAACGAGTTAATAGACATACATAAATGTAATTTTTGCATTATTTCCCCTTTGGATTTGAATTTTATTAAAAACATTGCCAAAGAATAAGAGCTCAAGAGATTATTAAATACAGGCCTGACTTAAAGAAAGAAAGAGGTGAAAAAATCAATGTAAATTTTCACCAAAATTATTTCAACATTGCTACACACACACACACACACACACACACACACTGTTAAACACTAAAGTTTTATCTTTCATTTAAACTTATTTACAAATACTTAGAAACACATTTAAACTTTGATTAAGGAAATAAAAAAATATGTAGAAGTCCATGAAATCACAACATAATGCAAAAGCATTGTAGATTACATAACAGCATATGATTGACTTCTGTGAATTTTGAATAATGCATTCCAACTTTGCATACAGAAGTTATTAAACATGTGTTAAATTTTCATTTGTTCTGGTGACAGCAAAGGTGGTTACCAGTTCATGAGCACATTCTCGGTAATTTCCTGAAGGATGCACTTCTAATTATAACACTGCGTCAAATCAGGTAGCTTGTGGTCCCAAGGTGTTCCTGCTCTGCTGGTGGCATCAGCTTGAATTACTTCATTTGCAAATGTAAGGCTGCTGTTTTATTAATTGAAACTGCTTCTGTGTTAAGCTAAGAGAGAGAGAGAGAGAGAGAGAGAGAGAGAGAGAAGAAAAAGTTATACTGAGTCACAAAAGAAAGACTTTCACATGACAAATTATTTTGACATAGTGAAGAATAGAAGAATCAAGGTATACTGTGAAAAATCTCTAGTAGCCTCTCTTGTACTGACTCCATCACAGCAATGCTGCACACAAACATAACACTTTCAGGCACATTATTCATTTTTAATACTTAAAGTGCAAATCAACAGAAAATATTTTTCCCCTTTAACATAATGAATACTAGAGATTTTAGAGAGGAAAACTTATCAGGGTTAGAATAAGCCCCTTCCTTTGTTTTCTTCTTTAAACATAACCAGCACATATGGTCAACCCTGAGCAAAGTGGCATGTTGATGCTCAGAGAGAGAAATCACTTTGTTTCTATTACACAGTGACTGACAAATAAACAACTCACATTTCGTGGCTGATTGCCCTTTTGATGTATAAAAGATACAAGTTTTACAATGAAAATTCCCCAATGTTTTCCCCTGATTCAACATTGTGTTTATGATAGCCCTCTGGGCATCTTAATTGTCTTCATTTATTCTTTCCTCTATTTAGTATTGTACTTTTATATATAAAAATGCTGGAAATAAGTGTCTAATTTGTAGCATCTATTTTGAGCATGCCTCACTGATTTCTTCATCTTATTAAGGTCAGCATTCTAGAGCCAAAGAGAGAGAGCAGATGAATGTGGAAGAAAATATCAATTAACTTTAGATAGAATAGTAAGTAAATTAAAAAAATAAACAAAAACTCCCTGAATATGACATTTAGCAGTTATTACATCCTGCATAGAATCTCAATTGCTTATCCCAGCTCCACTGCTTAGTAGCATTTTGAACTTGGAAAACATACTGAAACCTTTATGCTGCAAGTTTTTTTCATCTATAAGATGAGGATAATAATTTTGACATCACATGGTTATTATATTAAAAGAAATAATACAAGTAAGCCAGAAATGTAAGCATTCTATAAGTATTAGCTTTTGTTTCATTCCCTGGGTAAAAGGGACCTTCTGTTATTATTTTTTTAAAGTACATTGGTATAGGAAACTGGTAGAAAACTTTTGCTTATGTGATTACATTCAGCTGGGTTCTCTGGAGAAATAGAATCAAGATCATTGTAATGTTTTGAGCAACTAATAAAAAAAATTAAAAAAAAAAAGAAGAGAGGTTCACATATGCATGTGCACACACATGCACACGCAATGGTGAATTTTATGCATGAACTTGACCTGGCAGAGGATGCCTGAATAGCTGCTGGAGGATTATTTCTGGATGTGTCTGTGAGAGAATTTCTGGAAGAGGTTAGCATTTGATTCTTTGAATAAAAGATCACCCTTACAAAGGTGGTCCAGCATTATCCAATCTGTTGAGAACTGGGACAAAACAAAAAGGCAGTGCACAGGAAGCATTTATTTTGTTCACTTGAATTTGAACATTTATATTCTCAGGACCTCAGACATAAGGGCTTCTAAGTCTCAGGCCTTTAGACTAAATGATACCACTGACTCTCCAACTTGTGGATTGCAGGACTTTTCAGCTTCTCTAACCATACATATACTTAAATACCCTAATTACAATTGTATTAGAGTTCTCAAGAGAAATAGAACCAAGAGGAGATAAGTAGGTAGGAGCTGGATCACACGATTGTGGAGGCCAAGAAGTTCCATGATCTTCAGTCCGCAAGCTGGAGACCCAGGAAACCTAAAGAGATAGTTTCACAATTGAATCTAAACACCAGAAAAGCTGCTTAGGATGTAAGTTTCAGTTCAAGTCCAAAAACAGTTACACCCAGAACAAGGTTCAACCAGATACCTGGTTATCCTGTGGCCTACTCAAGTTGTCACTTAAAATTAACCATTACAGTAATTATTCATGGTATTTGTCTAGGGGCTGTGTTAGCATATTGAGGCCATTGTTATATTTAATTCAAGTTTTTATTTACCTTAGAATGTACAGGATTCCATTGGCCTAGAAGTCCTCAAAGCCTTTGGCCAAGCAGATTTATCTTTGGAATTTGTTGGTATCACTTACTGAAGTTGGTCTGTAGTAAGAGAATGTTGTCCACAAGGAAGACAAGATGAGAAGCTGAAAGAGAAGAGGCCTTGTGGATGGCCAATCCCTGGTCCTCTAGGAAAAATTTGAGTTTCTTTCTGTAACTTACAACCAATGGGGTGCTAACAGAAAGGATGATGTTAAGTGCAAATGTGGTTTTTATCCCAGGATTTTAGGAAATTTAATTTATTATGTATGCTTTGGTACATTTTGGGGGCTGAAATTTATCATTTTACTGCATTCTCTTGTGCCCCTGACCTTGTAAAGGCAATAAATCTGGTCCATTGTTCACACACATTCTGCTTTCTACATTTGATCTTAAAATTCTATACCTGACATGTCAATCAAAAACTATTTAAATGATTTAGTAATAACATTTTATAACTCTACTTGCTGTCTCTTTCACCTTCTTTTCTCTCTTTCCTTCTCTCCTGCCAATCATAAGTCTACCCCTGACTAAATATAGAAAAGGAATCTGAAGTAAAGTAATTCTAATTTAAATTTCATGGAGAAGGCTGAGCATCCACAAGTAGTGCACTTTTGGCAATGGCATGCCTATTGGAGTGTACTGAATCATTGTCCTTGGAAAGATTGTAATAAATTCTTTATGCAGATAAAATAAGATGACTACTTTTGACTGACTGCTTTGGTGAGGAAAACAGTTACAAATGCCAAAACCAATAAGCAACGAGGTACTGGGTTAAAAAAAGAGCAAAATTACACATTGCAGTCCTTCTGAAATCAGCATAAAATGGAGTGAATTTTTTTAAAAGTCCCTGCTTGTCAGATAGAATATCTACCATAAGCAAGGTGTCACATGATGTGGAACACTGAACCTGCCTGAGAATTCACTCCATCTCTTTCCATAGGGTAGACTGGACTAGACTCCAGGCAAAGCCAAAGATCAGAGAAATGAACATGCTTCCAAATACCAGAGGCAAAAGCTCCTTCCTCCACCTTGTTAACTGCTTCCCAGTAATACAAGAGTCCCAAGAGGACAGGGGCTTCCCAATTTTAGAAAAGGAAGAGGAAACATGAGATTTTTCAAATAAGAAGTAAAAGGGGACTATTTTGAATGGAATAGAAGATGGAGTTGGCACATTTAACCCTTAACAGAAAATGAAGATGGTGTCAGGGAGATGGGGGGCAAGGGAGTTGCCTAGACCACTTCCACAGCCAGTTTCTGCACAGGTCATAAAAACTTAGTCTTTCCAGCTCCAAGGAAAACAATGGTATTCTGACGAAGATAGAAGGGAGAGAAGGGATAAACATAATGCATTCTGTTTTCTTCTGAAGGCCGTACTGTTATGTGGAAGCATTAGTTTAGTTTTAATGGGAGTGACAGCAAGCCTGTGGGCCACAGGGTATCACAGATGTGGTCTCTGAAGGGTCATCTGACCACCACCCAGCTGACCACATGACATGTGGAGAGTTGGTCTTTGTGGGACGTGGATCTCTGCAGTGAAGATCCTAGCTGCAGGCTCAGATGCTCTTCTAGTCAGAGTATATGTTTCTGGATTTAGGAAACAAGAGATGACTAGGACCACAGTGGCCTAGCTGGTGAGGAGTAGCATACATTTTCTTAGCCCTCACACGTCTCAGGTCAAGAATAGATCAATGTGTCAGTCGTTCAAGAATTGGAATTCTCTTTTCCTAATGAAGAAGTACAATAAAGGGAATTATGTATGAGTCAGTGTCAGGGCACAAGTCACAGCCTTGGGAGTAGTACACCTCTGATCTGAGACATCGCTCTCTCTCTCCTTTTTCTTTTGGTAAAATTCAAAATAGCACTAAAGGACAGAAAGAAGTTGAAGAGAAGATTAAGGTGTTGGTATGGAGACCACGAGAGCACATAAATGGTCAGTTCAAAGTTCAAAAACCTAGAAAGGACAAACAAGAAAAGCAGTCTTTGTTTAAAATCATGACAAGAATGAAACTTCTCTTTGGGATCTTTTGTACTGCAGAATCCCTGTTGTAATTCCTCTTTCATTATCTTAAAATTCTTAAGAAGCATAAATCTGAAGATTAATGAGAGTTGGGACAATAAATTCATTTATGCAGAGGCAATTTATTTTCCCACTGAGGACTAAAGAACAGAATTTTTTAAATAGAAGAGAAAAAATAGATTGAAACTCTCCACATTTCATTCTTAAAAAATAGAATAAAATGCCCAAGTAGCTAACATTGTTTTTATAAAGCTTATTGAAAATTCACATCTTGGTTCAAACACTCAAAAAAAATTAACACCAAAAACCAAATAACTCAATCAATAAATGGGCAAAGGACTTGAACAGACACTTCACAGAAGAAGAAATACAATCATTCAACAAATATATGAAAAAACTTTCAACATCTCTAGCAATTAGAGAAATGCAAATCAAAACTAAGATTTCATCTCACATACAAGCAACAATAGTGTTGGTGAGGACGCAGGGGTGGGAGGGATGTACACTCATACTTTGCTGGTGGGACTGCAAATTGGTGTAATCACTCTGGAAAGCAGTATGGAGATTCCTCAGAAAACTGGGAATGGAACCATTTGACCCAGTTATTCCATTCTTGGTTTATATCCAAAGGACTTAAAATCAGCATGCTACAGTGACACAGGCACATCAATGTTTATAGCAGCTCAATTCACAATAGCCAAACTATAGAACCAACCTAGGTGACCTTCAACAGAAAAATGGATAAAGAAAATGTGGTATATATACACAATGGAGTATTACTCAGCCTTAAAGAAGAATGAAATGACATTTGTCAGTAAATGGATGGACATGGAAAATATCATGCTAAGAAAAATAAGCCAATCCCCCAAACCAAAGGCTAAATGTTTTCTCTGATATGAGGATGCTAATTCACAACAAGGAGTAGGGTGTGTGCTACGGAAGAATAGAGGTACTTTGGACTAGGCATAGGGGAGTGAGGGGAGGGGACGGGTGTGGGGATAGGAAGGGGAATAGGATGAATTGGAAATTATTACCTTATGTACAAATATGATTACATGACTGATGTGATTCTACATCATGTGCAAACAGAAGAATAAAAAGTTATACTCCATTTATGTATGATGTGTAAAAATGTATCCAACTGTCATGTATAGCTAAAAAAATTTTAAAAACTTGAAATACAAATATCTCCCAACTAAGAGCCAAAGAAGGTGCAACATCACTTCTTAGAGAAAGGGTTATGGTGACTGTTTCTCTTCACAGTGGGGGAGTCTGGTTTCTGCTGGAACCCAGGGGATTATTCCTGAATCAACCTCTGTCCATCACTACTGTGTCAACTAATCAAAGATAGCATGAGGCATGAGAACAGATGCAATCATTTTCAATACTAGGAAGTAATGCAAGGAATTATTTTATTATTAATTTTTCTTTTTTTGGTGGGGGGAGAAAAAGTGATAAAAATGCTTACTTAAGAGAAGAGAGTAAATAACTAAAGGATAAGAATTTTCAAGAAATAATAACATAACTGGTCTTAGAACATATAAAACCAGGTCACTGAATTTAGGGAGAAAATATTCAGATGTTAGACACTTCTATTAGCTGAGAGTTTTCTTCAGGTAATTGGAGAGCAAATGTTTATGTAAGAATGTTACTGTGTATAGTTAGCTTGTGGTATATGTGAATAGTCCTAATTTAGCTGTATATTTAACCATCATCTTGGAGAATGGTTTTGATAATTCTTCTGAAATCATTCTATTATTGATGGAAGTAAGCACTTAAAGAGCTAATCTAGCATGATAATAGGAAGATATATGACTAAAGCAGTCAAGAGTCTGGTACCTAGAGTAATCAAAAGCATGGAAACAATATCATTTACATAATATGCCTTATCAAAGCTAATTTCCATCTGTGGGTGCTAGCATTTTGATATATTTAAAAAGGATTCATGATAAGCTTATTATCTCTTAAACTAAGGCCCCAGAATGCTGAATATTAGTTCCAAAGTGGTGGGTTTGAATCAACTACTATTGAAGAAGACAATGGAGGGTGGTGCTTCTAGAGATAAATATATTGTCATCTATCAAAGTAGCTACAGACCTTAAAGGAGGAGAAATGAGAGAGAAAATTTATTTAAGCTCAAAATACGGTCGGTTGAAGACAATAAGTGCTGAGGTCAATATCTCACATACCTAGCTTCTGAAAACATTAGGAACATCAATGATGCTAAATCACTAAGAACACTTTAAGATCAGAATGCAACAATTATCATGAATACATGTAAGTAAATGCAGAGTAGAATTGCACTCAAATTATGATAAAAATAAGTTGGCACATAATGGTTTGCAGGTTATTTAGAAGAAATGAAATTAGGTAGAAACCACAAATTACTAGGTTAGTGAGAAGAATTTAACTAATTGCATGAAAATCATAAACTACCAAAATTGAGCCAGACTAAAGGTATAACTTGAATTGTCCTATAACAAGTAAAGAAATTGAATCTGTTTAAAGACTGCCTCAAAAGAAATCTCCAGACTCAGATGGTTTCACTGAGAAAGTTTAGGAAGGATTTAAGGACTATTTAGCCACAGTTTTCCATAATTTCCCCTGGAAAACAGGAACATTTAACACACTTTATGTGATAAATACTATTCCAATGCCAGAATCATACAAACACATCACAAAGATAGAAAACAATATCTTGTGAATTTAAACTAAGAATCCTCAACCAAATATTGGAAATATAGTGTGTATAAAAGATTAATATCATGACAAAGAGGAATTTACTTCAGTAAGCTGGATGGTTCAGTTTTAGAGTCAGTTAATGTAATCTACCATATCAAAAGGCTAAAGACAAAAAGAATCACATGATTATATACAGTGTTAGAAGAATTATTTAACAAAATACAACATCATTCATGATAAAATTTTCAGAAAACTGGGAATGGAGGGGGAAAGTCTCATAAAAAGTATATACTCCAAAACCACAGGAAACATCACAGTTAAAGGTAAAAAACTAAAATTTCTTCCTTAAGATTAAGAATAAAACAACAATATCTGCTCTCACTGTTTTTATTAAACATGATACTAGAATTTCAAGATAATGCAAAAATTGTAGAAAGATATATAAAAGGAGCAAAGATTTAAAAAGGCTATATAAAATTGTTTATTTGCAGTGTCATGATTACATAGAATATCCTGAAGAATTTACAAAAAAAAGAACTTCTATAATTAATAAATGAGTTCAGTATGGTCAAAAGATGAAAGATCAACACCCCAAACTAATGTATTTATATATACTAAAAATTGCATTAAAATGTACTATTAATGGAAATCAAAATAGAAACTACAATACTACTTACAGTTTCTCTAAATAAAATACTTACATATAAATCTATTGACTGTGTATAAAAGCTACATATGGAATTACAAAATGATGAAATAATCAAAGATTATTTGGAATACTTTTCTGTATTCATGGGTGGTAAGACATAATGTAATAAATATGCCAATTTTTACCAAATTGACTTAAGGTTTGAGGCACTTGTTTTTACCACTCTAAAAAGTTTTCCTGGTTATAGACAATGTTATTCTAAGATTCATATGGGAAGGGAAAGGTCTAGAATAGCTAACACAGTGTTGAAAAAGAAGAATAAAGTAGAATAATCACTGCCAAATGTCATAGCTTGTTATATAACCACACTAATCAACAGTGTGGTGTTGGTGGAGGAATAGACTCAGATCATGAAACAGAACAGAGAACCCAGAAATAGACAAGCATAATTATGACCAATTACTGCTTTGATGTCTTTTTTTCTCTACAAAGATACAAAAGGACTAGGGAAAGGTTAGCCTTTATAACACATGTGCTAAAGTAATTGGATACCCACAGTAAAAAGAAACCAAAGAACCACACACAATAACAATAATAATCCAAAAATCCACACACACCCCCACCACCACTACCAACAACAACAACAAAAGGGTTATTGTGGCTCATAGCTTCAGAGGTTTCAGCTCATGGGTGCTTGGTCCTTTTGCTTTGGGCCTGTGATGGCACAATACATCTTAGTGGGATTGCTTGAGAGAGGAGGTCTGTTTACCTCCTAGTAACAAGAAACAGAAAGAGGCTGGGGTCCCAATATCCCCTTTAAGAGTACAATCCCAGTGGCCTATTTCCTTCCAATAGACCCTGCCTCCTAAAAGTTCTACCATCTCTCAACAGCACCACAGACTGAGGGCCAAGGCTTCAACATATGGCCTTTGAGGGACATTCAAGATCCAAAGAGAGCAGTCTAGGTGAAGAGGTTTTGTACCTGACACCAAAAACATAGATCCATAAGGGAAAAAAGGAAAAAAATCAGATCTCATCAAAAGTAAAAGACTTTGGTCTTTGAAACAATCTGTTAAAAGATGACTATTCCAGTATTTTGAAATGCTCCCTTTTGTTTTCTTCTAGAAGTTTCATGTCTTACACTTAGTCCTTTGATCCATTGAAAGTTGATTTTTGTACAGAATGAGAATCAGAAATCAAGTTTTATTCTTTTGTATATGGTTATCAGCACCATTTAAAAGGAAGCTCTCCTGTCTCCACTATTTCTGGCACCTTTGAAGAGAATAAGATGGCTATAGATGGCTAATCCAATTTTTAACATACTGGAAAAATAATCTAAATAGATGCTTTTCAAAATAAAAAATGCAAGTGACCAACAAATATATGAAAATAATGTTCAATATAGCTAGACATCTAGTAAATGAAAATCAAAACTGCAAAGAGATATCATCTCACCCCAAGCAGAATGACTACCATAAAAATATTAAAATAAAGGCCTATGGGAATATAGAGATAAAGAACTCTTAGGTATTGTTGGTGGGAATCCTCAAAACAATAGTAGATCTATTTAGATTTAGCTATCCCACTTCGTGGTATATATCCAAAGAAAATGAAATCAGCATAAAAAAGAGATACCCAGATAAAGAAAATGTTGTTTATCTACATAATGGAGAATTATTTTTGCCATAAAGAAGAATGAAATCTTGTCATTTGCATAAAAATGTATGGAACTAGAGAACATTATGTTAAGAGAAATAAGCCCCACACAGAAACAAGGTCCAGTATGATCTCTCTCTCTCATATGTGGGAGTTAAGAAAAAGTATCTAAATAGTGTCTAAATTCACAATGAATATATGTTAAAAAAGAAAATCTCGAGAGATCATATACTATATGCTTCTATTCATATAAAATTATTAAAATAATATTATAGAAGTGGAGAACCAATTAGTGGTTGCCAGGGTTTAGGGATGTAAACAGGGTGGTAGGTGGGGTTTGTATAAGTACTAAGATGTAGTGTAGCATTGTAGTGGTGGCAACACAAAGCTACATACATGATAAAATTACATAGAATCACACATCCACTGATGAGTGCACACACAGAAACTAGGTCATGTAAAACGTGAAAAGTGAATAGGATAGGTGGGTTTTTATCAATATCAATTTCCTACTTTTGATAACTCTGCATAATCCATTTAAAAAAAATTAGGCATAGTGGTGCACATGTAGGAATCACATACACTTGGGAGACTGAGGTAGCCAAATCACAGGTTCAGGGTCAATCTAGGTAACTTAATGAGATCCAGTCTCAAAGGACTGGGGATATAACTCAATAACTCAGTGGTAAGGTGCCGCAGTCTGGCTGCAGCAAAATAACCGGGGCGGGGGGGGCGGTGACAAACGACTTGTGTAGCAGGAGTGGAAGCCGTTTATTGTAGGACAGGAGTGGTATATGTACATTCCACATAGCTTATCTTAATTAACATAAAATAGATACAGCAGTCAACCAATAAGGAATCACCACACTTAATGGCTCCCTGGTGTTACTTCACAAACCACTCCCTCTGGCAAAATGCCAGGCGCCATCCAGACTTGTTTACAGACTCTAACAGTAAGGTGCTTGCCTAGCACTGTGCCCTGTTTTCAATCCCCAGGATAGTGAAGAAAAGAAAAGTTATAACTTTTCTTGGTAGGCTAGGTATAAAAAGAAGACAGGAATGATTAGATAGGAATGGGAACATATAAAAGGAAGAGGAAATTAGTGTGGTAGGTAGGATATGAATAGACCAGAGAGATCCTGGATACATGGAGAGACTGTAGGACTCTACCTATTTCTGATCCTGTCTATGAGAACTCATGGGACTATGGGAAGGACCCAATGCAAACTTTCAGTAGGGAACCCCCATCCCCAGTTCTATATTGAAAAGGAAAAATAATAAAATTACAATATTTATTACTTCTTAGGTTTGAATCCCAGTTTGCTCTTTACTGAGTAACTTATATGAGATTTGAACGTTCTAAGCCTCAGTTTTCTCATTTGTAAATCTGGAGTGGTAGTATTTCCTCAAAGACTTAATAATAATGACTTAACATGCAATCAGTGATTGGTGATATCATTGATGATGATGATCATGGTGACTGTGGTGATCACTTTCTTTCTCGCCAATGAACATACTTACTTATGATGGGGATTCAGAATTGAGTGTTTTCCCTATAAAGAATTACATCTGCCATGGAGTATGAATCATGGCTAAAATTTTGGGCTTACTATAGTTGTCCCTCCTTCCTTGGACCAGCCACACTTCCACCCCTCTTTCTCAGATAGTACCTCCATTGCACTCAGCTCTTGCCCTACTTCTGACTTTCTTGATTTCTGCTAGGGAATTGAATATATACTAACATTTTGGCAGACATACCAAGATATAATTACTACTTTTAAACAAGGCATTGATTGGTAATCACGAGTTCTTGTATCATAAAACCACAAGCTAAATCTCATAATAAGAATTTGACATACTTAAAAGACATTTGGTGCTTATATCAGTTAGGATTATTTTTCCTTGCTATTATTAATAAAAACTGACCTATTTTTTAAAAAGATAATTTATTGCTAGAGTATTGGGTAGCTCACTGAATCACCAGTAACATTGGAGGACCAGGATCAGGGAACAGGCAGATATGAAGGGAGGTATGCAGCAGTCAGAACCTTTGCAAGACTGTACTGGACCATCAGTCCAGCGAGGCTACTTATGCCCTCACAGATATCCCTTGCTGACATCTACTGTGTCACTACTCCTGGAAGCCATTGCAGACATTGCTTCCATTGAGCATCTGTACCCACCCATGACAACAGAAAATAATTTCCCACCACACTGTCACTGTTAGTAAATTTCCACCTAGGAAGGGGGAAAGGGGAGGCCAATGGAGGATGTGTGACTCTTAAAATCACAGCGTAATAGAGGTTGCTCTTATTTTATCTTTGTGAAAAGTATACTTCTTTCTCTACCTTATTCCTGTGTTACAATATTCCTGTTAGAAGCGTCATTATGACCTTGATTGCACAGTTGATGAATTAGATTCATGTTTTTTTACTGGGTGTTGAAAGATAGATTTTCAGTTCTCGTTCTGGCTTTTATTTCACTGGTATTTGTGTAAAATGACAGATGAGGGGCAATTAAAACAGGAGCTGATGGATGGATTGCTGGGTATAAAGCATCTGGGCTCAGATACTAGCCCTGTCACCATCCAGTTGTGTAATTGGTAGCATCATTTAACCTTTCTGGACCTCAGTTTTCTTCTTTTTTGGATGAGAATATTAGCACCCAATTTGAAAACTGACCCTTAGGTTAGACGATTATGTGTTTTGAATTACCTGGTAGGATGCCTACCACAAAATAAAGTGCTAATACTAAAAATACTAAATAATTAACTAATCATATCTTTGTTATTGTCTTCCTTTCCTAAAGAATCATTAGCTACAAGGATATCAGTGCAACTGTAATGCCTAAAACTCTTTTCACTTCCTTGTTTTTCCTTCATTTCCACATCTTCTCATTGTTTGCTGTTGTAGGTACTGAACTTTGTTTGATTAGCTACAACAGTTGTAGTTAACCATACAGAAGTTTGTTCTTGTTGGACAAGGGCAAAGCCATATCCATAGCACCTGGGAAATATCTCTTGTTAGAAAAATTTAAAAATAAAAAATGAAAGTAATTGAGAATAAGGAAGAGATACAGCAAAACAGCAATAGAGCTGCTGGACTGGATTAGCAATACATTATTATTCAAGCTGATAAATCCTGATAATGCTTTATCTAAAGGAATGCATTATACAAATCTTTGCACATTCATAATATACAACTGAAGTGTATTTTCTTAAAAGCACAGAGTAATAAAAAGTTAACACATAGGTCCACAGAAGCACCAGTTGAGTATAGGCATCAGAATTCTCTCAGGATGACTCTGCCCATTAAGATAACCTCAGGGCATACTGTTTCATCATGTAGATTCTAATTTAGAAAAATTTTAAAATCTTATGGTGTTAGACAGCTTTTTGCTCTGATCAAAATACCTAATAAGAACAACTTAGAGGAGGAAAAGTTTATTTGGGGCACATGGTTTCAGAGTTTCAGTCAATGTTGGCTAACCATTGCTCTTGGCCCAAAATAAAAAAGAACATCATGGTGGAAGAGCAAGACAGAGGAATGGTGCTCAGCTCATGGTGGCCAGGGAACAGAGAGAGAGTAAACAAAGGGCTTGGGATGTATAAATCTCAAAGGCACACCCACAGTGACATACTTCCTCCAGCCACACCCTACCTGCCTATAGTTAGCCCCCAATTAGTCAATTTATTTTAGAATGTGCTGATTAGGTTAGCACTGTCATAATCTAATCATTTCATCTCTGAACATTTCTGCATTTTCTCACATGAGCCAACTGGGGACAGCTCACACCTAAATAACACATTTCCTCTATTTTTGATACCAGCATATAGAAACACCATGACAATTTAGAATACACTTGTGACTTGGATAAATTAACAGGAAACAGAATTATTTGCTTCCGAACACTCACACGATGCCATCTAGGTCTTAGAAAATTTGTTAATCAAAGTCATATTGATGCTACTATTGCCAACCCAAAGAATCACTTCTTAGCATGAATTTAAGAATTTTTATTCTTAATTATCATCTATGTCTCTAATTAAGAGACAAAGAACTCAAATACAGAAAGTTTGTGCAAATGTGTTTGTGCGTGAGTTCTACTTTCCAGTCGTAGCAAGGTCTCTGACTCAATGTGAAAACTGGAGTTTCTTAGGGCCCAGGATTTAATTTAACAAATAATTTTATTTCTTAATAGGACTGTAAAGCAAATCCTAATTAATGTGCTAATAGCTGCTCCCTGTTTACAGAGTATTATCCCAGGTCTTGAACTGTAACAAATATACATGAAAATTAATGTTCGCAGAGCAGAGAGAGAATACATTTCACATTTCATTTCTAGACCTATTCCTGTGAGACATTTCAATCAGAGAGATGGCACAAGAATGTAAAAAGTTATTTTCTTGAGGTCTGAGCTATTTCTTGTAAAATAACTTGCTATTTTCTAGACTATAGCATAACTTAGATGTAATCTCCATTTCCTCTTGGAATTAACTAATCTTGGTATCTTACTCATTAAGGACCATGGAGGTCAACTAATCCAGTCCATATCCTATGTTTTAGCCCTCAACAAATGGTTGTTTAGTTGCTAATTGTATATATACATAGGGTTGGGGTTCTCACTATCTCTTAAAGCAAACTCTTTTAACAGTCTAAATAGTAATATGTTTTATTTTAAATTATTTTCTGAAAATTTAGTATTCATTCTGAAGCCACTTAGAATTATAGTGTTTCCATAACAGTCCTTTAACTTCAAGTTGAAATCAGTAAACATGCCTGTTCTATAATGTTAAACCACATATTCTCTCATTCTTCAAATGTTATTGATAGAATCTATTCTCCTAGAATTAAAGTATCATGGGCCTTTCATTTCCACCAATGTTAGATTAGGTAACTAACCAAACTTGCCACTGAACATTTTTGGGGGGACAAAATTAAGATATCTTCCAAAATACATGAAGATGTTAACAACATGGCTGAAACAAAGGCTGTGAATATGGAGAGATCAGAGAAGTACTTGCGTAGCTTTTGCCCTGGACTCCCTTGTCTATGTACAGGAGAAAGTCAAGACTCTTGGCCATAATTCTGATAACTTCAAAGGTATGGGGGACAAAACACAGTCTCTGGGAACCATCAGAAAATGAAAGCTCTGACAAATGTCCTTATTTGATCCTGAAGAATTTGCCATTAAAAGTAACAGTGGACTGGGAACAAGCAAGGACTAGGGTAGTATAGTGTCCCTCTTCTTACCTTCCGAATGACCTAGAAAATCTAAACACCCAATTTGTACTGAAGTCCTCCTAATTGCTAGTGCCCACAAAATCTGACGGAAGTGAATGAAAAATATTTCCTAGAAGAAAATATTATTGTCTTAGAACTCAAATTCTTTTTACAAATGAATTTTCAAATACAGATTTCAATGACTAAATTATAAATAATGAGGTACATGGGGAGACAAAGCAACAGGAGTAAGAAACATAGAAAAGAAAAATAGACACTAGAAACATGGAGATTAGAGACCCCGGAATCATCAGACATAGATTGTAAAACCAGTGCCCTTATTCTGTACAAGTAGATAAAAGCAAAGTTTAAAAAATTTGACAGGGAACTAGAAACTATAAAAAGTTACATATTTTAAAAGGGAGTAAAAATAAATTCTAGAACTGTAAAAACAGTGAGAAGGGAGAACATTATTATAGCTATATCCCTTCTGTTCAAGGAGGTAGAGAAAAGCATAAACATGTTAAAGAAAGATATGAAATAACAGACTCATAGACCTTCTAGAGATGAAATATCCATGTTTTGACTTTTGGTTCCCAAACTTATGTGTTATTACTGCTTGGGGACATGGTATCATGAAAAGGTCTCTAACTTAATACTTAGGCTACATCCTAAAGTAAGAACCCCTTTCTTTAAAAGTGTTGCCTTTGATTTTTCATCTTTGCTTTAAGAAGTCCAGTTCTGTGATTTATGCAATTTACTGCTACAGAATAGTGTGATATGTGATGTAAACAGTAGACCCTATAATGGAGATGACGTATCATCATCTTTCCATAGTGATCTTCCTGTATCTTCTTTTCTTAAAGTGGACCCCCTGATTGGATGCTGTGCTCAATGAGATGAACTGACTGTGAATCAGGCATTTTGTAAACCCCCAGAGGGAGTACTGACTGAGGCCTCATGGGCATGAAAGGAAGACATACACTGGAGTACTTACCTATTCCTGTTAATATCGACCCTTGGTCTTTTTAGGATAGAAGAGAATCAATGTAGTCACCTTGTCAGTATATTGACTGTCTTCTTCAGAAATTCTGCCATATTGGAGGATTAGTATTGGTCTCTATTATCAACAGGTAGATTATTTAGAGGCATGAGTAACAGGGCCTGCTTTGGTAAATGAGATTCTTTACTGTTTGTTCCATACATAGACACTTTCTCTGCTGTCATGGCTACTACTTGCATATGCCAGTAATGCCAGTTCTAAGCTGCTAAATAGGACAATACATTTTGTCCACGTGAGTTTTCAGAGCCTTTTCCATGATGGGTGCTTTCTGATAGAAGCTAATAAATTTGTCCTACTTTCATCTGTTCTTCTACATGTTTTCTAATGCATTACTACTTGTTTTCAATTATCTAACCCTTTCCCTTTCAGATTTTTGAACATTCAGCTGGGCTATTGATCACAGACCATAAATCTGTATCTATTCCCACCTTGGGCCACTGTTTCCGTACAAAGTGGATGACTATATGTGCACTGTTTATTATTATTCCCATTAAAGAGATTTTTTTAAATATGCATACTCTTTCAAGACCACCACTGAATTTGGCTTGCATACAGCCCCTGATGATTTTTAACATGTAACAACTTACTGAACAAACTAGTTACAATCTAAGCTTGGACTTTTTCTCTTCTTCCTTTAGCTGGTCATGTGGGAAAATCTCTCCCAACCAATTTAGTCAATATATGAGCTGGGGAAAGGAGTATTAATGCCTCTGTGTCAGGTGATATGGAGATTTAGATACCTGTTCATGCAGCTTCTTTATGTCCTCCTTAGGTTCAATCTCAGGTATATTTTTCCATCTTAGGAAAGATGGTTGCTAGGACTACCCCATTTCATGAGCCAGACTCATGGTCCTTCAGTGTTCCAATCAAGTTCTTCATCTCTTGCATGCCAATCTAGCATACCAGGATCCTCAGAAGGTATTTAATTCTCTGGCTTCCTCTATAATCCTAATGACTTTGGTGAGTGTTTTCTAAATCTTCCCATAGTATAAGATGTCTTGGGTCTTTCGGGGTCACAAAGTTTATGCAGTCCTGCAGGGCTATGCTCCTCAATCTCTTTATTCTTCACTGTCTGACAGGGCAACTCAGTCATCTCCACTTCACTTAGCATTGAGCATTGCCTTTTCCATGTTTCTAACAGCTACCTTAATAATGTTTGCTTGATCCTCTGGAGGCCCTGCCCCAGGGAATCTCCTGAGAAAATGCCTTTCAAAGTCAATGAATTCTTGCTTGTCCCATCTTACATTCTAAATGTGTTGATCAAATACTCTCAAAACCAGGTCCTAGTAATACTCCTTCCAGTTCTTGCTATTGAATTCTATTCTTCCTTTGGCATATAGTTCTCTCCCCTTCCCTTATGTCCAATGCAGCCAATCCAGTTATGCTTGAATTTAATCAGATTATCGGCCTGGCTGTCAGGAGAATAGTTGGAAGTAAATACATGAGAGGGACATCTGTTACTTTGCAGAAAGAGGCTGAGCTTCTAATGGAATAGGAATTTCTCACTCTTACTAGCGAAGGGTCCTATGGATTCACGGCATTCTATGGAGCCAAATTCCTCAAGGATATCTATCTACTCATTCCCATGCTATGGTTCTGGATCTGGAATGTGCCTAATTAAAGGTTTGGTCTCTAATGAAACAATGTTCAGAGATGGGGGTCTTTGGAAAGTGATTGTATCATGAAGGATCTGACGTCCTCTGTGGATTAGTTCATTGATAGCTGAGTGGTCTACTGGAATACGGTAAAAACTGTGGGCAGTTGGAGCATGGTTGGAAGTAGGTCTCTGGAGGGGTGCTGTCAGGAACTAGATACTATTCCTTCCTCTTTCTCTCTCTGTTCTTCCCAGCTGTCACGAGCTGAACAGCTTTCCTCAACCATGCCCTTCCTCCATGATGTTCTACCTCACCTCAGGCCCACAGCAATCAGTCCAGCTAACCGTAGACTGAAACCTCTGAAACCATGAGCCAAAATTCATGTGCAATTGTTTAAATATTTTGTTGTTATTACCACAGGATATAATTTGTCTTCTTTCTGTTTAAAGTGCATAGGTATTCTTTTGCAGTATCTTTATTGATCATGAATTTTAATTCTCTCCACATAATTTATTTTTAACATTTTGGAATGGACAGTATTCTCTTAGAGAAGAAAAAAGTCTGATTTTTGTCTCTCTATTCATTAACTGGCGTCTATCGTACTCCCATTCCTGGGTGTGTCTGTTCTAAATAACGATAAATGGCCATATGACATTGTGGCATTGTAGTTATTCTCCATAGACAAATAGGTAGGCACATACAGAGGAGTTTGCTTTATGTTTCTAAAAAGCAATGGATCTTTGAGAGATGAGAAAGAAGAATGTAAATATGATAATTTGATTTGGCTCTTATAATTTCAAGTCATCTTTTTGGGAAACTCTTCACAATACTCACATAGGCTTGTAAACTGTCATACAGTCAATGTCAGAATTAAATACAAGAAATTCCACTTAGTGTTCAGACAGCAAGGATTGGAATGACTAGAAAAGTCCAGGAAATAAATAAAAAAAATTATACAAAGTGGGTGAAAACCCCCAAACTTAGAGTATCCTAGTTGATAAATGTTCCTTGTCCAAGAAAACATTTAACTTTATAAAATATACCATAATATAATATTCATTATGGATGGCTGGATCCAAGAGCAGAGGTGCAATTACATTTTCCTCAGAATATATTTGTATGTATAATTTAATATAGAAAGCAAAGCTGGGTGATTTGAATTCTACTGAAAACTTTAAAATATCAGAAAATATGCTGGTCAAATATAACCATATGTTACAACATTTCACATTTTAGTTTTAACTAATCTTTGCTTTACTTCTACGATGTTGCTTATCTCAAGGTTTAAGAGTTTGAAAATGAATTTTCAGATACTAATTGCTTATGAACATTTATTAGTTTTTAAAAATAGTTCTTGTGCATGGTTGGGCTGGTTGAACTATTTGACAGATATTTCTGCATTGGTTTCTATAAGGATGCTGACCACTTTTATATTTAAAGCTTAATACTTGGAGAAAAAATAAAAATAGAATCTGGACCCGTGGCTACTGAGATACTATGGAATCAGGCATTCTCAAATGAAGGTGACTAATTCAAGAGATCGGTGCTTCCAGATTACTGAGATGTCCTCACGCTCCATTGAGATGATCATCATTCGCATAGTGTTGTGTACTACTCTTCCCTTCTCTATTGGCAGGTTTAGAACATGTTACCCCAGGTTTTAAAATGAAATCCTTGAGAACAGTATAATTTGCTTCAATTCCTCATGCCACCCAATAGGACAACTGTGTAAACTGAGTGGAGTACGCTCCCAATGGAACCACATGAAGTCATGGCCAAATGAAAGATAAAAATAGCTAAAGTCAATGCCAGTGAATTATCATAAATTGTTTGCACAGCTTGTGAGCTAAATCCTTAGTGGATAAGGCCCATGTTATGCGCCTATCCTACACAACTTCTGGTTGATTCAAAATTGTTTTTAATGTGAGCCATGAATATTGGATATTTTTAGAAGCCTTTCTATCTGTTCCAATAAAACCAAAGTCACCTATTCAATCTACATAGAAGTGGCAAAAAGAACTTTCCTTTTGCTCTATCCTTACCCTAAAACATAGCATCTCCCCAAAGTGGATTCCCTGACACAAGGAGGCTAGGAGAAGAAGCTTCCATTTCTCAGTGTGAGACAGACCTTAAGGGGACACTTCCTATTTGTGTCATCTTCTTAAACAAAAAACAGCAAAATGCAGTGATGTGACTTGGGCCTGCCTCATTAAATGGCGTTTGTTTAAAAATTAACATAAATCAATTTCCATATAAAAAAGCTTCATGTATATTTTAGGTTTCTGTTGTGTGATCTGTGCTATTTTATATTTAATCTTTGCTGTCCTATAACTAAGAGTTAATATGTAGTTAATTTTGTAGAAACATAAACTTACTTTAAAAGGTGACAAGAAATCATTTTTGTTGGACTAGAAAGTCAGAGAGTCAGCAGTGAATTTATCCAGGCAGCAGAGATTGGAAGGGGTGGGGATTAGCATATTATGCTAAAAGGGCATGCTCCACTTTCTTCGACTTGGAGACTTGTTGCTAAGCAATACCAACTACAGCCCAGTAAAAGATATGAAAACATAATTCAGTTTCAGAAACAATAAAAGCCCTTACATTTTCAAAGGAGGTTGCAATAATACATAATTTTTAGACCAAAACCACTCTGGAGCTCACACGAGGCCTGCAGAGCAGCAGCAAATTATTCAGATTTATGAAGGGGTTGTGTGAGATTAGCAAGAACTTGATATAAAATTGGGTTAAGCCTCACTGCCATCCATCACTCCCCTAGTGCAGGACAATAACCATAAGCACAATAACATTACAAGGAACCACACATACACAAGAGATTTATTTCACCAATATAATGCTATTAGATCAAAACTGGATTTAAAGTTCATACTTTGTAGGTGGGATATTTCATTCACATAAAATTGTTACTAAAGTTAACAGGCATTTTTCCACTGAAAAGAAAAATCTGAAAGACATCAAATATGTTTAATATTTCAATTTTACATACTCAACTATATTTCTTTGGAACCACATTTTTTTTTGCATGTAACTTGAAATTACTAGAATTCTAAGTAATTTAGGGGACCTGATTTTTTTTAATGGAAATATGTACTTAGTCTGAGCAATCAGTGATTTGGGAAGCCAGCCTGTGGATTCCTCTTAATGCATTTATAATATAAGTGATAGTGAAGGGAGATGAGTTTGTAAGGAGAGATTCATCCCTAAGGAAGAACGTATCAATAGTGCTAGTGATGTGGGGTCTATTTTAATTGTTTAGAAAATATGAGGCATATAGTAGACACAAAGCCTTTTTCATTTGGTTCTGTTGCTCAGATTTAAAAATGAACTTTTCCTAGATTGCTGGATTTGGGTGTCCTTACTGCATAGCAGTGATCCATTTATGATTTTATATATGCTGTACATGTTGCTTGTAAACTCCTCTGAATGTGTAAACCCAACCTTTCTTAGGGTTATTGTTTCAGCTCTCTTGAATATCAGAGAACTATTGTCTGAATTATTCTAGAAATTTCTAATGAGTGTCTTACCTCTATCATATAATAATCTGGGGATGGCGGGTGGGGAGAGTACCAGAGTTTGAACCCAGGGACACTTAACCACTGAGCCACATCCCCATCCCTTTTTATTTTGAGATAGGGTCTTGCTAAGTTTCTAAGGCTGGCTTTAAACTCACAGTCTTCCTGCCCCAGCCTCCCAAAATGCTGGGATTACAGGTGTGTGCCACCATGACTCGTTTATCAGATAATAATCTAATGAAGTATTTATCTGTGTTTTTATAGTTCTCATTCATGCCTAAATGACTTTACCATTTGTCTATGGGGAGATACTTCTATCACCCAATTAAAATATATAAGTTCATGTTAAAGAAATATTCATGATGATTAATAGGTTGGTTTGCACTGTACCTATCACCCAGACTAAGTAGAGTTTTCTGAATTGGAGAGAGAGATAGAGATAGAGATAGAGAGCGAGAGAGAGAGAGAGAGAGAGAGAGAGAGAGAGAGAGAGAGAGGATATGTGTTGGGAGAAGAAACAAGAGTTCACACTGGGTTTTTCACACTGAAGTTGGTCCTCACCCACTTGGGACAGTAGTTCTGGTGGAACACCTATCAGCTGGGGATCTGAAAGTGGTGAAGAGCTGTCTGGTCAGGCTCACTGGATCTCTAGTGAAAAGCAGCCTCACTGATGTCTGTTCTACCTTGAGACAAGAACAGTCACATGGCTGCCATGAAAAGCCACACTATACTGTTATATCTGAGTCTCCTACTGTTTCAGAAAGAGGCAGATAAGAAATGAAGTCTTTCCTGCACTCCTGGAAAGAGCCCAGAAGGACTCTGACATAAATAGTCGCTCTAGGACTCCAGTTGTTGGATCACGGAGGGAGCAGAGTGGTATCCCTAACATGTGGCCTCATGACCACATTCTGTGGTGAGACCTGGAAGGATTCTGCAGGGTAGAGGCCAATGACTAAAATCTACCAGTATGTCCATGCTCCCAGCAGGTGCCGACCCAAAGATGAGAGGAATGATTCCTCTGCCATTGAAGGGTGCAGAGTAGCCCTTTTATGGAGCAGTTGCCTCTTGGTAGCATGTCTGTATAGAATGGAAGTAGGTTACTTCTTCACCAATGATTGTTCTCAGCTTCACTAGGCCAAATAATTCTTGCTCAAAGACAAAGACTTTTAAAGGGCATGTTGAGAACATTGCTTAACTTCTTGGTCCAGCAATTTTAAAATTTAATCTAATATTCTATTTTTAAATGTTTTGTTTGCTTTCATGAGTTATATATAACAGTAGAATGCATTTATGCACTTTGATATATCATACATAGATGGGATATAATTTTTCATTTTTCTGAGTATATACGTTATACAATCACATTGGTCATGAAGTCACGTATATACATAAAGTAATGTCTGTTTTGTCCTACTATCCTTCCAATCCCCACATCTCCTCTCCTCCCCACCCTTCCTCTCCCTTCACTTCCCTCTACCTAGTTTAAGGTAACTCTATTCTTCTCTAGTGCCCTATCCCTTATTATGAATTAGCATCCACATATTAGAGAGAACATTCAGCCTTTGGTTTTTTGGGATTGGTTTATTTCACTTAGCATGATTTTCTCTAACTCCATCCATTTACTGGCAAATGCCATAATTTCATTCTTCTTAAAAGCTGAGTAATATTCCATTGAATATATATACCACATTTTCTTTATCCATTCATCTATTGAAGGACACCTAGGTTAGTGCCATAGTTTAGCTATTGTGAATTGAGCTACTATAAACATTGACGTGGCTGCATTACTGTAGTATGCTCATTTTAAGTCCTTTGGGTACAAATGGAGGAGTAGGATAGTTGGGTCAAATGGTGGTTCACATTCTAAGTCTCCTGAGGAATCTCCATACTGTTTTCCATAGTGATTGGACCAAATTGCAGTCCCACCAGCAATGTATGAGTGTACCGTTTTCCCTATATCCTCACCAACATTTATTGTTGCCTATATTTTTGCTGATTGTCATTCTAACAGGAGTGAGATAAAATCTTAGTGTAGTTTGATTTGCATTTCTCTAATTGCCAGAGATGTTGAACACTTTTTCATATATTCATTGATGGATTGTATTTCTTCTTCTGTGAAGTGTCTCTTCAGTTCCTTAGCCCATTTATTGATTGGGTTATTTGTTTTTTGGTGTTAAGTTTTTTGAATTCTTTATATATCCTAGAGATTAATGCTTTATTAGAGGTGCATGTGGTAAAAATTTTCTCCCAATTTGTAGGCTGTCTCCCACATTATTGATAGTTTCCTTTGCTGAGAAGAAGCTTTTTAATTTGAATTCATTCGATTTATTGATCCTTGATTTTACTTGTTGCACTTTAGGGGTCTTGTTAAGGAAGTCAAATCCTAGGCTTCACATGGTGAAGATTCGGACCTACTTTTTTTTCTATTAGATGCAGGGCCTCTGTTCTAGTGCTTAAGTCTTTAATCCACATTGAGTTGATTTTTGTGCAGGGTGAGAGATAGAGGTTTAATTTCATTTTGCTACATATAAATTTGTGGTTTTCCCAGCACCCATTTATTGAATAAGCGATTTTTTCCAGTGAATGTTTTTGGCACCTTTGCCTAGTATGAGATAACTGTTTTTATGTGGGTTTGTCTCTATGTCCTCTATTATGTACCTTTGGTCTACTATTCTATTTTGGTGCCAATACCATGTCATTTTTATTTCTACAGCTTTGTAGTATAGTTTAAGGTCTGGTGTCTGGTATTGTGATGCTTCTTGCTTTACTTTTCTTGCTAAGGATTGCTTTGGCTATTCTGGGTCTCTTATTTTTCCAAATAAATTTGGAAATTTTTCCTTTATAAATCAATTGCAAGAGGCTTACAGAAACCCAAATGTACAAAATTACAGCAGACCCACACTAAGACACATTATACTGAGAATGACTAACACTAACACAGAGAATAAAGATAAAATCTTAAATGCCATGAGAAAAAAGAATCAAATTATGTATAGGGTAAAACCAATTTGGATCTCTAATGAAGAGAAAAAGAAAGAAAACTCAAATTACTAAAATATAAGTTGAAGAAGGAAATATCCCAATGGACATGTCTGAAATACAGAAGATACTTAGAAACTATTTTGAAAATTTATACTCCAGTAAAATAGAAAATATAGAAGACACCAACAAATTTCTAGAGACATATGACTTATCCAAATTTAATGCAGAGGATATACACGATTTGAACAGATCAATTGCAAGTAATGAAATAGAAAATGCCATCAAAAGCCTGCCAACCAAGAAAAGCCCAGGACCAGTCAATTCTCAGCTTACTTCTACAAGACTTTTCAAAGAAAAATTAATACCATACTCCTCAAAGTAGTCAATGAAATAGAAAAGGAGGGAATGGTTCCAAACTCATTCTATAAGGCTAGTATCACCCTGATACCAAAATCAGATAAAGACACATCAAGGAAAGAAAACTTAAGACCAATATACCTGATGAACATAGACGCAAAAAACTCTCAATTAAATTCTAGCAAATCACGTACAAAAACAAAATAAAAAGATAACGCATCACGATCAAGTGGGATTCATTGCAGGGATGTAGGGTTGGTTCAACATACGTAAATCAATAAACGTAATTCATCATATTAATAGACATAAAAATAAGAATTATATGATCATCTCAAGAGATGCAGAAAGAGCTTTCGACAAAATACAGCACCCCTTCATGTTCAAAACCCTAGAAAAACTAGGGATAGTAGGAATACACCTCAACATTATAAAAGCTATGTATGCTAAAACCAAGACCAGCATTATTCTAAATGAAGAAAAATTGAAAGCATTCTCTGTGAAAACTGTGTCCTAATTTGCTAGCTCATTCTCTCCTTAATTTTTCTTCACTCTTTCCTTTCTTTCTGAAGCCTTCCTTTCTTCATCCTTCCTTCCCTCTGCTTTATGTCTTCATTTCTTCCTCCTTTATTATTTTTCCTGTTCTTTTCTGCTTTCCTTCCCTTGACCCTTTTTCCTTTCTTTTGTAATTTTCCTTCCTTCTCTTCCTCTTTATTAGTCTTTCTTCCCTCTGTTCTTCCTTTCTGTCAACAACCTTTGACTGTTAAACATAACAAAGGCAATGCTGTGTCCTGATTTGCTAGGACAGTCCTCATTATGCCTGCTGCACCAAATAAGAGCACCCCATTCACCTTTCTTTTTAATCAAAGGTAAATGAGGTTGGATGACTCATTGCCCATTCATACCAAAAATGATGCATAGTGTACAGGAATCCTTCAACTCCTGTGCAAGTCTTTACTGAAGATAATCACCATCCTTATTTCCAACACTGTTCTCATTTTAAAAGTTTTATAAATACAATGTTTTTTGGAATCCATTAATGTTGCTGAAAGCAACTGGATTTTGTTTTTGTTATGGTATAATATTCCATTTAATTGTAGTACCATTTTAAACAATACATTTTACTGTGGAGGGAAGTTGGATGGTTTCTATTTTAGTCTATTGTGAATAATGCTTCTGTGAACATTGGTATATGTGGCTCTTGGTATTTATATTTCTTTAGGGTAAACAAAAGAGAAGAGTTGTTCATACAGGGTGTAGACTCAAAGCTGTTTCTCAAAGTGGCTGCTGGTATATAATAATAAGGCTGATTTTTTATACTTTTATATTTTTTTTTAGTTCTCAAAATCACCCTTTGTAAATTTTCTCAAATTTATAGATGAAAAACTGAGACTTAGAAATATTTCATATTATACAGAAGATTATATAGCTATTAGTGGGAAGTGCATATAAACAGGGTGACTCTATTGAAAGACATATTCTTTTTTTGCTTCCTTCTTCCTATCCTAAACTTGATTGTGATGGCTAGAGTTTCAGCAGCTGTTTTGTACCAGGAGGAGCTTATTAGAATGGAACTATTTCTCAAAATGAAAAAGCAACCTAAGACTAAGAAAAACTATCTGCAAATCACACATCTGACAAGGGTTGATATCTAAAATGTATAAAAAACACAGCTCAATAGCAGAAAAAAAATAACATGATTTAAAAATGGGCAAAGGTCCTGAAGAGACCTTTCCCCAAAGAAGACATAAAAAGGCCAACAGCTATATAAAAATGTGCTCAACTTTATGAATAATCAAGTTAATACAAATGAAGCCCTCTGTGATATGTCACCTTATACCCATTAGCATGGCTATTATCCAAAAAGGAGATAAATTTTATCCAAGAATGTGAAGAGAGGAGTCCCTGCTATATTCCACACTGTTGGTGGGAATATAAACTGGTGCAGCCATCATGAAAACAATATGAAGAAATAAAAGAAAATAATTAAAGACGTAAAAAAATATAATTACCACACAACCCAGCAGTCACTCTCTGGGCATATACACAAAGGAGATAAAATCACCACTTGTGAAGAAAATCTGCATTCCCATGTTCATTGCAATATTATCCATAATAATCAAGATATGAAAATAACCTAGGTGTTGTCAGTAGACAAATGATTAAGGAAAGCATGTGTGCAGAGTGAATGTAATGAACTATTGCTCAGCCTTAAAGAAGGAGATCCTGCCATTTGCAGCAACACAGATGGAACTAGAGGATATTTTATTAAATGAAATAATCCAGACAGAAAGAAAAATATTGTAGAATCTAACTTGTATGTGGAACGGAAAAAGGCCAAATATATACAGTGGTAGAGAATAAAACACTGATGATCATGAACAGGGGGCAGGAAAAATGACATACAGGTGAAAAGGTACAAAGGAGCAGGTACATGAGATGAACAAGTTCAGAGAGATAATTTATAATATGAGGAGTATTACTAATAGAGTTGTAGTATATTTGGGATTTTATGTACATATTTTAACTGCTCTTATCACAAAAAAAGTAACTCTGTGAGATGATGATATGTCAATTTCCTTTACTATAATAACCATTTTTCTCTTTATATGTATTCTATGACATCATGTTGTAAACCTCAAGTGTACACAATCATCTTTATTAAAACAAAAATATGTAATAGTCACACATTTCCAAATAAATGGCCAGACATCATAAATGGCAAAAAACACACCAAGGTCTACAATCAATACAGGCAAGCCATTGCCTTCTTCAACATCACAGCTCTCAGAGTTGCTGTGGGAAAGCTCTAACCCAACACTCTCTCACTCTGGTTCTGACCCATTTGAGAAACTTGGTCCTATACTGTTCACTTTCCTGGATGATCTGTTCCCTCCCAGCCCTGTATAATATCTGATATTGTACAGAGGATCATCTTGAAATATGAAGAGGAAAATTCAGGCTGTAGGGACTAAGTTCAGACAATTAACTTAGATGGAAAAAAAAATATCTGCAACTAACAATTCCTAAGTGTTCTGGAAATCTTTTCCTTTTGGTCAGTCTTCAATCTGATCTTTGCTTTGAATGCGAATACTGGAAAATGAGGTCAAGCTACTTTTTGGACTCAGATTTTCAGCTTTTCCACAACTGCATTAGTTTATTTGCTGATTTTTCATCCAACTATTTCCTCAAACTACTTTCTGATAAGAATAGTAGTAGATGCAGCATAAAAAAAATGTAGAGTTACTTATGTGGGAACTGAAAATTTTACTCCGTAAGTTTGTGATGTTGAGTCATGGTGTGAAAACTGATGAGTTACTAGGCAAACATTTGCTATTCCTCCCTCCCCAACATACAGTACTTCATCTTATATTGTGTCTGATACGCTGAGTCTTCCAGTGACTGAGTCTCCACTTTTGGCTTTGGGCATCAGTTAAAGATTCCAGCCCACACTGGAGTGAAATCCATCAGCATCATGATTGTCTCCTTCAGTTAGGCAAAGGACATTTGTAACTGCAAGCACACAGGTCTTAGCAACATTGAGACCTCCTAAATACCTACTGTTATTTATGTATCTCCTGTTAACACAGTGAAAAAAAATGTGATTACTAAGAACTTTCATAATATTTGCCTAAAACCTGTTACAGAAATAGCAAATCCAATGATGCTAAGTGCCCCACAAATTCCAACAAATGCTGCTGCAGGCACAATAAAAAGTTGGTCAACATTCTCAAGTTGTTCCAGTGAAAGAGATTTTTCAAATCTACAGCCCTTGTGCTCCATTTATTTTTCCTGTTAAAGTTCCTAATAATGTGGTTTCAAATATTTGGAAAATTTTAATAGGAAAATGTGAGAGATAATATTATAAATATGCTACCTTGCATCCCTTTGGTCCTAGTGGAACACAATCTTTAAGTGTACTTATTATAGGTGATTCTTCAGTTATATTTAATGAAAAAGTCTCTATTGGTTTAAAAGTGCACATGTTCTTTCATCACAAACTTTCATTACAAACTGACCATGAAAATTCTGTTTCTTCTGATTTTCTACTATGAAAAATAAATACATCATGGGTAGCAAGTTCAAGGCCAATCACAGAAATATTCAGAGTGGTCATAACTAAAAGCAGATGTTTCCAGATGGAGACAAAAATCACTTTCAAATACCTTCCATTGCCAATGTAAGGACAGAGAAGAAGAAAAAGTTAGGAAAACCAGCTTTCCCTGCCATACACTCACATAATAGAACCAGTCCAGTAACTACCTAACGACAGAATACAACTTTATTCACAAAGACAGTATTTCCAGGTGGCTATTACAGGACAAAATATACTCAGGAAAGGAAATATCATCCAGAGCACAGAGAAAATAAGTCCCCCTGTGATCTAATAACTATTATTTCACAAACAGTGTTTCCAGAGGCCAATAACCAAAGGTCCAGAATGAGATGGCATCAACATAAGAGAAAAACACCAAGAAAGAAATGCCAATAAAGATTTTTAAAGCAAACACCAATAAGGTATCGTATCTGAAGAATGCTCCTGAATTTATAAAAATGTTTGGTTTTATTAAAGATTGAAGCATGTACCTCCCTCAAATTCCTGATCTTCTAGGCTCTGGAAGAGTTTTCATTCCTTAAGCAGTTTGGTGAAGAGTAATATTTACAAAGAGGCTGAGTTTATGGTGAAGGAAAAAGAAAGAAAATAGAGTTTTGATAAGAAAAGCAAAAACCATTAAGAAGGTGGATCACACAAACAAAAGGGAAACTGGGCTTGTTTATAACACAGTCATAAATGGGGGAACTAATGTCACAGTTCCCAGATTCTTAGCAGTATTTTACCTGCTTTGGATGGAGCACAGAATAACCTTTTCAAAAGTCGCAGCAAAAAAAAAAAAAAAAGAAAAGAAAAAGAAAAAGAACTGAGAACTCTGCCCATAAGAAGAGGAGAAAATGCGGCTTATTGAACAGTTATTCTTTTAACAAAAAGCTTATGAACAGTTATTCTTTTAACAAAAATTATACCTAAAATACTTTCCCAGTGATACCATAAGAATTAGAAGAAATTATTCACAGAAGTACTATAATAGTCACTCCAAAAATTAATTAAACTATATAAGAGAATAACAGGCAGGTAGCATATATAGCATAGATACACTGGACAAAGGGGTAATTCTCATCCTGGGTGGGATGGTATGAGATTTCATCATACTATAAAGATTCGTAAATATTTTTAAATGTATGAATTATTTCTTTGGGGGTGTTCTATTTAATGTTTTTGGTAAGTATTTGATAATGGATAACTTAAGCTACAGGAAGCAAAGCCTCGGATATGGAGAACCACTGTAAGTTAAGTATGCAAAGTGTCTTTGTGTATGAAATTTGTGTTTTCATCAGTTAATGATAAAACTTTATTTCAAAAATACAGAAGAGGTTGATTCACATATGATGTGTGATTAATCTATTTGGGATATCTGAAACACTGGCTTATATAACTTTCCTTGTAAGGAAAAGTTTTATGTTTTTTTTTTTATTATTTAACTCAAATTCCCCAAGTTTAAATATTGTACAGGCATTTTTTTTATTGTGATGTCTTCAGTTGAATGGCTCAAGTGTTACTCTAACAATACTTATTGTGTACTACTGAAATTCTACAATCAAAAAGAGGAAATCAGCTGTGAGCCTAGCTTTACCACTGGGTTTGTACATGTACTCACCTGTTCTTACCCATAAAATGGTGATACCTTCTCCCGATTGAAATGTATTAAAATGGTGAACCCTTTATAAAAAATAACTTTAAAACATCCACAAAGGATTCAGAATCAAAGTATGTCTTTGTCCTCTAGCTTCCCAGTTTTGCTTTGATTAGTCAGACATTACAGGTAATGCTCACGTACATGGTTTAAATCCTTATTGATTGTCTCATTCTGTTTCCTTTTGCTGTAACAAAATATTGGAAAATGTGTACTTTTAAAAAATAGATTTATGTAGCTCACAATTCTGCAGGCTGAAATATCAGGTGACCCTATCCGTTTGAGCTGTAGGAAGAACCTTATGGTAAATGGCATCACCATGGTGAGAGGTCATACAGAAGAGACTACATAGTAAGACATGAAACCAAGAGATTCATTTATTTATAACCAGTCTTTTTTATGTTTAGGAACTTTCCTTGTATACATAAACCGTTAAAAGCATTTTACCAGAAAAGGATGTTGTACTTTGTTAAATGTTCTTCTGCTTCTGTGTCGCCTGAGAGAATCATGTGGTTTTTTAACCTTCCTTCTGTCAAAATAATGCATCACAGGTGATAGTTTTGCATATACTGAACCAGCCCTACCTTCCTGAGATAAATCCCACTTGGTCAGGCTGTATCATCTTTTCAATGGGTTGTTGAATTCAGCATTCTAAATTTTATTGAGGTCTATTGTATCAATCAATGTTCATTGCCTGTAGCTTTCTTATCTTTCAGTTTCTTTGGCATCAGTATCAAGATGATACTGGCCTCATGTGTTCAGAAGAATTTCCTATAGCTCTTTTTTAGAGAAGAGTCCAAGAAGTATTGATAATAATTCTTGGAATATTTGGTAGAATTCATCTCTGGGTGAATCTTGAATTTGATCTTCTACCAGGATGCTGTATGACTTTCTCACAACACTGGGCTGCAACAGCAAGCTAAAGCTCCCAGTCAACAACATGTTCAAGAGGGTGAACACTCAATGCTCTGCATGCACTGTGCTGATAAACTTTGACATTTGGTTGGTTTGGATGTATTAAAAATGCTACAGTTTGGATATTGTTTATCCCCCAAGGGCTCATGTGTTAGAAGCTTGGTCTTCAGTGTAGTGACATTCACAGGTGACAGAACCTATAAGAGGCAGGGCTTAGTCACTGGGGTTGCTACTCTTAGAAGGGATTAAATTAGTTCTTGTGGGACTTTGGTTAGTTCTCATGAGAGGTATTTTATAAAACAGAAGCAGTGGTAGAGCCTAGCACGTGTGAGGCTGGGTTCTTTGGTTTCCTGTTTTACCATGTAATATTTCCCTCTTGCCTATGCTCCTGCCACAGTCCTGTCTGCTAGGATGCCATCTGCCATGAGGTCCTCACCAGAGCAAGCCAATGGGTAACAGAGCAAGCAAGATTTTGGACCTCTAAAACTGTAAACTAAATAAACCTCTTTTCTTTCTCAAGTACCCAGCATCAGGTATTTTGATTGGCAATGAAAAACAGAGCAGTACAAAATGCACTTTCAATGTATGATGTATTCACTTATAACAGCCTAATCAGGAAATAATTACACTGCAACTCAAGAAGCTTCCTTGTAGCCACCTCTGCCTTTTGGTTACCATTTGTATGTGAGGTCTTCTTCCATCTCTTCGCTCCCATCCTATGTATTTCCTAGAGGCTAAAATGGGTCTCTTTTTGGCTCATGGATGGAATTTTCCTAGTCCATTTAGTCACTTTAGTCACTCTGTCTTTTGATTAGAGAGTTTACTCCATTTACATTCAAGGTTGTTAATAGGTAAGACTCATGCCACTTTACAATTTTTTCAGGTTCTTTGTAGATTCTTTTCTTTTTCTTCCTCTCTAGTTTTCTATTTTTGTGATCTGGTGATTTTCTGTAGCATTGAGCTTTTGATTCCTCTTTCTTGCTTTTGTATTTGCAGGGGGTTTGGGCTTTGTGGTTATCTTGGGATACCTAGCACATCTTATGTTGATAATAGAACATGTTAAGATGCAAACAACTTATCATTGGTCACATACAAATACTCTAGACTTTTATTCTCCTCTAATTTATATTTTTCCCAAATTGCATATTTTTATATTATGTATTCCTTAACAAAGTTTTGTAACTATAGTTTTTTTAAACAGTTTGACTTTTAATCTTCATACTAAACATTGGAAAGATTTACACACTACCATTACAGTAATGAAATATATTAATTTGATTATGAATTTACCTCTACCATTGAGTCTCATACATTTATATCATCCACTTTTGGTTAAAGCAGTCCCTTTTACTTCAGTAAAAATTTCTCAAGTTCATTTACTGCCATTTTAAGAAAATAATAAAGGTAAATGCATAGAATGCATCCCAAAATCTCTTCCCTAGACTTCTGCAGTATCCTCTCAACTGTTCTCCCTCTCTCCATCATTACTATACTCACTGTGTTTTTTAAATTATAGAAGGTATGCTACTTTGTGTGTGACTCTGTGTGTGTGTGTGTGTATGCGTGTGTGAATATATGTGTATATGTGGGTAAATCTGATTATACCACTTCTCTGCTTAAATCTTATTATTAAATAATTTTTATTGTGATAAGTATACTTAATGTGAGACCAAGCTTCTTAGTAAAATTTTAAGTGCACAATACAGTATTGTGAACTTTCTGTTCAGGAGGTATAAAATTTCAGTTATGTAGATGTGCAAGACGAATACATTTTAAGATTTGCTGTACAATATGCTGAGATCTTAAATAGTAACATGGGTCACTCTAGTTTGGCTTTGTGTTCAGGCTTCTAGGCACACCAATCTTTTTCTTTTGTTTTTCTCCTCAAGCAAGCCTAGTTCTCTTGTTCTTCATTGCCTCCAGGGCTTCACAATCTCATCCTCTCTCTTCAAAACCTTTAGGATAAGATACTATAAAGATGTAATGAAGTTCTGTAGAGTAGTAGTAGAAGGAGATGAAGAGGGAGAGAGGAGGGATGGGAAAAGGGAGGGATTGTGACATGAATTTTTAAAAATCATGCTATGTGCATATCTAAATATACCACAGGGAATTTCACCTTTATAAGTATAAAGAACCAATAAAAAATAAATGGATTGGTGAAAGGAAGATCAGTAGTATAGAGAAAGGAGAATGGGGGGAGAGAGGGAAGAAAGGAAGGGGGAGCATGAACTGAAATCATATTCCATAAATGCATGGATTTATCCAGATGAACCAACCCAACTATGTATGACTGTAATGCTATCATGATAATAATAACAACAACAACAACAACAATAAAACTTCTCCCCTTACTGTCTCCTGCTCTTACCATCTAAGTGAGAGCTCAATTCAAGTTTCATTTTCCCAGAGACCCTTCTCTGAGTCTCCATTCTGGATTCAGCCTCTACCCTAACACAGATCCTTACAGCTATTTGCTTCAGTAACTTTAGGGTTAGTCACATCTAAGACAAAGATACAAATAAGAATGGCTTGAGTAAGATAAGAGTTTTATTCTTCCCTTACATAAAAGAAGTCAAAAGTAAGTAGATAAAGGCAGATACCATAGCTTCATAGTCACCAAAGACCTATTCTCCTTCTTTTGTTCTGTTCCATCATCCTTAACCACATAACATTCGTCTTCTGGGTCAACACATTATCACAAGGTGACCCCTTCTCTGGCTTTCTGTTTTTTCCAGGTAATAGGAAGGAGAAAAGTTAAAAGCTTCCCAACTATATCACCTTCTCATCATCTTACCCGATGACCTTCTTCTCACTTCAGCTATCTCTCTCCACAGGAGATGCAAACCAATGTGTGTGCTTCTTTTAAATGAATATATCGCTGCTGTAACAGAGGAGGGACATGTTCTACTGGAAAAAGTAAAAGATGGACAGACAACAGGCAACTTGCAAGCTGTGTCATGAAAGCCGCACTCTTCAGTTACATATTGTTGTAATCTACTCAATGTCTGTTTCTCCCTTCATATGCAGCTGATAGAGGGGCAGGGATCATACCTATTTTGGAGGTATCTATTATATAATGTTGAATTGTCCTTAATACAGACTCTCATGATATGTTCTTAAATTTTAAATCATATAAAGCAACTTGTTGGGTGGTTCTCCAAACCAGACAACATCGCCTGCATGGGATTTAGGCAATGCAAATGCAAACTTTTTTTTTTCTTTTAATTAAAGACTTTAACAGGAAATTTATGTAAAGGCATTTCATAGTTCAATTGATGTGTGCTTTAAATTTCTAGTCTTTGTGAAGAATCTGACCCACCCTCAGCTGCTTTGGCATTCCAAGTCCATTTTACATTAATATTCATATTGGGTTTCAAGAATGACATTTTGCTAAGTTTAGAATCTGCAATAACTCATGAGCTAAAAAAAATTTTTTTAATTAAGCGCTAAATTTTGTGGACCCAGCTCATTTACCCTTGGCAGAATGTAACTTCCAACAAAGCAGCTTATAAAGTTGATATTGCTTATAAAAGCCAAAAGAGTTCTAAGGACAGAATATGAGTCCAAAAAGAAAACATCCCAATGGTGATCTTCAGATCTGCTGAAGTCTCAGATGTGTAACAACAGATGTTCTTTACACCAAAATGCAGTTTTAAAAGCCAGAAAGAAAGAGGACACAAGTCAAGCATATTCTGTAATTGAAAAAATTTTAGGTATACTTGGGAAAAATTGGAGTGAGGGTAAGCATAAAACACTAGTCAAGAATCAGAGTACAGAATCCTAACATTGTGTACAGCATTCTACTAAGATAGATTGGGTGGTGAGAATGTCAATATTATATTCATTGTTCTGTATCAAAATGATTTGCTTTAATTTATGTAAATAGCTTAGTAATTAAAGAGAGCCTAAGGGTTACTACCCAAATACTTATGAAGAGAGAGGATGACAGGTGAATGGCATACTCTCGGTCAATATGTAACTGCTGATCTGATGGTTATTTTTATCCAACTCATCTTAAAATCCTTGAGTCATTTTGGGCAATATAAAGAGACCTAGCATCAGCAGAGTCTGAAATAGGAATGTTGATGAAAAAGAACAAAATGAAATAAATTGATGTCTTTCCCCAAGAAACTCATGTTCAGCAAGTATTGTGTGCTCCCTATTCTCTAAATATTAGACACTGTGATAGATGCTGAGACTACAGTGGTAGATAAAGATGCATGGTTCCTGCCCTCAGGACTTTAAATAGTTGAAGGATGAGACCCTTAGAGAAAATTTTTTAAAAGTATATAAACACCTGATTCATAGCTCAAATGTTTTATTGATTAGCCCAGTTATATTTAAAACTTGAAAATAATGATGATAATGATGAAACAGACTCCAATTAATTGAAATGGAATCTACTTCTCTATTGTCCTAGAAAGGTGGGTATAAAAAACTAAACACTTCATTCATTAAAGAGCCCAATAGTCTGGCCTATTGGTTTGTGCATGAGGATACAAATGCTTGTCCTTGTTGGGCTATGTCACAGGGATTCTATGAATTCCAATTAATGATGCCATTATTGGATGCATACGCTGTGTTCACGGATCTTAAAGATTTCATTACTGAATAAGTGAAGCAGACTGACAGGACCTCAGGCTGAGCTGCCATAGTGGGAACATGCATCTGCCAATCCCACAGAGATGCTATGGACAAGAGGTTTTTTTTGTTGTAAGTAGGGATTTCCAACATTGTCTAACTTGCTTTATTTTCTGTTGACAAAGGCTGCTATATTTCACTACTTTATTAAAGTCATAAAGATGAACAATTTGTGTTTGCCATGGGTGCTTTATTCAGTCATATTCAGACCCACATTGTTCCATAAAAAGGAGTATATGAACCGCACTTATCTCCCAGGTTGCTGTGTTTTCCAGGGAGGCTGCCAGTCCTACCCTATGATCAAGAGAAGCCATAACATTCATCACCCCATAATTACCACAGAAGACTAGAATACTGAGCCAGTGGGCAGCAGGATATGTCTGATGTTGAACCACAATGCAATACAACATAGGTTATCTAGGATCAGGTCTGAAGCTCTACCAGTCCTGGAGAAATTGTAATTCTTGCCTAGAAGAAGGGGATAGAATGATTTCTCCCTTTTTTATCAGAATGGAAGGAAGCTAAATAAAGTGCTTTCTAAAAATAAAATTCAAAATATCATTCTGTAATAAAAACTAAAAGGATATAAAGAAGTGCTTGGCTTATTGCTTCAGCTGTCAAAATCTGCCACATTGTACAAAATTTACAATTTGAATAAGAAAGGAATGCATCTCTTAGTTTTCAAGGACATCTTTCTCATCCATGCAAAACTGCTTTCAATAGTTTTAAATGCTATCTTTAATAATATGGTTGGCTGAGGTCATGGAAGAATGAATAATATTTTAGTGTAATATCATGCCACATTTTATTTATCTATTCATCAATTAATGACCTTTTAAGTTGTTCCCATATTTTGACTGTTGTGAATAATGTTGTTATTAAGATTCAAACACAACTTATTGTGTGCACGTTAAGTGTTTAGTTTTCATGATTATACCCAGGAGTAGAATTCCCAAATCTTGTAGTGGCTCTATATTTAGGATTTGAAGACATTCCACTGGTTTTAATAGCCACTGCACCATTTCTCACTCCCACAAGCAATGAATGAGGTTCCAGTTTCTCTACATCTTTGACAATGCTAGTTTAAAAAAAAAATTTAGCTCCATTAGTGAATATGATGTGCTATCTCATTTTGGTTTGATTTTATTTTTGTATGATTAGCAAGGTTGAATATATTTTATGTGCCTATCAGCCACTTTTATATCTTCTTTGGAGAAATGTCTCTTCAAATGTGTTGCCTATCTTCTAATTGGGCTCTTTGTCATTTTATTACTGGGTTGTAAAAGTTTTTTATGTGTTCGGATAAAAGTCCCTTGTCAGGAACATGATTTATATTTTATCCGATTCTGCCAATACCTTGTGCTTTCTTCATGGTTTTCTTTGATAAACAAAAGTTTTAATTTTGATGAAGTCCAATATGTCTGGGTTTTTTTTTATTACTTTTGCTTTTGGTGGAATAACTGGGAAACCATCATCTAATTCAAGGCCATGAAGATTTTCTCAGTTTACTTCTAGGAGTTTTGCACTTTTTTGTTCTTACACTTAAATTTGTCATGCATCTTGGATGTAAGAGTGCTTCGACATCTGTCACCACCACATCCATCACCAGCATCCATTAGGCTGATTTGGCTGTTCCCTTCCTCCCTCATGGTTCCCTGTGTGTCCTTCCTGAAGGTACATGCTCCTCTAAGAGGAGAACCTTTCCCAATAGAGAAGAGTCATTCATCTCAGTCAAGGGCATGTAAGTTAGCTGTGCTCCCCACTAGAACCTCCAAACATGCTCTCAAGTTTTGTTATTTGTCTTGAGTCAGGTTTTTTTTTTTTTCATGAGATGTGAGGTGGGTATGTAGATCCACTCTTATATGTGTGCATATAGTTGTTTCAGCATATTTTTGAAGAGATTATCCTTTCTTTATTGAGTAGCAGTGACAACCCTGTCAAAAACCACTGGATAGAAATGGGTGCATTTATTTCTAGACTTTTATTTCTATCCCTTTGACCTATGTCTGTCTTTATATCTGTACCACACTGCCTTGATTACTGTAGCATTGAAGTAACTCAGAAACTGGAAAATGTTCTGTAAACAAGCAAAACAACCAATTCAAAATCCCATCTGAGATTTTGATAGTGATTGAGATAATGATTATATTGAATCTGCTGATTCAACAAAATATAGGTACTTTGTAAGTGTCAAAAGATTCAAAGGACAACTTTCACCTTTAGCAAAGGTATAGCTTCTTTCCCAGACTCCTTTGCTGTAGGTGGCCTCCAGAGTCTCTGATGTAGCTACCTAATAGCAAACAAAGGAATTATTCTCTGGCTTATCTCCACTAAATACAATTATACCACCAATGAGGGGTGGACCACCTCTGAAAAGGGCAAGGAATCTATTCCCATCTCATTGCCCTTATTCCTGTGTTCTTCCAAATTTTATAACTTTGCAAAAATTCTATTTTGGTTTTTAGTCCTTGGGCAGTGTTGGAGTGTACGAATTAAAATGTTCAAAAGTTGGTTCAGTTATATAAAGCTCAGATGCAAGTTGTTTATTCAAGTCATTCTTTTACTAGAACATGCTTCCTTAGAAAATTACTTCTGTAAAATCATAGTGACTTCTGTACTCAGGTAACTATATTGTAGTTGAAGAGACATTATCTAGAATTATATAGATAACTACTAAAATATTTTGAATTAACTAAACTAAGGGGAAGGGTGTTTCCTTGTGTAATAAATAAGTGAAGACAGGGAAACTTCAGAAGTACTAGTTGAAAATAAACTGGAGACCTAAATTGTCATGTGATCCAATGGGATATCTGAAATGTTTGGTGCCGTAACTGTATGATATAAAAAAGTGTGTTGCTTCTTATATTCATTGAAAACCTGAAATGAGGTTCCCTTTAGTATAAAATTGAAAGAAAGTCCAGAAACTGAACACATCTAAGGGCTTGAGTTTTTTGTGCAGTTTAAATGGATAGTGATCTATTGTGTTTTATATTACAAAATTATTTAATAAAATGAAGGTCTCCATACAAATTCTTAGTATTCTATTAGTGTGACATAACTGCCCATATGACTTTGTCACAGGGTTAATTCATCCCATAACACTGTAACATAAAATCATTTTTAAAGACACTGAAGTATTTCATGCTACATATTATTAAATATTACTAGGATAAGAGAAATTCAAATTCATTTGTTGATACATGCTTCATAAATCCAAGATTCACATTAAAAATGGATATATTTAAATTCATATATTTTAAAATCAGTGAGTCTTATATTTCTTAAATATTTTTTCTTTGGCATATTACTGTAATTCATCTTCCTCTAATGAAGGAAAATTGAGCAATGGGTTCTAGAGATGATTTAGTTTGTCCTTTTAGTGCACTATGTAGTGTCAGCATGGAACATTCTTACACCTCAGCTCTGAGGGCGCTTATCCCCCCAAGGAGTGAAAGTCCTTGATGATGCCCCTCCTCTTTTTACTCAATAGGAGGCATAAGAATCCTAGATTGACTTTGATGAAAGTCACTAAAAGAAGGCCACTTCCTCACAGCCTTCTCTACCATACTCACTCATGAGGCCATTGCTGCCTAACTAGATCACAAACCCAAGCTCAGCCACATGACATCATTCTCCTATCTTCCCCTTGTCTAAGTCCTTCCACCAAGGAATTCTTATGGTCCAACATTGCTCCCCATTTAAGCCTTTTGAGAATTTGTCTTCTTTGAGAATTGAAGAGAGTAGTTGTGAGTAGATATGATGGCCTTGGTGTCATCACAGGATAATAGAACAAAAAAAAAAAAAAAACAATGACTTAAAAACTAGACAGTTTGGAATTCAAATCATGTCCTGCCACACTGCTTTATTGTATGGATAAAATTTTCCATATATTCTGAGCCAATTAAAAAAATGTAATCAAAATATAAATAATAACGTTGTTTCTACAAGATCATTCTTAGGAAGTTATGAAATTACAAAGATCACAGCATAAGGTAAGAAATAGGTGTTCAGTACCTTCCAGTTCCCTTCCATACCCTCACTGTCAATACAAACTTAGAGATAACAACTCTGCAGATGGGCTAAATGTTTGTATATTAAAACCTAATCCCCCATGTGATGATATTTGGAGTTGTGGCCTTTGGAAAGTGATTTTAAGTCATGAGGTGGAGCCCTGGTGAATGGGATTAGTACTCCTATAAAAGAAGACCCAAAGAGTTCTCTTATGTTCTTCTACCTTGAGAAATGACTGTGAAAAGGCAGCTGTCTATGAACCAAGAACCAAGAACCAAACTTTCATTAGAACTTCATCATGCTGGTGCCCTAATCTTGGACTTTAAAGCTTCCAGAACTGTGATAAATAAGTTTCCATTGTTTGGAAGACCCTTAGTACATCATATTTTTTTATTTTATTGCTTTTGGTGGAATAACTGGGAAACAATCATCATTGTAGCAGTCAAATGGACTAAGATAGTTGCTAAAAGCAATTGCTCAGAAATCTTCACATGTCACATGACACTTGAACACATACTAACAAGAAGTTCATTTATTTATGTGAAAATACTTCAATGAAGCTAACTTCAAAAGAGGGAGTAAATGAAAATATGCTCAATTCAGAATGGGTTTAGAACTTTCTGGGTGTCTTCTTGTAATCACTAATGTATACACATCATCCTTTTACAAGCATCCCTGATCTTTCAGGCAGAAATTAAAGAGTGATTTATTTATAAAGAATAGGGAAAAAAAACTCTCTTCAGCTGCTTAAACTCAGAATACCTTATAGCTATATTAATGGAATCATATTTTTAATTTTATTTGTTCTTTTTAGATACACATGACAGTAGAGTATATTTTGACATATTATATATGCATGGAGAATAACTTATTCTGATTAGGATCCCATTCTTGTGGTTGTACATGATGTGGAAAAGTGAATGTTTCTGTGACCTAAAAGATATCCAGGGTTGAATTACTGGCTCCTAGTTATTCCTTTCTCACTTCTCTGTAGTCTGCACAGAGGTACCTGAGAATGAATAAGGTGATTACATCAATACATCTTGATAGTTGGTCACCATCCTGGCAAAGTTGTAGTACATTGGTGAGGTTAAAGCAAATGTATTTATAATATCTAAAGTGATCTTTTCATTAGCCATGATTGCCTGTTTCTTGAAGAACATTTCAATAATATCAGTCCTCATAATGTACATGCATTCTGTAAGCATACTATATTTTTTTCATTCTGATAATATTTTTGTCTATATTTTTTCTCTAAATAATGGAAAGTAATGCTTACTCCTTGTTGTGATACTCAACTTGGCTCTTTGATCTCTCCCTTTAGATTTCTATTTGTGTATACACTTATCTTTTCTTTGGCATAATAATCTTTTTCTAGTAGTTACAAATTTTTCCATACATCTTCAATTTTATAATGTTTTCTTGTATTTAAAAATGTTATATTATATTTGCTGAAGAGATTTTTTTTTCTAATTGGAATTGTAAGCCAGAGGATTCATTTATACCAACATTTAGACTTTTTTTTCTTTATTTTTCCTGCCTAGAGGTATTTCATGATTTATTTTGTTCCCTTTCTGGTTATAGGATTTAAAGATACAATAGATAAAATACATTCCAATGCATTTTCCCCTCTACTTTCCTTTTCTTTAGAACAGTTTTTATTTATTTTTATATTATTAATCCAGGGAAAACTCATTTCTGCTTTTGATTTTATCCAAGCCTTGAATAATCAGTAACTTTAACATTCCTCTGACAAAATAAATCTTAGATAGGTTTTACATGTTTGTGCCTGTGTGTGTATGTCTCCTATATTTTGGATCATTCAGTAACTGGACGTTTGGGGTTGAAGAGGCAATTACTGATATTTGCTAGTAAAAGCAATTACCAAGATGTCAATGCAGGCCAGTGTCTGCTGCTTTCGATGGAAAGCTATCTGATCATGTGAGTTGGGTATTTGAACAGCACCTTTCTCCAATTTCTGGCAACACTATTACCATCATTCATTGAGATAAAGCTTAGATCATATACCTTTCATGAAACCTTCTTGTCATAGCCAAATTCCTTTGTTTTCTTCTGCTGCATTTCCATATCTCCTAGTATATTTATCCCTTATGGTGCCCAGCCTGATCTAAATTATAATACAATTATTTGTGAACATGTTGAATTGCCCCACTAGATTATTAAATTTCTTCAGCAAGTCACCATCTCTAATCTATCGTGTGATTCTTCAAAGCATCTGATTTACTACCTTGTATATACTTGGCACTTCATAAATGTCACTGAATGATTCAGTAGATGATCAAAGCATTTTAGGTAGAGTTTTTACTTAACGATTGGGTATTTATAAAGTTTTTAACAATAAAATGCCGAGTCTTGGAGTGGATCTAGGCAGTAACCCTTGACTCCTTCACAACCAACAAATGAAGTAGTGAAAGTAGAGCTGACCAGAGAGGTAGATGACAAAATAGGCACTCTAAAACTTGATCCTGGAGAGCTTGGAACCTGGAGGGATTTGGAATTTGTTCACCAAAACAGAAAATAAGGGAAGAGTTTCTCGACCCTGAACCTTGACCAGGGAGTGGTGGTGTGTGTTGGTGAGGGATAACAAAGAGAAAAAGAGGGAGAGGAAAAGCCATAAGCTTACTTCCCTTAAAGTTGGAAACAAAAGCAGACCGAGTTATAAAACAGAAGAGGAGCATCAGAGACAGTGAAGGAGATCACACAGTTCAGTTGTAATTGTGGGCAGAAAACTGTGCCTGGCGGAGTAGTCATTTTATAGAGTTCACCGCTAGCCAGCCTCCCTAGAAGAAAATAAATAAATCAATTACAGCTTCTCATCCCCTACAGGTACTAACAAAACCACAAGGAATGACCCTGAAGTGGGTCGCCTCTGTAATCCATCTAGAAGTAACTTGTAGAGGGATCTCTGCTAGCTGAAGGTGACTGAAAGCCCATTCCCCTCACTGAGGACCAGGAGAGTGTGGTAGAGCTGACTTGAGAGGAGGTCCCTCCTGGGAAGTGCTGGCCCCAACCCAGGGATCCCTTCAGCCTCCACAGGAGCTCAGGTGAAGTTGGGCCAGTTGACACCCTACTTCCATCACAGAGACAGGTAAAACCCTGGTGAGCTCCACCAACCAGGGTGGAGGCTTCTGTGCCACAGATGGCTCCCAGAGAATCTGTGCTCACAGCCCCCACAGTGGCAGACAGCCTCCAAGAGCTTAGTAGCTCTACAAAGAAGACCCTGTGTAGAGGAGCAGGTGCTCAGCAATTCACAGCCACCACCCACAGGTGCTCAGATGAAGAAAGGCCAGCTGACATGTTATCTCAGTCAAATGCTGGAGAATTAGGCATAGAAGAACTTAACCTCATGATTATAAAGGCTATATATCGCAAACTCAAAGCCAACATCATACTGAATGGAGAAAAACTGAAAGCACTTCCTCTAAAATTCAGGAAAAAAAATGAGGATGTCTACTCTCACAACTCCTATTCAATATAGTTCTTTAAAATTCAAGTCAGAGCAATCAGGCAAGGGAAGGAAACCCTGATTAATTAAATTAAAGGAAATTAAAGAAACACAAATAGGAAAAGAAGTCAAATTACCTCTGCTGTTGATGACATGATTCTATAGGTAGACGATCAAAAATTAAAAAATAAAAATGAAACCCTCTACCAGAAGTCCCAGAGAGCTAATAAATGAATTCAGCAAAGTAGCACAATACAAAATTAACATTCATGGATCAATAGATTTCCTATACTGCAATGATGAATCTGCTAAGAAAGAAATCAGGAAACCTCTCAAATTCACAGTAACATTGAGAATAAATACTTGGGAATAAATCTAACCAAGGAGGTAAAAATCTCTACAATGAAAACTATAGAATGCTGAATAAAGAAATTGAAAAAGATCTTAGAAATTAGAAGATGGAAAGACATTCCATGTTCTTGGATAGGCAGAATTAATATTGTTAAATGGTCATGCTCCCAAAAGCAATATACAGATTCAATGCAATCCCCATCAAAATACCAATGACACTCTTTACATAACTGGAAAAAAATCCTAAAATTTACCTGGAAGAATAAAAGACCCAGAATAAATACAGCAATCCTGAGAAAGAAGAGCGATGATGTAAAAGGCATCACAATACCTAATCCCAAACTCTACTACAGAGCTATAGTAACAAAAACAGCATGGCATTGGCATAAATCACAGACATGAAGACCAGTGGAATAATATGGAAGGCACAGAGACCAATTGTATTGATACAGTCATCAAACACAAAAGGTGTCAAAAACATATATTGGAGAAAAGATAGCCGTTTTAATAAATGGTGCTGGGAAAACTGGATATCTATATATAGAAGAATGAAATTCAATCTCTATACTTTACCTTGCATAAAATTCAACTCATACTAGATCAAAGACCTAGGAATTAGACCAGAAACTTTACAACTATTAGAAGAAAATACAGGCTTAGCACTATAACATATTGGCACAGGCACCAGTTTACTTAACAAGACCTCTAATTCTCAAGAAATAAAACCAAGAATCAATAGTGGGATGTCATCAAATTAAAAAGCTTCTACACAATAAAGTGAACAAGATCATGAAGAGAAAACTTACAAAATGGGAGAAAATCTTCGCTTGCAATTCCTCTGACAGGGTATTAATAGCCAGAATATATAAATTGCTCACAAAACTTAACACAACCCCCCCCACACACACTAATAACCCAATCAATAAATGGGAAATACAACTAAACAGACACTTCTCAAAAGAAGAAATATAAATGACCCACAAATATATGAAAAAATGTTGAACAACTCTATCAATTAGGGAAATGCAAATCAAAACAACATTGAGATTTCATCTCACCCCAGAGAGAATGGAAATCATTAGGAATACAGATAATAATGAATGCTGATGAGGATGTGGGGGAAAAGGTACACTCATACAGTGTTGGTGAGACTGAAAATCAGTACAACCACAACAGAAAGCATTATGGATATTCCTCAAAAGAGTATGAATGGACCCACCATATGACCTGGATATCCCACTCCTTGTCACTTATCCTGAAGAACTATAATCAGCCTACTTTACTTATACAAGCACATCAATGTTCATAGCAGCACAATTCTTAATAGCAAGTTGCACAACCAGCCCAGGGGCCCATCAACAGTTGAATGCATTTAAGAAAATGTGGTAAACACACAATGGAGTTTTACTCAGGCATAAAGAAGAATGAAATTATGAGATTTGCTGGTGAGTGGTTAGAACTGGAAAGCATCAGGCTAAGTGAAATAAGACCTTCTCAGAAAGTCAAGGGTCAAATGTTCCCAGTCATATGCAGAAGGTAGAGCAAAATAAGAAAGAACAGCGG
>NW_025999900.1:2032409-2086254 GCF_001458135.2 Marmota marmota marmota
AAAAAAAAAAAAAAAAAAAAAAAAAAAGAAAGAAAGAAAAAAATCCCCCTGGAGTTATATGCTATGTATTACTTGCTTTACAATCAAGAGATTCCCCATTCATTATACCTTCTGTTTTCATCAGCTTTTTCATTGCTGTGAGCAAAAGACTCCAAAAGAACAATTTTAAAGGAGGAAAAGTTTACTTGTGGCTCACAACTTCAGAGATGTCAGTCCATAAGTGGCCAACTCCATTGCTCTGGGTCCCAGGTGAGGCAGCACCACCAGGTGGAAGTGCATGGTAGAGGAAAAGCTGCTCAGGACAGGGCAATAAGTAAGCAAGAGAGAGTTGTGCTAATCACAGATAAAATGTAAGCTCACACATGAGCTTTTGGTGGGCATCTCATATCTAAACCATACATTGTATTTTTTGTGCATAAAACAACTTACATTTGACTCTCAGCCATCTGCAAACTCTGGGAAGTGTATTCCTTGGCTTTGCAGTTCTCCCTTAAGAATTGATATCCTCTTGCAATTCTAATGAGTCAGAGTCTCCAGTGAGTTAGAAAAAAAGGCAATTTAGAGCAATACTCAACAAAATGACTCTCTAAGACAGAATCCTAGGTTTGCTTTCTTAGTCCTAATAGGAACAACTGTTTATTCATTTATACTTGATGCTTGAGGACCTACTAGATACAGAAAAAGGTGCTACATGCTGGAAATAATAAATCATACTCTTCCTGCTGTAAGAAATGTAATGCCTAAGTATTAAAGCCAAATAAATCATGTGTGACATGTGCTATTGTGCAAGTGGACAGAGACTGCCCTGGAAACATGTGTGAGTGAACTTCCTGAGGCATGCATAGTAGAAGAAAGCTACTTCTGAAGAAAGCTTCTTCTGAAGAAGTTTCATTCACTTAATAAATGGTGACACCAAATGTGAGACTTCTTCCTGCAAAGAAGTATGGATTTTTATCCTAAGGGAAATGTGGAACTCTTAATGACATTGAAGCTTTATGTGGCACAGTCAGTTTGGTATTTGAGAAAGATCATTCTGAATAGGGCATGAAAATCTGATCAAGGTTGAAATATCCTTGGAGACATTGATAGTCATTCAGCTGAAGGATGAGAATGACTCTGGTGAAGATGTAGATCCACAAGAGTAGGTGATTGGGTTTGAGGTGAGAAAAAGAAGAACTAAGAATTAAGTCCAGTTTTCCTGATCTTTTGCCAAGAAGATTAACATCACAAGAACATTTTAGGCAGTGAATTTTCTTTAATTTTAATTTGTCCTAATTTGTTATACATGACAGTAGAATGCATTTTGACACATTATACATAAATGGAGTATAACTTCTCATTCTTCTGGTTGTACGTGATGTAGAATCATACAGGTTGTGCAATCATGTATTCTTATAGGGTAATTATTTCTGACTTATTCTACTATCATTCCTACATCCATACTCTCTCCTCTCCCTTTACTCCCCTCTGTCTAATCCAAAATGCCTCTGTTGTTTCAAACAACTCCCATTATTATGAATTAGTGTCCACATATCAGAGAAAACATTTGGCCTTTGATTATTTGGGATTGGCTATTTCACTTAGCATGATATTCTCAAGTTCCATCTATTTACTTGCAAATGCCATAACTTTGTTCTTCTTTAAGGCTGAATAATATTCCACTGTGTTAGGTGCTGGGGATGTGGCTCAAGCGGTAGCACTGTAGCGCGCTCCCTTGGTATGGGTGCGGCCCGGGTTCGATCCTCAGCACCACATACAAATAAAGATATTGTCTCTGCCGAAAAAAGGGCATGTAGTTTGGTTCCATAGTTTGGCTATTGTGAACTGAGCTTCTATAAACATTGATGTGGCTATGTTACTGTAGTATGCTGATTTTAAGTCCTTGGGTCTAAACCTATGAGTGGGATAACTGGGTCAAATGATGGTTCTATTCCTACTTTTTTTTTTCTTTTAGGAATCTCCATATTGCTTTCCATAGTAGTTGCACCAACTTGTAGTTCCACCAGCAATGTATGAGTGTACCCTTTTCCCCCAAATCCTCACCAACATTTATTGTTGTATTCTTGATAATTGCCATTCTGACTGGAGTGAGATGAAATCTCAGTGTAGTTTTGAGTTCATTTCTCTAATTGCCAGAGATATTGAACATTTTTTCATATATTTGTTGATGGATTGTATTTCTTTTTCTGCAAAGCATCTGTGTTCAGTTTTTAGGTAGTAAGTTAAATGGCTTAATTCTAGATACATTGATTTTGAAATGCCAGTAAAACCCTCCTAATGGAAAACTCAATTGGCATTTGAGTATATAGCTAGGGATAAATATCTGAGATTCAGCAATATATAGACATGATATGATAGATACTACCAACTAATCATTAAAAAATAATTTCCACTTCTTCCTGATATGCAACTATACTATATCTTCTGGCTTCTTTTATACTAAAGTGAGACTGTTTAACTAGATATGACCTGTAGGATGTTAGGGAATTGAAATATGTCATTCCTGAACTAAGATTTCAAAACAGGTAGTTGAGCCTTCCTGTTATCTTTGTGCTTCACCTGGATGGGAACAGATGATGGCAAGGCCTTAGGAGATACTTGATTGACAAGCTTGAAGAATCTTGAATTCCTGAATCTCTGTATAGAAATAGAACCACCTCGACATCAATAATATTCCCCTTCTTAAATAGGGGTGTGGAATCTAAACCTTACGTTTTGTGGTCTATTTGTTATGACACTGTAGCCTACTTTAATAAATAGAGAGAGTAACCAAAGCAATAGAAGTTGGTAAGATGCAGAGAAAGAAGCTGCCAAGGAAATGCCTAAGTATGGTGGACGGAAAGTTGAACCTTTCAAGGTGACATAAGGAGCCACTAGAGAGAAAGAAGAAAGTCAGGAGAGCATTGATCTAAAGATATCAAGGAAAAGTGCTTCCTTTGTGCTCAAGAGTCAATATGGAGGAGCAAAGGAAGGCTGCATTGGTCCACAGGAAAGAAAAGGGAGAAAGAAATTGCTGGTGGTTATTGACTATGAGGAGTAGGATGAATAAAGAAAGAAAATATAGAAATAGAAAAGAAATAGGGATATAACAAAAATGTCAGGACTGTCTAAAGAACTGGTGTAGTATACGGAACAGAGTAAAAGGAATCAATATATGGTACTTCTGCAGTGGTGTTTTGGATTCTAGATGCACGGCAGTTGTAGGTGACAATAAGTTCTAGAGTTCATCCGTAAGAGATGAGAGGTAAAATGGTGCACCATTCAGATGAAAGAGGTGGAAATGAGGTGGCCATGGCCTTGGATGGGTACTCTCCTTGGAAACTGAGTTTATCCATTTGACTTGGGCTAGAGTATAAAGACTATAGTCCTCAGTGCATCAGATTATCATCGTCGATAAGACAGTACCTCAGAAAATTTGTAAATTTATATCACATGCTAACATGCTTCTGGGGAAGTTCCTTTTCTATATATTAGTATTTTCTCTGTAAAATAAGGTTAATAATGGTACTTATCTCAAAGGGCAAAAGTCCTTAGAATGATATCTGGCATAGAGTAAGTTCTAAAATCTTAGCTATTGCTATTTTAATTTATATTATTCAAATGTATTTGGATTTACCAAGATGCCATTGCTTAAGTAAATGTAATCACAGGAAGCATAGCTCAGTTCCTCCTTGTAGAAGGAGGGTGGGAAGTGTGAGTTAGTTAATAAATTCTGAGAGCAAACATATGCCTCTTAGCAACAAATAATGGCTTACATTTAGCTTTATGGAAAACCTCTAATTTAGATACACAGATACCATACATCTGTTGTATTCTCAGTTTGAGTGCAGATTTATTCCTCTGCTCCTGGGCAGTCAACAAGGATTCTCTCAGAGCCTCCTTTGATTCTGTTTTTATCATCAGTAACAGAAGTAACTATTCTCTTTGGTTTGGGGTTTATTATTGCTAAGTGAGAAACTAGATCATGAGTCAGTAACAGGAACGGCTCATGAGTCCTTTAACTCTCCACAGGCAGGGTGTGACTCAGTTGGGTTAAACCTCTGCCAGACTTAGATTCTTATTATTGCACATTAACTAGCCTGCGGTGTATTTGGCCCAACACAATCAAACAGTGAATTAGGAGCTAAGAGTAAAAAAATACCTTCAGCAATTCCAAAGTAATTGAAATGACATAGGTAGACAACACTACCTTTCCACCTGCTGACTCAAATTTATCTAATTCCCCTGACTTCATATCACAGCTGAATTCCAGTCTAAGTGTTTGACATTCTTTCCTTGTTACCAATTTATAAAAAACGAGGACATTATATCTAACAAAATAGAATTACTATTTATTTTTTTGAAAAATCTGATTTAAGAAAAACTTAATACTTGGCATTCTCAGAGATACTAAGAATAAAGATAACAAAAAGTATATCCAAGGGATTACAGAAAATTTATTTTGGAAAAATACTCTCTGGAAGACATAAGGGAACATTATCAGGTTATTCTCTAAGAGACTCTCAAATGAGAACAATTGCTTATTGATAACTCTGAATTTTGAATCTTATGTCTAAAGTTATTTTTATGACTTGGAATGGGGGTGCAACTGTTCGTGACCCAAACATAATTGTGTGTATGTATCCATTGACTGAATTCTAGACCGTTCTCACTTTTATGCAAAATACATTTTAAATATCCATACTATTAGTGGAATGTAAGAAAATCGCCTTATGATCTGTATGTGTTGGAGGAGTTAATGTAGGAAAGGAAGAAGTAAAGATGGGTTGGGGATATTTCATATCTAGAAAAATGGAATAAAGATTCTTAATTTTACCACTTTAGATACAATTATAAAATATATATTTCCAGTCCAGTATTGCATATATGTTCTCTAAATCTTGTTACTGTTTGAGGTCCAGTGTGTCTTCAAGTGAAACTGAAGTTTCACTTCTATATACATAATGACTTGACAATCTTTCCCTCACGTATAACAAGTTATGGTATCCAGAGTTTTAATTTCCCATATCAATGTCTTTAATTTTCTACTCATTTTATGAACTAATAAGATCCAACTGCAAGCTAGTCATATCATCACACAACTATAGCTGAATGAACAAAATGGAGAGGACCACTTTGAACTCTTTGGAGAGTGCCCTTGCCATAATAGAAGGACGGTAGTGTTTGTTTTGTCACCGAGGGTGAAGGCGAAGATGTGGCATGTGAAAGCAATTTCATAAATAGATCATAAGCAAGCACAGACTATTGTAAAAGCACAGATCTGAAAAAAACTATCTCACCATCCCTTTTCTTTCGAGTAACTCATGTTACTGAGTTACTGAGTGAAATGTTTATATGCTTACATTTGTTTTGTTTAGTATGTCTCACATCCTTCCTATGAATCTTAATCTTTTTTATTGCTCTGCTTCCATTCTGGAACCCTGTCAACTGGAATTAGGGATACTGGCTCCGTGCCTACCTTAGTCCTTTTGCCTCTACTCCATGTGACGGGCAAGACAATGATGGCTTTTTCTGTGCCTGTGGGCTCAATATTTTGCTGGAGTATGATCCCATGTTTTTTGGAATTTGGGCCTTTATTCATTTTTTTATCGTTATTTAGATCTGCCATCGATTCCTTAACTTTCCCCCCTTCTTTAGATTTAGTTCCTTTTGCAACTGTTTTCTTTCACCCTGAACATAGTTTTTATGGGGTATATTCTAGACCTCTCTGCTGGAATTATAATTATTATCATCTAAATTTATGACTGTAATTACTACGTGAACCTCAAAACATATCTGTTGACTTTTCCCTTTCGCTCTGTTGGATGTGACCTCGGAACTCTTTGGCTGGGAGATGTTAAAAGTCCCCTGTTGCCTGTGTAAACTTCTATCCTGATTTGCTCAGAGCAAAAGTTTTTCCAAGGGAGCAGATGTTTCAGAGATTCATCTTTATGATGGACTATACACAGGTATTTAAACAAAATTATATGTATCTTTTACACAAGTGGACCACCCCAAATTTTATGTAATAGCCTACACAGCCTAACTAAATTTAGAAAGCATGGATTTAATCCAAAGCAGATAGTTTTCAACACAAATATTCATATAACCAAAAGAAAGCCAACTATGCAAGCACTTATTTTGATAAAAAAACACCTCCAATGATAATGGCATCTGTAAGAAATAATTGTTCCATAATTTGAAGTTCTACTGTCATTAGGAAAGAGTGGTCTTTGACAGGGAAAAGAGTAACGATTCAAAAAGGTTGGGCAGCAAAGTGTGGTGACTAAGAGAATGGACACTGGAGTCCAACGGAGTGAGTCAAGTCAAGTGCCAAGCCTTTAACTAGATGCATAAACTTTGGGGAAGGTTTTGTTATCTCAAAATTATTCTTTTCTCATCTAAATCTCATGGGATCTCTGTGAGTATTTACTAAAATAAAAGACATAAATTGTTTCAAACCATGACAAGTGCCCAGTAAATGTTCAGTTAATAATAAAAGTCCATGGCATTTTCTGAGTACCCAATCTGGGGCAGATAATATTCTATGCCATGGACATATTTTAATTCAGTTAGTCCTCACCATGATCCTACAAAATTAGAACTGTGATTCTTATATTAGAAATACAGCCGTTTAGGCCCAGAGTAACTCATCTATATGGTAAAACTGGAATTTGAATCTCAGCCTATAGCTCCAGCCCACAGTCTTAACTCCTTCACAATACCTACTCTTAAATGTATTAACTGTCAATTTGAGGATTTCTATTTCTGGAAAATGAATTATCTGCATTCTGGGTTCAAAGTTCATTTAAGTTTGGGGATCTGCATGGAACAGCATTGTCATCATTGACTTTCACTTTTCTCTTACCTCTTTTATTCATTGACTTCTTTTCTCTCCTTGTTATCCACACAAGTCGTCACCTACTTACTACACACAGGATTCTTGTTTGAGGTGCAGCTACAGAATGAGACCCAAAGTGCTTGGATAGGAAACACACCCACTGCCAGTGCTACCCTATACTGGGAGCACATCGTAGTCCCCACAATCCTTACAGATAAATGCTTATGTAACCAATGACCCCAGTTTATTTTAAATGTGATGTAGGAAGCTTTGTATGAATGCATAAAAGCTATATCAATACTTTATTTGATATATTGCCTGATGAGGTTCCTAGAGATTCTACCTTTTTCTAGTTACTGCTCTGGTTAAACAATAAAGAACAAATTGATCTTTATGCACTAGCATGAATATGAATTCAGTCATGCCTAGAATACTGTCCCAACCCTGGCTCTTATTCTATCCCTTCGCTGCCAAAGGAATCCAAAAAGCAGATACTCCAGGAATCTGACAATCTAAATTATGCAAGTCTCCCAGTATGCCCTGCTGGCACAATGAGGCCATTGTAGCTGGGGCTGTGCTCTCTGATGCTCACGTATTAGACTGACTTTCAATTCCAGAAAAGTCAGTTATGTATAAAGAATGATTCAGCTGAAAGGAATGCATTTTCACTGACACAGTACTTTAGATTGACTCAGCCAGAGTCTGTAAGTCTTCACTCCAGGACTGCTAGCACCTCTATCTTAGCAACACAGATTTTTTTCTCTTGTTTTTTGATGTCTCAAATTGAGAACTTTGATTAGGGCCAGAGATATCAATCATTGTGTGTGTTGAACAATATGAATTTAATATTTTTAAGGTATTTTAGAGAGTTTCCATGTGAGATGCTATTTTAACAGTGTGGGTAGGTTTGGGATTTTAGGATTTTTTTAATGAGGATAGTTTTTTGTTTTGTTTTGTTTTGTTTTAATTAAACCAAGGGACAGAAAAGCAATATATTTTTCCTGCTAGATGAAGGAGGGAGGCATTTCTTCTAGATGAAGGTATAGATGCAGGACTACAAGCAATTTTAATTTAGAAAGTCACTGAAGAAATTTGAGATGCTCACTCCCTTTTTAATTAAGCACCTTATGTTCTAAATATCACTTATCCTATTTTGTATGTAGTAAAAGAAATATTCAGCAATATTAAAGGTCAAGGTATATGTATGTGTGTGTGTATGTGTGTGTGTGTGTGTGTGTGTGTGCAAAATGAGTCACATTAAACCAATAGTGCCTTTCTCTATTGGAATACAAATTATAGGGCTTATTATTAAATAGCTAGTAATCCTGAAAATTCTATAAAATGAGAGAATGATTTTCCTATTCTTTATCCCAAAATTAGTGGACACAGAATTACTCAGGGAGAAAATGTGTAGCCGGATTGTACAAAATATAAATTGAAGTCATTACCCTAAAAGAGAAGCCATGGGAAAACAACTTCTCTTTCCAGAATTTTTAAATAATAGAAAATGGTGGAGCCAATTCTAGTCCTGGTACACAAATGTCTTAGAAATCATTATCCATGTGAATAGATATGCGGGAGGTGGGGGGAGATCAGGAGACTGTAAACCTGGCCTTAGATTCCATGTATGCAAGCTAGTAATAACCTCATTAAGACATATGAAATTTACATGAGCTTGACTAATCTAGAGGAAATATTTGTGATTTGGATAAATCAGAATTGAAATTCACCATTTGGTATTAGAGACTGAAACCAAAGTGACTTTTACTAGTATCAAAACTGGTCTTTCAAGAGCTTAAATTAAAAGGAGTCTAAAATATTGAACATGAAGTCATTAATTTCCACAGTTAAGTCTCTCATAGATACAGAACTTAGGAGCCAAGAGAATTACAAAATTACCATGTCCATATCTGTTTCTTCAGTTTGATCCTTGAGACTAGACAGTCCTGGAAATAATCTCAAGTGTATTACATACCATCTATTAGGGAAATTACCTAATCTCTTAAGCCTCAATTTTTCTTATCTGCACAGGAAGGGGAGTGATCCAGCTTTCCTCTGTTCTCACTCTGCCAACTGTGAGAAACCAATGACATTATAAAATTAGGATGCTAGCCTCAGCATAGCCTCTATGATGTAGTAAGTGTCTACACTTGTTAACCCTCTCATACTCCCCCTCCCACTTTTACCTATACTAGATACAACCTTTTCTCTTAGGAAGTGGCAGAAACCAGTCCTGGGATTCACTCTCAGCTTCTTTTCTGACCATTAGTTGTTCTGATTATTTGGTACTTCTGCTGTGCTGGTGGTTAAATATTTTAAATATTCTCCCAAAGCAGAAAAAAGAAATATTTTGATTCTAATAATAGTACAGAGAGGAGAGGAGTAGAATTCTGGAGGCTTAAGTGATTATTACCTGGCTCCCTCTCCCCCACTCAGTCACTTCTGCCTCTCTCTTCCTGTAGTGGTGCTCAGGTTGGCCATTGACTCACCCAGATTGACATCATCACAACATTCAAAGTGGTTTAACAACTACATTAGAAAGACATTTGCTATCAATATCAGGGCAGAACTGACCTTATTGTACAGGTTTGATTGATAGGCTGATCCCTGTGGAGGCTAGAGAGTTGGTTAGTCCACTGGTCAATCTGCACCTCTATCAAAGCCACAAGGAATGAAGAAGGGATACTACCAATGCTACCAAAGGGTTTAAGTGAGGCTGGGAAGAAAACAACTGAAACTCATAAGCAAGACAGATGTTCACCATACTAGCCTACTCTAGAACAGATGAGTTATTCCTTGTGAAGTGACCTGGACTATCTTTAAAATCAGGGGAAGATGCATGAATTTGTAATTTTTTTAATTAGTTGTTCGAAACATTACAAAGCTCTTGACATATCATATTTCATACATTTGATTCAAGTGGGTTATGAACTCCCATTTTTACCCCTATAAAGATTGCAGAATCACATCGGTTACACATCCACGTTTTTACGTACTTCCATACTAGTGTCTGTTGTATTCTGCTGCCCTTCCTATCCTCTACTAACCCCCCTCCCCTCCCCTCCCCTCCCATCTTCTCTCTCTACCCCATCTACTTTAGTTCATTTCTCTCCCTTGTTTTTTTCCCCTTCCCCTCACTTCCTCTTATATGTAATTTTGTATAACAATGAGGGTCTCCTTCCATTTCCATGTAATTTCCCTTCTCTCTCCCTTTCCCTCCCACCTCTCGTCCCTGTTTAATGGTAATCTTCTTCTCATGCTCTTTCTCCCTGCTCTGTTCTTAGTTGCTCTCCTTATATCAAAGAAGACATTTGGCATTTGTTTTTTAGGCATTGGCTAGCTTCACTTAGCATAATCTGCTCTAATGCCATCCATTTCCCTGCAAATTCCATGATTTTGTCATTTTTTAGTGCTGAGTAATACTCCATTGTGTATAAATGCCACATTTTTTTTTTATCCATTCATCTATTGACAGGCATCTAGGTTGGTTCCACAGTCTTGCTATTGTGAATTGTGCTGCTATGAACATCGATGTAGCAGTGTCCCTGTAGCATGCTCTTTTTAGGTCTTTAGGGAATAGACCAAGAAGGGGAATAGCTGGGTCAAATGGTGGCTCCATTCCCAGCTTTCCAAGAAATCTCCATACTGCTTTCCAAATTGACTGGGGCAAGATGTTCTTTTCCTTTTGCTATAGAAACCTTTAAAAACACAAAACTACCTAATGGGGCATTGTTTCTGTAACTAGGGTAAAGGGGCTCTGTTTCTGTAACTGGGGTGACTGGGCTAACTATGATTGGTTAGGCTTCCCACCGCTTGACTGCACTGTCCTGCTTCTGTAACCTGGCTTGCTTGCATTGGTTAGACCCCTGAATCTCCCTTTTGCGGTTTTCAGGCTTATAAGGAGTGCCCTTGCAATTGTTCGGGGCTGATCAGGGGAACAGCTTTATGTTCTGGTCAGCCACCACCAGTGTGCTTCAATAAAGGCTTGATTCGATTATACGTGAGTGGTCTGGAAGTCAGTTTATGAAACCCTGGGACGAAGCTTTAACTATAACAAAGAGAATATGTTGAAGTTTGACTCAATAAATTTGTGGACATAAAGATTCAGTGGACATTTCAAATTCAAGGTTACAGTAGTTTTCTATGTGAGTAAAGAGCACATTGGCACATTGTTGTTAAGTAGCCTAAAATTATAGCAAAGAATGATAAATCAATTCATATTTCTATTTTTACAAATGTTACATTTAGCTTTTTAATAGAAAAAAATGGTAATTAGGAGGTTGGAATGCACGTTTTATTTTAGCTTATTCTTACCTGCTGAGAAATGTGTTGTGTTCAAAACACAAATTACAATTACAAAGATATGCAGACTGGGAACCACAGGAACAGACGAGGGCCAAGCAGATCAGAGCACACCTATAAAATGATTTAAAGTCTATACAAGTTTTGTGGGCACAGGTGGTCATATTGGCTCAAGAAAACAGATGACCAAGACATGGAGCACTCAAACATTATAGTGCACATTTCAGCCATTTTTTTAGTAAAAGAAAAAAGAAGAACATAGGATTGATTAAATTCTATTTTAAGACTCTTTGTTGTTGTAGTTCTGGCACAATTTGGGAGTTTTTGGACCAATCAAGAGTCCATTGAAATGGAGAAACATTGAGAAAGAAAACAGGGAATATCTGTGTATTAGACACGTCTCCATCACTATAACAAAATACTTGAGGTAAATAATTTACAAAGAGAAAAGTTTGAGTTTGTTGAAAGCACCATGTCAGGGTAGGAGTACATAGTGGAGGAAACAGCTCACCTTATGAATGGGGTTACAGAGTGTGAGGTGGGTAGGCACCAGGATTGATAACATGGTTTTGATAAGAGGTTTCTCCAGAAAGTTCATGAGAAAGACAATGCAAGAAAGTTCAGAGGTGAAGCAACTGGATTATGAAATCCTTAAACTAATCAGGGTACTGTTTCCCTGATAAGGATTAATTGGTAACTGTAGACAGAAAGAGGTGGGTCATTGCAGGCAGGCCTTTGGGGTATATATTTTGTGCTTGTTGAGCAGAGCTCTCACTCTCTCTGCTTCCCGGTGCCATATCCTGAGCTGCTTTCCTCTGTCAATCACTTCCCCCATGCTATTATTCTGCCTTACCTCAGGCCCAGAGAAATGGAATTGATGGTCTATGGACTGAGACCTCTGAAACCACGAGCCTCAAACAAACTTTTACTTCTCTAAAATTATTCTTATTGGGTCTTTTGGTGACAGCAGCAAAAAAAAAAAAAAAAAAAAAAAAGCTGACTGCAACACCTCCAATGCCTGAAGAACCTCCCAGTAGCCCCCTCCTAAGGTCCACAGCACCTCCTAATACCACTACTCTGGATATCAGGACGTATCCACCTTGGCCTGTAGGGGAGATTCAACTTCCAAATTATAGCAAGCTGACCACATCCACCCATGAGTTCCCAAATCATTGCCTTTTCTTCTCCATATTTCATGTGTAATTTAAACATAGCGTAACTCCAAATATGTAATGCACCAGAATGGATAATACATTTTAGTACATAATGTTTTAAACATTGCATAGTTTTTCTATTTTGTATTGAAGAATTATTATTTTTTCCTGCATAAATCATAACACCTTTTGAGGGCATAGTTTATTCACATAGGTGTGTGTGCTCTGGAGCACCTAACAATATATGATTTTCATAGCAATTTATTATGGAATGGCCATTGAATTAATCTATACAAAGATTTTTGAAGAATTAATGCTATTGATCAGTTGCAAAGAAAGAATACTGATGCTAAAAGTATCATAAATATTAATGTATAAAGACTCCCCAAAGAAGTCATCTAGAATGTATTTAAAAATTATTTGGGCTAGATGAGAGGCATTTGCTTAAACATATGGAATATTTACCATGAACTAGAGTCACAATACTAAATAGTGGTTAATACAACCAATATACCTGGGCTTTTGTGTGTGTATCTATTTTATTTTTCCAAGTATCACTTTAATGGCAAATGAAATGATGCAGTGACAGACATCACAAATGTTCTATTTATTTAAACATTCAGAGAAATGAATGGAAACTAGCCTCTTAATTACTTAATTATCACAATGTTAAAACTTAATTACTGATAAACCCAATATTGACTTAAAGTTCCCATTTATTATATCACTATTTCTATTAGGAAAAAATGTAACATACCCAAATCTGTCTTGGTGTTTCAATGAAGAATTGTATTTGGTCGGATTCCATGAGAATATAAAACATTGCTAACCTTCTTCTGTTACTACTATACATGTGCACCCTGAAGTGGGCAAAGATGGAAACTAGAAAAAGGAAGGTGTACAACATGTTAAACCCTACAGCCTTGTAAAATATTAAGTTCTGTATCTGCCATCTAAAGTATGGGGGAAATTGTAATCAGGACACCAGAATAATGGAAGACTTATATTTCTTGTAATTTCACTGATTTGTGATTTATGAGGTGAAGTTTACCTGATGTTTAAAGTCAAAGAAAAAAATACAGGAAAAATAATAAATCCTGATGTGCTGCAGTAGAATCGCATAATTGTGTACTGGTGCAGCTACATGGCTTATATCATCCACATCATGGAAACCATAGCAACGGCAGCAGCCTCCTCTGTAGCACTGAAAATGCAAGTCCCTGGTGCCACACAGCTCCATTAGAACCAATGTACAGGATGACTCATTTTATTCTTTTAAATAGATATATAAAATTTTTAAAATAACCATAGACTGAAGGTAATAATGTTCCTCACTATTATTCCACACTATCAGCATTTGTTTGAGACTCATTGGATTCAGACTGTGTTGCATGCCCATTTCAACACCTCTGCAGATTCCTCTCATCCCCCTGGGTCCTGGATCCAGATATTATGCAGAGTTAGTAGAAGTTTACAATATTATTCAACTGTGATGTCTTTGTTAATGTCATCATTATCAACTTCATATCATTATCATTTATACATGATCCTTTTATTATTTATTGAGCTTGACAATCTCCTTTGGTCTTCAAATTGGCTGTAATCAAAGAAGAATGTTTACAATAGAGATGGGAGAAGAATATTGCAACTGAGGATTCCAATTGAAAAGGCCCCAGAGTTTAAATTCATTGCAGGTAACACAATGAACAGAAATTCATGAAATCCTCATGTGGTTTATTGGTTGATTAGAGATGGAATATCTCCCTTGAGAGAAGTTAGTTTTACTACCTGATTCATTGGCTTATGAAGAAATACAATTTAAAAAAAAATAGCATTTTTTTAATAATATTACCAGTGTCTGGAAAATCTACTTTTTGCTGTTCTCTTTGGCCTTTCCTCATTCACCAACCCTTATGCTAATCACACATTCCTGCTACCTCCTCTATGTAGGCACCCTCAACTCCAGCCCTCCCCCTCTTTCCCCAATTCTAGGCTTCCATTTGTCATAGATTTTGTGATTATGAAATAACTTATTCTATAAGTCTTTGCTATTAGACTGAAAGGTCCTTCAGGGCAACAATCTTGTTTGCTTTTTCTTTTCAGCTTCTAACCAGTACTCATCCTGACATTAAATAAATAAATATTATATATATATTCATGCTCAGTAAATATCTACTCAATTGGATGGAAATCAGCAGGACTATTCTGAACTAGTCAGAGCCCCAGGATTGCAAATTTTGTTGGAGATGGATCTAGAATTGTGGTTTCCAAATACCTGTTTTCAGTCTCAGGCTGGGTTGATAGGAAATACTTGGAGATATTTTCAGAAAGACAGATTTATGGGTCCTATATTCAGACATTCTAATTTAGAAGGTTGGAAATATTTATAGAAATATGTTATTTTAAAAGGTATTTTAACTTTTATTTCCTTTGAAATGATATTGGTGAAACAGATGTCCTGAAGATTCCTTCATTCAGAATGTCCTAAATATTTTATATTCAAACTTAAAATCAAATAGATATACTTAACTAAAGTTAAGCTGGGTGTGAGTTTGGCCAGTGGGAACTATTTTGGGAAACCCCAAGTACCCTCATCTAAACTTCCTCCTCTCCTGAAACAGTTCGAATGAAAGGAACTAGAACAGAGATGGTTGTTATCAATAGAGACTTACTTAACTCTTTCTCAGAACACTGTTATTTATTCTCAATAGTTCATGCCATTTCTAATTGCACAATTTTTATTTCAAAAGTTCCTAAATCAAATAGGATATTTAATGTTTAAATATCAGTGATTCTTTAATTTACTTAAATTTAAATTTCTTAAATTTACAATAAAAGTTCCTATTTATAATTCATCTTAACAAACTTATTATCATTCAGATTTTTACTTACATAAGTAAGTTTTTCTAGAAATTATCTCATTTAACAATTTTTACCTGGGATCATTTTCCGTGTCTGCCTGATAAAAAAATTTCAGTTTGGTTCTGCTGATAAAACATAATCCTGTTTGTTGGTTGGTTGGTCCTGAAAAATATCTATATTTTGTTGTCATTATTTAAGGGTGTTTCTATTAAGTAGAGAATTCTAGCTTGTCAGTCACTTTCTATCATATTGAAGGTAACTTTTAGTTGTCTCCTATCTGGTAGAAAGCAGTCAGCTGTCACTCCTTTGAGGCAGCTCACTTTTGTTTGGGTTGCATTTAAGACTTATCACTGTCTTGCATTTTCTTATATCTCAGTGTGTGTGTTTTTTTTAAACATACACACACACATCTTTAAATACAGGCATACCTTGGAGATATTGTGGATTTGGTTTTGGCATTGAAGTGAGTCACATGAATTTTTTGGGGGGGGGTTCAGTATATAAAAAAGTTAGTTGTGCTTTATATGTATAATACAAATTGTAATGCAGTCTGCTGTCATATATAACAAATTAGAGTGAAATAAAGAAAAAAGTTATATTTATGCTATACTGTAGTCTATTAAGTATGCAGTGGCATTGTGTCTTAAACAATGTAACACCTTACTTAAAAATACTTAATTGCTAAAAAATGCTAATGATCATATGAGCTTTTGGAAAAACAGTGACAACAGACTTGCTTGATGTCATCAACCTCCAATTTATATAATGTAGCATCTGCACATCTCAAAGTGAAGCACAAAAAGAGAAAGTAAGCCTGTATATCCTTATTGCATCTGTGAACTATTGAATTCATCAGCTATTGGAAAACCCTAGCCATTCCTTCTGCATTTTCTCCCTCTTATACTCTGGGACTCTATTAAAATTATGACAGACTTCTTGTATATGTGAGTTATTATTTATTATTTTTTATTTTTCATCTTTTATTTCAATACTTAAGCTTGGATAGTTTTCTTTTAATATGTCTTTGAATTTCCAAATCTCTGGATATCTTGCCATATTTCTTGTTAATCCCATCCATTTGGTCTTAATTGCAATTAATTCATTTCTATAATTTCTACTTCATTCTTTTTCAGTGCTTTAATGATATTTTTAATATTTTCCCATTCCTTGCTAATTTTTTGCATGTCTATATTCTCTGAGATAAATGGGATTGTTGTGGTTGTTGTTTTTCATTCTGTGTCTAAAAATTCTATTCTGGAGTTCCTAAGTATCTTTATTCTGGCTAATCACCATATGTGATTTGTAGTATGTTGGAACACCATAAATATCGTCAACATCTGTTATTTATAATACTTTCTGAATATATTATGAGAGAAACATTTTCAGAAATAATTTTGAGTCTAAGATGATGTTTGCTTCTTTGAGGGAGAATTTTGCCCTTTTTACAAGTTGTCTAAGAGTAGTAGTAGCAAGTTCAGGACTGAGAGTTGAGAGTCTTTTGGTTCAGCAGGATAACCAACCAAAGCATAATCTGAGCCACCATTTCTGAAAAGAGCTCTGCAGGATACCAATCCAGAGCAGGACTGTCACACTGATGTCTCTGCCTTTGCGGGTCACAAGCTACAAACATCATTCTTTCTGCCCTGTATGAACATCCACAGTTAAGATTCTGAGTGAGAAAACGGTCTCAGGGAAAAAGCGCCAGTTTGGGGGGTTCATGGGAGGTGGAGGGTATTATACACTAGGGTTATTCTCTCCCCTCTCATAGGCTCAGGGCTCAAACGTAGCTCTCTTTGTCTCTGTTCCTTAATCAAACCCTTTTGCTGAGCTGCCTTTTTGCATAAGCATGTGCCCTAAGGAAGAAACAGTTGGGGCTCACCTGTTAGCTGTACTCTTCTTCCTCTTCTGAGCCTGGCCATTTGTCAGTTTCCCCATTGATCTCTCATCTTTTTAGAAGATAATTTTCATCAAGCCTCTTTAGTTGTTATCACCAGGAGAACACATGCTATTTCCTGAGTCTGTCAAGTCTGGATGCTTTGATGTTGTATTATTATTTATTAATGGCTATTTTACATTTTATGTTGGTTCATGGTTTATCTTTTTCTTATTTTTTCTAGTTTGATCAAATTGCTGCTGATATCCTTTTCTATTTCTAAATTTGATCATTTCTTTACATTTTCCATTGCATTACTGTGTTCTTATTCTTAGAACCCATTGTCAAACATATTTTTGTACTTACATGAAATCAAGATTTTCAAACATTTTTTCTCCTAATAGATTGAAACTTCTTGAATATCTTTACCTCACATTTTCCTTTTCTCTGATGAAAATGAAACCTTAGGGATTCTTTTACTTGGCTGCCTTTTCTAACTACCACTAACTCTCTCTCCAAATGCTAAATCTCTGCTGATATAGCTAAGTAGCATTAAGAAGAATTTACAATGGGTCTCTTAAGTTTAAAAAAATTCTTATTCAGCATGAGGCTACACATTCCTATACAGTTGGCTTTATTAAATATTTATTAATTTAACTTTACAAGTATCACAGTGCTCTTTGCTTAACACTGTGTGTCCATTGTTAAGATCACAGTACTAGCTACTTGGGAGGCTGAGGCAGAAGGATGCAAGTTTGAGGTTAGGCTCAGAAACTTGGCTAGATCATTAGCAACTCAGTGAGACCCTGTGTCAAAAAAATAGAAATCACTGAGGATGCACCTTAGTGTTTAAGTACCCCTGGGTCTAATCTTCAGTACTAATGGGTGGTGGGGAGGAAAGACCCCTATTCTAAAGTCTTGCTTTTTGAGTATTTTGCTCAGGTGGGTTATATATTTTACACATTTTTCTAATGTTTACATATCTGTGACTATCTTTTGTTCACATTGATTTGTTCACTCTATTGTATTTGGTGTTGGGAATAAGCATTTGCTTAAAACCTGGTTATTAAAAACATACAATAAACATAATAAAGTTGTAGTTATCAAACAAACAATAGTGATGCAATCTCATTTCTAGAAAATTAGATATTCATTTTATAGTAGGAAGCGGGTATACTTGTGCAGCACTTACAAAATATATCTTTTTTAAATATATTTTTTAGCTGTAAATGGGACACAATACCTTTATTTTATTTATTTATTTTTAGGTATTAAGGCTCAAACCCAGTACTTCACACGTGTGAGGCAAGTGCTCTACCACTGAGCCACAACCCCAGCCCCAAAATATATCTTAAAGTATACAATAATCAAGTACTAATAAGAAATATGATACCCTATGACTTTTAAACTTGGTAAATAACATTGTTATCAGAAAGTTTGTTAGAATTCCTCTTTATTTGTAGTATTTAGAAATCTTAAAGACTGATGTCAGCAAGATGGCAGAATAAATAGTTCCATTGCTCAAACCCCTACAAAAACACCAATTTAACAACTATCTGTAGACAAAACTAACTTTATGAAATCTCTGGAATTCAAGAAAGGTTAAAACATTCCTGTGGAGCACAAATAAGATGACATGTAAAAAGCAAAAATAAGTTTTAATTTCCCCATATCAGCCATATTCCAAGTTGCCTCAGTAAAAGCATCAAGAGAGAGCACATGAGCCCTGAGTTCTCATGGTAGAATATACAGCAAATGAATGTCCAACTTCTCCAGCCTTTCAGAAGCTGACTTTGCTGTGCCTCACCCAGAACACTGAAGGAATCAGCATGGCTAGATTACCTACAGGTAATGGAGAACATAGGAAAGGGGTGGGATATTCAACAAGCATCATTTAGACCTTAACAGCCAGGCCATGATCCCCAGCAGTGGACTCACCCATATATCCTAGTGGAATGGACAGCCACCCACAGACTCCAGTGGGCAGACCTGGCCCCTAAACTTTGCCAACTGACTGACCCAGAATCTCTAGGCAGTTTGACTCATAAAGAGTTTTCCCTGTTGAAGCTACTCAATTAAAACTGAAAAGAGAATGCACAGATACCAATTCAAGGATACCGGTATCATAAAGAACTGGGGAAACATGACACCACCAAAGGAACAAAATAAACTCTCATAACTAACCTGAAACAAATCTGAGAGCACTTTAGAGCTAGGAAATGCCTGGAAATTGATGGAAAATAATCATCTTGAAACTCACTTATTTGCAAGTGCTGAAAATCCTGGCATTCCAGAGATAAATTCCACTTGATCCTGGTAAACAATTCTTTAAATATGCTGTCAGATTTGGTTTATACATTACTTTGTTAAGAATTTTTTTCATCTGTGCTCAGTATAGATATTGGCCTACATAATATCCACGGACTAAAATCAATATCCAACTCTGAATCTATGAAACCCTAATATAATTTTCCTTTTTTAAGTTATTCAAGTATTTTTCTCACAGCAATGCAAAAGCTAACTAAACATTATCTAAGGATGGACTGGCAATAAAAATCACTAATACAAAGGGGTTTAAGAAATTGATGGTCCATCTGAGCTGTCTTACACTCTAGTGGTCAGGTGAGGGAATGGGTAATGTAGATATGCAAGACTGGTAAATGGCAATGTCTTAATTATAAGTAGGAATATCCTGACTGAAATAAGAGCAGCAGGGTCTATTCCAGGAAGACATAGTTGATAGAAGTAAGGAACAGGCTCTTCTACCTACTGAGTGAAGACCCAGTTCAATTTGGGTATTATATTGGGGAAGTGAGATTTGGGATAAAGGATAACATCACACAGGAAGATTGTTCTGGTTAAAGTCTGCAGTTTTATAAATAAAAGTCTCTGGTTCTTAATATGATTGGTCTAGAGGTGAAAATACCTTATTTGCCTGCCAACTTATAGGAACGGAGGGCCTCCTAGGCCATAAAGAACAGATTTTCTATGCCCTGTGTTATAAGTTGAATTGTACCTCCTCAAAATATGTGTGTGTGTGTGTGTGTGTGTGTGTGTGTGTGTATCCTAGTATCTCAGAATGGGACCTTATTTGTAAATACAGTTGTTGCAAATGAAATTAACTTAGGATGCACATGTAATTAACTTAGGATCATAGTAGGATATAGTGGGCTTCAAATCTTTCTAGAAAGCCATGAAAAACAGACAGACAGGAGAACACCATATAATGGCCAATGCAAAGATAAGTACTATGCAGCTAGGAATGCCAACAATTTCCTGCAGAGCATCAGAAGCTAGGAAGAGAGAAGATTACCCTACAGTAATCAGAGGGATCATGGATCTGCCAATACCTTGATTTCAGGCTTCTAGCCTTCACAGCCACAAAATAAAAAGTTTTTTGTTATAGCAGCCCTAAAAAACACATACATCTTGGAGTGAATACATACACATTCAAAGTGAATCTAAGGGAAAGACACTGGTATGGTTCAATGGACTTGAGTAGGCAGGAGGACAAATGGAGGCTTTTCTTCCAAAAACTCATAGATAATAACCAATATCTTTGTCTGCATACTTATCTCTTCCCTTCACTGTAGCTCTGCAAAATACTGAATTGATCTCTCAATGTGTTCCAAAATGATTGCACTTGAAGTTAGGGCTCACATTTGCATTATGTCCCACTGGTCTAGCTGAGACAGGGGCAAATATTTTTTAATAATTTAAGCAGCTCCAACCATTTCTGGCTATAGACTTTTACTTGTGTCTCTCCTACTTCTCTCTAACAGCCAGGGTGTGTTTTTGTTTGTTATTGTTGTTCTTAATATAAGCATTCTTTGTGCTTCAAAAAGGTGGGCTCAGGGCAAGGGCTGGGGCTGGGGCTCAGTGGTAGCGCACTTGACTGGCATGTGTGAGGCACTGGGTTAGATTCTGAGCACCATGTGTAAATAAAATAAAGGTCTATCGACAACTAAAAAAACTATATATATTAAAAAAGTGGGCTCATTCATTGAGTTAAAGACTCACTCATTTTCTTCTTGTTTATGGAAATACAGTTTACATATAGTAAAATTCACAATTTAAAGAGTATAGGTCTGTAAAATGTAATCAACTTTTACAGTTATATATCACCACAATCAAAATAATATTGGAATAACTTTTGGGTTATAGCTAGCAGCTATGAGCAGCTCGGAGTGCTTGAAGAATCCAAGCTCATTCAGGCCTGATAGGAATGCCTGCAAGATGGGGTGCTCTGCTCTAATGAGCCATTAATGAAACACATCCTTAGCGCTTGTGGTTAGCATTGCCAAGCTATCAGGCCAGGAAACCAATAGCCAGAAGCTTCAGGGCATGAAACCCATAACTTAGAAAGCCCCATACCCTAGGGACAAAGACCCTTCCTGATGATAGCAATATTTAGAGCATCCTCATAGTGCCCTTACATTAGACATAAGATGATTGGCTTAGGTATATTATCTTGCTTATGTATGATGGATGGGCACGCCCCACCCGAACCCTATAACAGTTGTATGCATTCCAAAAATAAATGGAGCTACTGGACATCAGCTAGGCTGCCACCAGCCAGTTCTCACCAGCTCCCACTGTCTGTGTGTTAACTCCTCCGCTGTCTATACCTCACACTCCCCCATACACCCCCTCCCCACCCCCCCTGCGCGGCTGAGGTAGCCAAGTGACTAATTGACCACACCAGTGACAAGAACAAAAGCACCTTAATGTTCCTTTTTCCCCTTCCTACCAGTTCCAGAAAGCATCCCTTAATGTTCCTTATTCCCCCCTCCTACAAGTTCCAGAAAGCTCTTGAATACCACTAATCTGAGTTTTTCTCTATAGTTTTGCCTTCTCTAAAATGTCCTACCAATGAAATCATACATTATGCAGTTTTTGAATTGTTTTCTTTCACTTAACACAATGCTTTTAAAATTCATCCATGATGCTGCATGCATCTATAGTTGAACATTTTTATTATTGAGGAGTAATCTATTGCATGTATATGCCATAAATTGTTTATCAATTTACAAACTGATGGACATTTGGGTTATTTGTGATTATGACTAAAGCCATTGTAAAATTCATGGATGTGTCATGTGGACATATATCTTCATTGCTCTAGGTAAACACTAGGATGAAGACTGTTATACCTTATAAGAAGTGTATGTTTAAATATTAGAAATTGTCAAACTGTATTCAAAATGATACTGTGACAGTATCATATTGAATTTCTGTTAGCAATGTATGAGAGTTTTAGTTGGTCTTCATCAGCACCAGCATTTGGTATGCTAGGTATTTTTCTTTCTAATTGTGTTATTAGATTTCATAGTAGCTTTTTTTTTGTGGTTTTAGTTTTAAAATTATCTAGAGGTGTTTAGCTCATCTGTATGTTTATTATTTATATCTCTTCTTTGGTGTAGTATTATTCAATTAGTTTTCTCATTTGTTTGTTGTTTTTTCCCTGTCATTGAATTTCCAGAATTCTCCATACATTGATATAACTTCTTTATCAGATATGTGTTTGGTTTTCCCCAAATCTTTGGAATATTTATTCAAAGAACGTGTTTAAAATTATGATGAAGCCCAATTTATAATATTTGTCTATTGTGGATTGTCTTTTAAGACTCTTAAGAAATTTTTACTTAACCCTATGTAACACTTTCTCATTTTTTTTATTCTGGAATTATTATAGCATCTTAATAATTTGGTTTTACAATGAGGTTCCTGTCAAGCTGGTGTTAATTTTTGTACATGGTGTGAGGTAATTATTGAGATTCAAGTGTTCTGCATATGGATATTCAATTATTCAACACTATTTATTGAAAACTATAATTTTTCAATTAAACTACCACTGTACCTTTGTGGAAAACAATTGATATATATGGGTAAGGTCATTGCTAAACTCTTAATTCCATTCCATTGATTAATATAGCCATTCTTTTGCAAATGCTATACTTTACTTTCTTAATTACTTTAACTTTATAGTATGTCATGCAATCAAGTAGTATGAAGTCTGCAAGTTCTTTTTCAAAAATTGTTTTGACTCTTTTAGATTTTTTTCCCATTGTCAGTTGCTGCCAAAACTGTTGCTGAGGTTAGGATTAAGACTGTTTACAACTGACATTGTGACTATTTTTTATCTTCCAATCAATGAGTAAGTATCCATCGATATGTCATCTATTTCTCTCACAATGATTTATAGTTATTTATCATGTAAATCTTGCACTTTTTAAAGGTTTATTCCTAAGTTTTTCATATTTCGTGGTGCTACTATAACTGATGCTCTTTTCAAATTTAGTTCCCAGTTCTTCATTGCTGATGTATGGAAATAAAATTGATTTTTAAATTATTAACTTTATATCCAGAAAACTCATGAAATTACCTATTAGATTAAATAGATTTTTTCACAGATTACTATGCCTTTATCTTTGCAGACAGTGTTATCTCTTGTGAATTAAAAGTTATTTTTTCCTTTTCAATTCTTTCATTTTTTTCTCTTGCTTTATTTCACTGGCCAGAACTCCCAGTATGATGTTGAATAGAAAGGGTGAAAGCAAGCATCTTGTTTCCTGATACAAATGTGATAGCATTCATTTTATAACCATTAGTATGATACTATTTGTAGGATTTTTCTGTAGATTCCCTTTATCATAATGAGGAATTTTAAAAATATTTTTAGTCCATTGAGAAAATTTATCAAGTATTAAATTTCTGTCAAATGCTATTTTTCTGTGTCTGTTAAAATGTTCCTATCAATTTGCTTTTTATTTTATTAACATGGGCATTAATATTAATTGGTTTTTGAATGTTAAAGCAGTCCTGCACTCCTGGAAAAAAATCTCGTATGATCATAGTGTATAATAGTCTGAATGATGCTGGATTTGTTCAGCATTTCTTAGAGTTTTGGCATTTATATTAATGAGACATTCATTTCAAAGTTTTTTTAAACTTGATTCTGTCTGGATTTGACATCAGACTAATGAGTTGGAGAGTATTCTGTTGTCCCTATTTGCCAAATAATTTATGGAAGATGATTATATTTTTTTTAAATGATGTGATATCACTATTTCTATCAACTATTGACAGAAGATTGTTGAAGTTCTCAACTGTAATTGTGGAATTTTCTGTTTCTCCTTTATTTCTGTTTTTGCTTCCTCTTGTGTCTTAATAAATTGTTCCCTTCATTAGTATGTAATGTCCCTGTTTACTTCTGGCAATAGTCTGTGCTCTGAAGCCTCTATCATTTGATATTAATACAGAAAATCAAATTTATCTGTATTGGTAAAGATTTTTAGCATGTTTTCTGTCCTTTCATATTTAAACCATCCATATAATTTAAAACCATATTTATGGTTTATTTTTAAATGATTTAGGTAGGTAGCACATGGTCAAGAGTCTTGACTTTTAACCCTGTCTGATAATATTTTAATTCATGTGTTTAACTATATGTACTTAATGTAAGTATTGAAGTGTTTGCATTTGCTTTTTAAATTTTTTAGCTGTTTTCTATTGAGTTGTACCATTGAGTTGCTGTTGCTTTTTCCCATTTTCTGCCTGCTTTTAGATTAATATAACATTTTGATTATTCTACTTTATCTCTACTATTTGAATCTTCTTTGAAGTTGATTCTAGTTTTTTCCCATGTTATGACATACTCTAACTTATTACTGTCTACATTAACAATGTACACTATGAGCATTCATAATAGTACACTTATATTTCCAATTCCTCCATCTCTTTCAACTATTTTTTATAAATTGTACTTTTATATTGGTTTTGTACTCTGTAATACATTATTATTATTATTGCTTTAGATAGTTACCTTTTAAAATCAGAATTTTTATTATTATTATTATTATTTGTACTGGGGATTGAACCCCGTAGCACTTAGCCACTGAGCCAGCTCTATTTTTTATTATTTTATTTTTAATTTTGAGACAGGGTTTCACTAAGTTGCTTCAGGGCCTCGCTAAGTTGCAAGGCTGGTTTTAAACTTGTGATCCTCCAGCCTCAGCCTCATGATCTGCTGGGCTTACAGGCATGTGCTAACCATGCTCAGTAGAAAAAATTTGGTATTTCATACTAACATTCATTCTTAGTATTTCCAGACTTTCTGTGTAGATTCACGTTTATGAGTGTCACTATATTCTTTCTGACTGAGGAACTTCAGGATTTCTTGTAGTATAAATGTTAGTAATGATTTCTCTTTGGTTTTATCTGAAAACCACTTTTATTTAATCTTTATTTTTGAGAGTGTTTTCACTGAGTATAGATTTCTAGGTTAATAGTTCCTGTTTTAATATAAGCATGTCATCAAGGGTATTCCAGGTAGTTTTCTGACTTGACACCAACTCTTAATTCCGAGCACCTAGGCTAGCTTTTTAAGAGCAGTTTGTACGTGGCGTTGGGCTCTTCCCTTGTCAACTGTCTTTTTGTCTTATACTTATTCACTGGTGAGACAGTTTGTGGGTCCAGTTTTATCCTTGGAAGGGCTTGCTCTTTTTTGAATTTCAGGATCATTGGATTTCCTGTGACATTATCTCTTTGATGACTTCAGGGAAGGACTGTGTTCTTTCTCACAGATTTCCTCCCTGTTAGTCTGGGAGCACGTTCTTTGCAACTTTATGCATCCTGAGTGCACACCAAAGTTTGATTCACTGATTTTAACCTTGGTTCAAAACTGTTCTCTTTATAGTCCTAAGAGCAACAAAAGCAAACTGGTGTGTCTTATGTGTAGGAATTGAAAGTCCTCTGTTCCTCTGGGGCTCTAGTTGCCCCCATCTGCATTCTGACCAATTCTCCACTGGGTTCCCTTCCTTCTTTATTGCCCCTTCCATCATTCCTTCATGTCTTCTTCTCCCCAATGACATTTTCATCTTTCTTCTCTTTTCTCTTCTTTTTATATCCTTGCATTCTTCCAGTGATTTGAATTCTTTGTCCTGCTAGGTTTCTCTCTGTTTTACCCCAATATTCTCACTCATCACGTGCTACCCTTGGAAGTGGTAAGTATTCAGTTTGGGCAGGAGTGTTTTTCCACATACTTCACCCTCAATCAGACAATGTGCACCTCTTCAATGTCAGGTAATTCCATTTTCAAGACAGCTAACATTATATACATGTCATTTAATACAACCTAATACAGTAATATTTCATTACTGTAACTCATTACTCTCCCCACATGGACTGATAATGTTCAGGTCTGTCATGACTCCTCACCTGAGTTCTATTAAGACAGCAAATCAGAAAAATTGGTAAAAATTGAATCTTATGACTCCTCATTTATAAAAATGCATATGCTTTACTATTTACCTTTTAGACCAACTACCAACTATAATATAATTTATATATATTGCATAAGAGTGATAATAATCTCATCATGGGAGTTTTATACTTTAGCAGCTTGATTTCCCATAATTCATCTTCTCTCTTATCTATAATCAACCAGGGAACCATATCATTATTTTAAATATCAGTTTCGTCAAGTCTCAGCACTTGAATGATTTATTTCCATTCTCAATAGGGTTGTTTCACATTGATCCATTTTCTCTTTTCTAGTTTTTATTTTTATTTTCTTTAGTATTTCCTCTACATCCTAAATCCATTATGCCTTCTCTATGAGACTGTTTCTTTAAATCTTTCTTTTTATTTCTATTTAACATTCTGAAAGTATGCAAAGAAGCCATTAGACAAATTTCCCCAAAAGTTATAAAAACAAAATGAAATAAAGTAATTCTAAAGTGAACAAATAATATTATGATTATATCCTCCTACTTCCTTAACAAGGTATATATACGGAAATGATATAAATCCCTAAGTTGTTCATCAGCACAAGGCAACCATGATTTGTTTTGTTTCCATAATATTTTATAACTTTTAAATTAGTTGTCAACATCTAAATATTTGGAGACCTTAAATACAAATCTTGACTTGCACTGTTTTGTTTTGTGGTGCTGAAGATCAAACCTGGGCCTTTGCACATGCAAACACTATCGCAGAGCCACATCCCTAGCATTTTAACATAGCAACAAATTGGCTGTGTATGCATAGAGCTCCTCCACCCAACTGTCAGATAGTGCTTCTCACTTTTCACTGTAGACTCCACACATTCCTTTACCTGGCAGACTCCCAAATCATTAGAATTTGTTGCTATCACCTGAAAGATTGGCCTCCAAAGGAGGCAAACTCTTTCAGTTGCTAAAGAACCAATCAAAACAAGTCTTCAGGTACTAATAATTTAAAAGATGAGACCGCATTTGCCTAAATTTACCTATGGCTTGCTTTCATCATATGTAAGTTCTCACTAAACATTATACTTACAACTATCTTTCCTTATCATCCAAACTGGAATTTTATGAGAGAAAATAGGGACACTGTCAATAGTTTGTTAGAACCATAATTATATAATAGTACTGTTCTTGTTAAATTTTGACACGGTCATCATGATAGAGCTCATACATATTTATGATTCCGTCTTCTCCATTTAACAAATTTACAGCTAGGTATAGCTTCAATTTAAAATGTTTACTCATTTCTTAAATAAATGTTATATTCTAGACTTCTTTTGAGTTCTGGGGAAAATGTGAGAAACAGATAAATTTCCATCCTCATAGAACTTGTATTCTGTTCATGAATAAATGAAGATGTGATGCAATGCCATAGGAATAAAATCTCTGAATGAAAATGAGAAAGGGGAAGGGCTAGAAAGTGATGTGTTAGTTCTGTTTCACACAAGGTTTTTAGGGTTGGTAGGAAAAGCCTCACTGAGGAGGTTATGTTGGAATAGAGGCCATGGGAAAATGAATGGTGCAGATGTCTTGGGGAAAGCGTTTGAAGAAAAGATCAAAAGTGAATGTCCTGAGAATATTTGGCATCTTCAAAGAAAATCAAGTACTTCAACAAGGATACCACACACAGCTAAATGAAATGAGTGTTAAAGGATGAGGCCAAAGAATGAACTATATCAAATAAAAACACGCTTATGAGAATGGACCTTAGGCTATTTCCTTTTGAGACTTCTCCCCATCCTGATTATAAAATGAAGAAAGGATGGTTAGGTCAAAACACCACTGTATTGTGCTTTTGTATTATGTCAGCAATTTGGGCATTGATTTCCTGAAGTTGGTTTCTGAGTCTGAATTCTGGACCTCATGCCTTCTCTGACATTGGTTTGTGCTCCAGACAACTGATACACTTTTGGACCTTTGACTTCTTTCAGATGATTGGTGTCTGTGTTAGTCATCTTTTCATTACTGTAACAAATACCTGAGATAAATCAACTTAAAGAGAAAAAAATTATTTGTTTCATGGTTTCAGAGATTTCAGTCCATGGTTACTTGGCTCTGTTACTTTAGGCCTGTGGCAGCAAAGCATTATGACAGGAGTGCTCAGTGAAGACCTACTTATTTTGTGATGGCCTGGAAGCAAAGAAACAGGAAGGGGCCTGGGTCTCAGGATCCACTTTAAAGACACACCTCCAATAATGTAACCTTGGGTAGGGCCCATCTTCTAAAGGTTCCACCATCTGCCAATAGTGCCATAGGCTGGAAATCAAGTCTTCAACACATTGCCCTTGCCAGAGGGAGTGGTTTGAGAAGTAACAAAAGCGAGCCATTAAGTGTAGAGATTCCTGATTGGTTGACTGATGTATCTAGTTTATGCTAATTAGATAAGCTCTGTGGAATGTATAAATACTGCTCCTGTCCTGCAATAAACGGCTCCTACTCCTGCTGTATCAACGTACACAAGTTATTCGTCACCCCCCCGGTTATTTTGCCCAGCCAGCCGGGCTGCGGCAGTCCTTTGAGAGACATTCAAAATCCAAATTATAGCAGTTGCTACTAATAGACCATCTGAACTCTGAATTAGATCTTTGACCTTCTAATTTATAATTGGTTCTTCTGGTCATTGCATTCTACCGTGTTCTGACCTTGTTTCCAAGCTGCTTGACCTCTGGTTGAATATGACCTTGTCCCTCAGTTTCTTCAAACTTCATCTTTCCTCCTCCGCATCATGAAGTAGGCTCAGTGTAGACAGGTTAGCAATGCTAGGAGCATGGAATTAGCAAACCACCAGCAGTAAGCATTTGGACTTACTGTATTTTGTGCTGCAATTTATATCATTTGCCTCAATCTGGTGAGAAAGGATACTCAGAGAAATGTTAAGCAAAGCGATTTCAGTACTCAGATTGTGGTAATAAGGGACAGTAGAAACCTAGCATTCATGGTGATCCTGTCCCCCAAGGCTCAGAAAAGCTGCCAAACTTTTCTGGAATTTTGTCTATTCTTGTCCTACTTGTACTGCAGCTAAGGAAGCCTGAAGAAGTCTACCTTGGGTTTTATACTGCAAGGAAATAAGATTTGCTAAGCTAAAGTATTGAAGGACAGAAAAGAGCCTGGGCTTTTACAGCCAGTTCCTTCTTATCTCAGGATGCTACATCGCCAGCACAGTTATTTTTGAGAATTACAAGTGTAAAAAGGAGCGAGAACTCTGTCAGTCCAATGCCACACTGAGAACTTTCCTGCATACATTACCCAATTTTCTTGATACTTAACTTGAAATAACATTTCTACACCTACTATTTGGCTGTTATCCTAATTCTATATTTCAATATCTGGTTCTGCAAACTCCCTATTGTGTAATTGACTTCATGGATTTGGTTAATTAAGTAAAGAAAATTTAATGTCTGCAAGACACCTACTCCTAATATTGTGCCTGAATGCGTTGCCTGCTGAGGTTATGAAAGCTTCTTGCCAATACGCATCACATCACAGCCAAAGATTTTTAAAATTTTCCTTCTTCATACAGAAATGGAGAATATAATTTGGTTTTTATAACATATTCTACCATTCAGAAGAAAATGTTTTAGATCAACATTACATGTTGCCCTTATGCCACAAGAAGTGTTTCTCAACCATTCTCATGTCATGGCCTTTGCAGAAAGAAATACTTGTAGTTTATATGGGGTAAATGAATGGAATTGCTCAAGGGAATTAATATCTCAACACATCTGTAAGCCATCTAAAGCACAACCAGTTGGGAGTTCTTTCATGAGGCAGAATTAGCTCAATTATTCCTAAAATTCAATCACAAATATTTCTGGATATATTATAATAAAAATGACACCCTTAGCTTTATTTCACTTACATTTCTGAAACATTAAAGACCAAAAAGAGAAGAAAATGTAACATTCATGCATTTAAAATTTGTTTTCACCACTGTGAAACAAAATAACTTCCTCACATGGAACTGATGTGAACAATAATTTATTTCAAAATTCAATCATATCTCTGAGCTTTGAAAACATGCTATTTTCCTATCTCTTTTATTTTTCTCAAATAGTATCGAACTTAGGATTTTTCATAACATAAACTCCATTCCAGAACACTTTCTTTCTCAGTTTTATACCTCCAAAATAGGAACATGTGTTTCATTTTCATTTCAACAAACACCTACTTCTATATCCTCTATGTTCTAAATCCTAGGGAACTAAAGAAGACGAAGACACAGTCCCTTCTCTATGCTGTTCACAGTCTTGATGGGGAAAGTAGACAGGAAATCATAAATTATAATGTGTGTGCTACTTACAGTATCAGAAGTGCATGTAAGGAACTGGGAAATAAAAAGGAAGAAGGGGTGATCAATTATAGTCAGATGGTATAGGAGCTAAAGCTAGTGAGATACTAAACCCACACACGTCCAGGAGAGGCAAAGCACTGAAGTAAATTTCTAGAATATTTTCAAATTCTGCATTTTCAAAAGTAAGTATCAAATCCTTAGTGCTCAAATTCATGAAACTTGTTATTAATAATCCCAGATGTTTTTCCATACCTATTCTAGGTGAAAATGTCATGGCTTTTATATTTCATATTTTTCTCAGTGTAGAATATAATTCTCAATGCAAAGTGGGTAACATGTGCATCTATGGTTAGGAGAGAAATGCTGATCATTTCCTTTATTCACAATAGGACTATTTATTCAAAGGCATTCATGTGCTATCACAGACAACAGTGGTCTTCTTAATGGTTTTATAGAAGTGAACTTACTGCTATTGGTACTGACATAGGTTCACCCATTTCAGAAACTTAGCATTAGAGAAACATCAATTATAAGCCTGAACAAAAAATGTTTTCATACCTCTTAGGCAGCCTCCTTTGCATTTAACTTAACTCATGCCCTTGCCTCACTGCAGGTGACATGAATGAGTGCATTGACAGCAATGCTGAGGGTGCCCTAAATTAGTTTGCTGCTTTTATCCACGCTGATATAAATGATTCCTTTGAGTCACTGGAAGGAATGTTAATTTTAGTGGCCTGGTAAACTTCCAGACTGGGTAATTGTGATTTAATTTCCACCTATCAAATACCTCCTAGCAATTTAAAGTGTAAATATTGTAAACCTATTGTCTCATTTTTTCTCCTAAAGTCATTTGGTATGACTTTAAAAGATCCATAAAATAACTGCCACACCTAGTTCTGATGTGCATCATTTTTCATAATACTTGCAAGGGTTAAATTACCTTTTTTTGCTTTCATTATTATTACAATTAATCATAAATAATCTGTGATATTTTTAAATATATAGGCAATAGCAATATACTGAAAGCTAATTTGATGATGACTTCAAGGGAAAAGTGAAACATCTCAAGTTGTATTTTCTATTCCTTATCTTTCTTCTCCTTATACATGTTCTTACAGGTGAATGTCTTCCATGACCATGGTTTCAACAGAAGCCAATAATTCTGTCTTATATTTCAGGCCTCTAGATTTTGGTCCTTAACATACATCATTACCTGAAGGTCTTTGAGACATCTTGATCCCTAGTTCTGACAGTGTTTGATTATCGGTGCCCTCTTCTCACCTTGTCTTCTTTCCCCATATTCCCTCCACCCATTCAGGTTGCCAAATCAGAAACCTCCGAGCCACCACAGATTGAGTCCTCTTCCTCTCCATTTCTTCAATGTATGACCATTTTTAATGTCACAAGACTTCTATTATGCAAGCATTTTTTTTTCATTCATCTCCTTTCCATTCTTGCCACTATAACTCTGGTTCTGGAGCTGAGCATCTCTGTAGATTATTGGAATGATTCCTACATAAAGCGTTCTATTCCAAGTTTTAGGCCACTTTATTCTCATGCTTGCAATGCCAGGAACATCCATGTGTTCAGCAGATGGTCTGAAGTGAAGGGTGTAAGTTGTGTTTTGAAGTAAAAGATTTTAAGGCTTTCAGTAATATAAAAATCTTGGGATTCATTAGATCAACCAAAGTTTCGTATCGGAAACTTTGGTCGGCTGCTAAACATCAGTATTTAGGAGGGAATGTCAAAAGGAGAAGAAAAAATTAAAGACTGTGGAAATGTTAGAAATCCAACTTTTCTATCATATTAAAGTTTGGGATTACAGTTTGCCCCATGCCTGATAATAACTAGGTTAGCTTTTCCCCCACTTAGAGCTTGGATGTATTCACCCAAGATTAGCTCACTCATCTGCTCTTCCAGGTAAACACTTGCTCTAAAACATATTAGAAATTATTAGATAAAATGAAATCTTCTACAACTACCTGTTCCTAGAAGCCTCTTATTATTGCCTGGTCTTTTTGTAATTTGTCCCACTTGATAATTTAGCCTCGCCAATGCTGCCAGTTCAGATCATGTGGTTTTTCACCTGGCGAAGTGGATAGTTAAGGAAAGCAGTGTGATTGCCAGGTGTATGTGTTCACTTAATGAAAGCCTGAAAGAGAAAACATCTGTGCAATACAGTATTCAGTCTCATGAGGAAACTGTGAAAGTGCTACCACTAAAGCTATTGTAGAGGAAAACAGAGCTACAATTGTCTGACATACTTAAGTTAGACATCTTTCTCTTTAAGATCATAAGGAGGGTTGCTAAATGTAACACCTCACATTACAGTTAGCAGAAGATTGGGGAAGTGAACATTATTATTACAGTTAATCATTTGAACCAAACTTCTGAATTCCCTTAGTATTTAAGAGCTACGCATCGTACTCTATGGTACTAAACATTAACACACTTAATTTGTAAAGTAGTTAAACTAAACAGCAGCTCCTAATCAGCACTATTTCTATAAGAGAACCATTTCTCTCTCTCCTTAAATGATGCATACTTTAATAAGAGAAACCAATAGTGTGTGGACGCATTGTTTTGCAAGAAAGCAGATCTTTCAAAAAAGCAATAAGCAATGTGTTCCTGGCTCTAATACCTGTTTCACATTAAGGAATCTGGCTAAAACAAAAAGGCCCTTCAAAATAATCAGTTGTGATATTGCTAGGACTTTTTCTACTAGGAACATAAAGGAAGAAACTATTAATAATGTTGAAATGATATAGGAAAAAGAGATGTGCAATAAATTATTTTAAAGTTAGTATAAATCTAATAAGATCTTGGCAATACACAAGGACCTAAGCACTTAAGGAAATCATTTCAGTGTCAACTAAAATGTCTGTACAGAGTTACCCTAAGTCAAAACTCTTTACCTTTAACCTGACTGATCAATTCAAGTTGAAGCATTTCTAGTTCTGTGTTGATTGAAATGTCTGACTTAGAGGAGTAGAAACAACTTTCAAGATAGGTCAATCAATTGCATGTTTCAAAGCACTGAACTTTCAAATCATTCTAATAACAGCAACACGAGCACTATTAACCTTCACATTGTGTGTGGCTGCCATGATTCTACAACATTCTTTTCTTTTTCAATTTTTTTTATGGTGGAAAAATTTGCATTTCCTATCTTAACCATTTTTAAGTGTACAGATCAGGGTTACTACAGCCAAAATGTCACCTGCATTACTAACAGCATCTCCATAACCTTTTCATCTTATCAAATTAAAAGTCTATACCCATTAAAAAACAACTCTCCTTTCTTCCTTTACCCTGCCCCAGGCAACCCCCATTCTACTCTTTTTCTCTATAATTTTGAGTATTCTATCTCATATAAGTGGAATCATATAGCATTTGTCTTTTTGTGACTGTCTTATTTCGCTTAGCATAATGTCTTCAAATTCCATCCACATTTTAGCACAAATCAGAATTTCCTTCTTTTTTAAGGCTGAATGGCGGTCTTTTCTATGTCTATGTCACATTTCACTTATTTATGCATTCATTAATGTACACTTGGGATTCTCCATGGTTTACCTGTTGTGAATAATACTGTCATGGGCATGAGTGTAGAAATATTTCTTCAAGACTCGGCTTTCAAAACTTTTGAATAAATACTCAGAAGTGGAATTGCTGGATCATATGGTGATCCTATTTTTAATTTTCTTATGCAACTGCTACTGTTTTCCATAATATCTGTACCACTTTACATTCCTCCCAACAAGGCACAAGGATTCTAATTACATCATAAAACTTCTTTTCTGAATAGTAACCATCTTAATGGGTATGAGATGCTATTCCTTTACATTTTTTTTTCTTTTTCAGTGCTGAAGGTCAAATCTAGGACTTTGTTCATGTTAGGCAGGTGCTCTTCCACTGAGGGATGCCCACTACCCTACTTAAACTTTTGATTTGCATTTCTCTAATGACTAATGATGATAATCTTTGGATATGTTTACTGGCCATTTGTATATCTTCTCTAGAGAAATGTCTGTTTAAGTTCTTTGCTCATTTTTAAATTGGGTTGTATCATTTAGCTATTTTTGAGTTTGGGGAATTCTCTTTGTATTTGGAAAATTAGTCCCTTATTAGATATGTAATTTATGAGTAATTGATCCCATACTATGGGTTTCCTTTTTACTCTATTATTATCTTTTGATACTCCAAATTATAAAATTTTCCTGAGTTCTAGTTTATTTTTCTTTTGTTACCTGTGCCTTTGGGGTCCTGTCTAGAAAAGTATTGCCAATTCCAACATGGATTATATTTTCTTCTGTGAGTTAGTTTGGGGTCTTATGGTTAGGTGTGTCATCCATTTGAGTTAGCTTTTGTTTATGGTTTTAGGTTAGAATCCACCTTCATTCCTTTGAATGTGGATCTCCAGTTTTCCCAACACTGGTCTTAGCAACCTCACCCAGAATCATTTAACTTTAGAGATGAGGGTTTATTTCTGAGCTTTCTATTCTGTTCTATTGATCTGTATGTCTGTCTTTATGCTAATGCCACATTGTTTTGATTACTGTAGCTTTGTAGTAAGTTCTGATATCAGGAAGTATGAGTCTCATGATTTTGTTCTCCTTTTTTCAAGTTTGTTTATTTTATTCTGAGTTCTTTTAAATTTCCTATAAATTTTAGGATCTATTTTTCTATTTCTGCAAGAAAACATCTTTGGAATTTTGATAGGAGTTATATTGGATCAATAGATTGGTTTGGGTAATGTTGATATTTTAACAGTATTAAGTCTTCCTATCCATGGAAGGGAACTGTTTCTGTTTCTGTTTCTCTTTGGTTTCTTCCAGCAGTGTTTTATAGTTTTCACTGGGAAAGACTTCTACCTCCTTGGTTAATTCCTAAATATTTTATTATTTTTGATGTTAATAAAAATAGAATTATTTTCAGAATTTCCTTTTGGGATTTTTTTATTTTCAGTATACTTTACTACTCTACAACTAATTTTTGGCTTGACTTGGACTCTATTACTTTACCAAATTCATCTATTAGTTCTAATAGTTTATTTGGTGGGGGCTTTAGGTTTTTCTACGTATAAAATTAGGTCATCTGTAGACAGAGATGATTTTATTTCTTCCTTTCTGATTTGAATATAATATACATTTTTGCATTACTAATGTAACTGGCTAGAAATTCAGTACTTTGTTGAAGAGAAGTTGCAAAAATGTGCATCTTTCCTTTGATCCTGATCTTAGAGGAAAAGCTGTCAACTTTTCACCATGGGTACAATGTTAGCAGTAGGTTTGTCACATATGACCTATATCATGTTAGATTACTGTATATCTAATTATCGAGAGTATTTATCAGGAAAGTATGTTGAATTTTATCAAATGTTTTTCTGCATCTATTGAGATTATTATACTTTTTTACCTTTTATTCTATTAATGTATTACACTGACAGAATTCAGTATGAACCATTCTTGAATTCATTGGTCATGGTGTTCAACCCTTTACATACAATGCTGAATTAATTTTGCTGAAAATTTTTGAGGACTTTTGCATAAGTGTACTTTTCTCTTTTTGTAGGGACTTTGGCTTTGGTATAAGGGTAATCCTGGCCTTATACATGCATTAGGAAGTGTTTTCTCCTATTTAAATTTTGGGGAATGTTTTAGATGAAAACATATTCCTTTTAGAAGTGTCAGAATTCACTAGTGAAGCCTTTCATGCTATTTTACATTGTCATGAGATTTTGATTACTAATGCAATGTCCTTGAAGATTGTTGTTCTGTTCTGCTCATATTTTCTATTTCTTTATGATTTTGGTGTATGTCTAGAAGTTTACCAATTCCTCCTAGGATTTCAATTTGTTGGTGTAAAGTTGTTTATTGTCGTCTCTTATGATCCTTTGTATTTTTATGTTACCCATTGTAATGTCTCCTCTTTCATTTCTGATTCTACTAACTTGAGTTTTCTCTTTTTCTGCTGGTCATTTAGCTTAAAGACCTATAAATTTTATTGAACTGTCAAATAACCAACTTGTGTTTCATTGATTTTTCTCTATTTTTCTGTTCTCTAATTTTCCTTATTTCCTTCAATTCTTGTAGAACTTTTTCTCCCTTCAAATTTGTCAAGTTTTGCCCCATATATTTAAATGGTTTGCCATTAGGCCTAAATAATTGTAATTATTGTATTTTCTCACTGTATTGAAACTTATTAATGTATAAGGTATAATGTGCTTCATTTTCTCCTTTAATCTTTTATATTTAAATAAAAATTCTATTTTAGACTTTAATTCTAAATCTCTTTTGTCTGATATTAGTATAGTAGCATAGCTGTACTAATAAATACACTTTGGGTTATTATTTGCATGGAAAATCTTTTTCATCCTTTTACCTTTCATCAATTGGTGTGTTGGATCTAAACTGAGTCACCTGTTAGATTGAATCATGTCTTATTATCTGTTCTGTCAAATGCTGCATTTTGTTTGGGATGCATAATCATTGATACTTAGTGTAATTACTGATAAGAAGGAACTAATTTTTTCACTTTGCTTTTTTTTCCCTATATGCCGTCTAACCTTTCTTCCTTATTTTTCTTGTGTTTCTGTGTTCTTTTATTATTAGATTTTTTTTCAGTGAAATGTCTAAATTCAATTCTTATTTTTCTTCTATGTATACCTCGTGTCTCATTGTGGTTACCAAGGAGATTACATTTGATATCCTAAAGTTATAACCTTTTATTTTGAATCTATATCAGCTTAACTACAATAACATACAAAAATGCTGTTCCTTCATGGCTCCTTTTCAGTGGTCACAAAATTACATCTTTATACGTTGGGTGCTCAAAAGATTTAATAAGTATTTTAAATGTATTATGCTCTTAAATTGTGTGGAAAATGAAATCTGGAGTTACAGAATTAAAGATCTAGCAATACTAGATTTTAGAGTAAATTTTTTTAAAAAAAAATCTATTAGTCTCTGAAACCATGTAGAAAACAAAAAGTGGAGTTATAAACTATTGGTGTAATAAATAATGTTAGATTTTATAACTGTTCATATATTTCATTTACCTTTTTGTTGATCTTTATTTCTTCTTATAGCTTTTAGTTACTGTCTAGTTTTTTTTTTTAACCAAGTTTGATTCTTTAGAGCATTATGCAATGGTAACATTATCTTTTAACTCTTTTTTTATCTTAGAATGTCTTAATTTCTGCCTCACTTTGAAGAACAGTTTTGCCAGATACAGGATCCTCAACTGATAGTGATTTTTTTTCAACTTTGACTATTTCAGCCCATTGCCTTTTGAATTACAAAATTTCTGATGAAAATTAATTTTATTGAAAATCCTTTGCATGTGATAAGTTGCTTCTTACTTTTCAAATTCTTGTTTTGATTTTGTCTTTCGAAAGTATGATTAGAATGTGTCTTGGTGCAAGTTTTGGGGGAAATATAAATTAATATAGCTATTATGAAAAACTGTATGGAGGTTTCTCAAAAATCTAAAAATAGAATTACCATATGAGCCAGCTTTCTTCTGGGCATATAGTCTAAGAATTTGAAATCAGCATGTTGAATAATATCTGCATTTCAATATTTATAGAAGCATAAAATAGAATAGTGGTTACCAGAGGCTGGGGTATGAATGAAGAGAATGGGCAGATATTGGACATAAGCTACAAAATTAAACTAGGAGGAAGAAATGATGAGGATTTTGGGTGATGGTTATGTTAATTAGCTTGATTCAATCAATCCACACTGTATGCCTATATCATTATTATCACTTAACATAACAAGATGCATATGTGTGATACGTTTTCAAAAGATTTTATTAGTATACTATAATTACACATAATAATACAGTTCATTTTTTCATATTCATAAACACATATAACATAGTTTGCTCCATTTTGATCCTCTCCTCCTTCCCCTCATCCTATTCCCTTTCCTCTATTCTATTATTGGTCTTTTATTTATTTTTCAATTGGTGCATCATAGTTATATCTAAAATTGGGATGCACTGTGATACATTTATACATGCACCTAGTATAATTCGGTCCACTTCATTCCACAGTTCTTTCCCATTTCATCTTCTCCTCCCTCTCCCTTGGAACCCTGCTTCTACTCTATTAAACTCCCTTCTGTTTTCACAAGATCACCCTTCTTAATCCTTTTTCTTTAGCTTCTGCATATGAGAGAACACATATGACCCTTGGATTTCTGAGTCTGGCTTATTTCATTTAGCATAATGTTCCCCAGTTCCATTCATTTACCAGCAAATGACATAATTTCATTCTTTATGAGTGATTAAAACTCTGCTGTGTCAATATACCACATTTTCTTTATCCATTCATCTATTGACAGGCACATAGATGGGTTCCATAACTTGGTTATTGAGGATTGTGTTGCTATAAACATTGCTATGCATGTATCACTGTAATATGCTGATTTTAGTTCTTTTTTGACTCCCCCCCGCCTTCAGTACTGGGGATTTAACTCTAGGATGTTCCACCACTGAACTACATCCCCAGCCCTTTCATTTTTATTTTGATACAGGGTCCCACTGAGTTCCTAAAGCAGGCCTCATACTTATGATCCTTCTTACAATCTTCCTCAATCTCCCAAATCACTGGGATTACAAATGTGCACCACTATGAATAACCCTCAGAAAAGGATTTGTAAGTCTTGATCTAATATATCTGCCATCCAGTCTTTTTCAGGACAATATATATTGACTTATTTTCTCTTTTAAATGTTCCATATTTTCTTGTTTCTTTGTATGCCCTATGTTCCCAGCATGCTTTCCTTTTACAGTGTTGTTATAAGTTGATAAAATCTAATTTATTCATTATGGTGATTTTTGTTGTTGTTGTTGATAAGTGGATTTTTGAGTCTAATGACATTAATTATCTCTGCAAATCATATTCCACATCTTTTCAGGCATTTCTTTTTTTACACTGTTTTTATTTGTGTATTTTTTTTATTATTGTAAATCATCTCCGCAATCAGGATTAACTTGAGGTATGAACTTAAGGTCTTCTCAGATAGTTCCCTGAGCCTTTCTATAGGGATGTGAGGTCGGATTCTAATTTTCCCCACACAAGCAATTCTTTTGAATGTCCTACTCCTTAATTTCTGGCTTGCAATAAGAGGGCAAGTACACTAATTCTTTGTCTTCACCTCTGTGATCAGAAGCAGCAATCAGTGCGTGGAGCACAGATTTCCAATAGTTTGAATATGGGCTCCTTACCCCCACCCCACCCTCAACCCCACATACACACCCTATCTCAAGGGAGCTGTTTGCAAGTTGCTGAGGAAGATAGGCATAGTTGCCTGTGATATGGCTGAGAAGTGGGAACGGGTAGCTATGGCTTTGCTAAGATGTTGATAGAAATTTACCTCCAAAGCTTTCCTCTGGAAGCTTTAGGCCTTCAATAGTTGTAGCAGATAGATTCTGCCAATGCTCTTGTTGTTCAGGTGGGGTGAACAATTTCTGGAGCTTCCTACCTAACCATCTTCCTACCTATCTTCCGGGCATCCTTTCCTTTCACAGTGTTGTTAAAAGTTGATATGATCTAATTTATTCATTATGGAAAGTCTTTAACTCATTAACTGGAAAAGGACATTCATACATTCATTTGGACACTGAAAATTCTTCTAGAAAAGTGAAAATAATTATAAGGACTGCACTTCAAAATAAGATTGAAAGGCAGTTAGTTGAATACTAACCAGTGATAAAATACCAAGACATTTTCCTACTCCAACTGGTATTTAGTTAATGTGCTCAGCTTCAAACCTGAATATGTGGTCCTTTGGGGACATCATGTTGCCCACACAGATATTGAAATTTCTGTCCTGTTTGCCCTCTTCTGTTTATGAAATTTTTTTCCTGCCTAGTCTGTGTATCCCAGTAGATGCTTCGACACGTGCCTTCAGGCTGTATCTGGAAGATTCTTCTATTGCTTCTAGGTCTCTACATCAACTTCATAATTCTTCTCTGATTCCAGAGACTCCCCCATAGAACCAGGTACCCCAGAAATCCTCAGAGCCACAATTCCATTATTAACAGCCCTTCATTCAAATGAGAAAGTTTAAGGCGCCTGTTGTGAAGTGTATATTTTCTTAACTTAGGTTGTTTTTTGTAAACAGAGGAATGCACTCTAAAGTCTAGGTAAAACCCATGGGGTCCCATTTAATTTGGTGGTTTAGGCTGACTAGAAATTTCCTTTTGAAGACCAGAAGTAGGAATCCTATGAGTAACCCATGTGTCTTATTCTCCTAGGATTGTTGAAAGATGTGCTGTTTATAATAAATGAAACAATATTTCAAATATTCAGATTCTTTCCAAACTTTCTCTAAGTACTAGAAGAGTCAGAGATACTGCCTAAGAGAGTGGCCTGGGTACAGGTTGCTGGTAATAAGGCAGGTCAAGAGTCAGGATTCTCAGTTAATAGGCCTCACAGGACAGCTTGCTGGTAATAAGACTAAGCAACAGGGTGACGACAGATTAAGGCAGGGGTGATTTATGAGTTAACTGAAGTATGGGGGGATGGGGTCAAAGCCAAAGCTAAACGGAAAGTAGTAGAAAATTACAGGGCAAAGATCAAGGCAAGAAGAAGCAGTAAATCAGATTTAGACACAGAGAGCTCTGTGTACTAATTCAGAATCCCAGGAAGAGAGAACTCAGTGCCTTGAATTGCTTTCCTTGGAGGTAAATTCCCCAGACCATACCCTGAACCTGCCTGAGAATTTTAACCTTAACTTTAGGTTTATCAAAGGAACTTCACCACCTTTTAGAAACTGATGATTAAAGTAGGTGGGTCTTTTTTGGATAGCACTTATTTCCAGAGAGGTAAGATATAGGTGTAAGTTCAACAGAAAATTTTGAGTTTTGATAATTTTCCTGTCAAATGAAATCAAGAACAAAAGTCAAAACAGCTTGTATTATGAGGAAGTAGTATATCCTATCCATGAGCAATCCATGTGATGGAGAATCTTCCCTGTGTTCAGAATTAAGTACCTGGTAAAGACCATAACCCTGACAATTCACAATCTCTTGGTTAAATATGTATTATGTTGCCATATGATTGAAGGTCTACATTTATTGCCCAGAACTTGACTTGCCATACTCTAGACTTTTGAGAAGTTACATTTTCCTCAATACTTCAGTTTCAAAACAGGAACTTCAATGGACAGTCACGATGAGTACTCAAAAACACCTGTCAGACAGAAAACAGGTGACACATTGCAACAAATATCAATTACAGATGTCTATGGAGCATAGTGTGCATAAATCTTTGGTGGCAGGTGATGGAGAGAGAAAGGTTTTTTTGAGAGGTGCTCAGAGAGCCTGGGTGGTTTTTTTGTTTTGTTTTGTTTTTTTAACATGTTGAAACTTTGGAAAATAATTGAAACAGACATCAAATCACTAATATAGCATTAGTCCTTGTTGGGTAGTGTCAATTCTATTGAATTCTAAATAGGAAATTGTTGAGAAGATTAACCTGCAAGGTAAGCAGATTTTGCTTGCAGAGAAATGCTTAGAAAGTCTTGAAATTCTGCCCTAGTTAATAGCAGCCATCTAGAGAGGGTTGTTCCTTTAAAGGAAGGCTTCATGCAGTATGAATGAGAGTCCACGTCACAAAGAGCAATAAACACAGCAGAGAAATAAAAACAATTCAGATTGAATTGGAAGATTAATAGTAAAATAGAATAACAGGTTTAACAAAAGGAAGAGACACACTTGAATATATCCCTTTTTCATAATCTCTTAGGGACCTGACATTTTATTTTTTCTCCAAAGCCTAATGACTCTTCACTTTAAAAACAGAAACAGGCCTCTTATAAAACAGATCTCTCTTGTTTGCAGGTAATCACTTAGGAATGTCTCCCGATGGCTCTGAAGTTGTTTACTCCTGGAGCCAGTTACCTGCTACAAATATATAGATAAGAAGAAGAACACAGATTTCTCCATATTAATATACAAAATATGGGGCATTGGGGGTTTTAACTCATGGACTGGAGACGCAGTAATCTAGCTATGGTTTATTTGGCAAGTCTATAGTTAAAGATGCATTAAAGGATACAAAAGCTCTTAGGCTGGATAAGTACCAGAAATCTTGCTTGCCTTTCATTATCTGGGTTTCCAAGGTGATGGAAGTATAGGGAGAATTAGGAAGAGAATGGAAGGGAAAAGGTAATATGTGATTAATCATCTTTATACAAAAACAATTTTAAGGGTATTATCTAGCTCTCTTAGTGTCAGGCATTTCCCAGGCCAAATTGGCATCTTTCTTAAATTATGCCAATGCCTTAGAAAATTTAAGATGCTGCAACTAACTGGGAAGATAAGCTCTAATAACTGTAACAAAATTGTTAAGTATCAGAATATTTTGGAGGAACTAATTTCGCAGTTTTATATCCCAGATTTGACCTCTGGTTGGTGAGCATCAGAAGGCAGAAGAGATGATTAGAGTTAAGAAAGAAGCCGGGCATGGTGGCACATGTCTGTAATCCCAGCAGCTTGGGAGGATAAGGCAGAAGGATCACGAGTCCACGTCACAAAGAGCAATAAGGCCAACCTCAGCAACTTAGACAGACCCTGAGCAACTCAGCAAGAGACTATCTCTAAATTTTTAAAAAACATATATATAAATGGCTCAGTGTTTAAGTGCTCATAGGTTCAATTTCCAGTATTAAAAGAGAGAGAGAGAGAGAGAGAGAGAGAGAGAGAGAGAGAGAGAGAGAGTTAAGAAAGAAATGGAAAAATTGTGAGGGAAAGAGCTTCTTTTAAAAAAAAAAATTAAACAAAAAATGCTCATAAGCAGGTAACTCTCCTCTTTAGAACTATGAAAGCAATATTTTTCCTGTTTTTGTCAAGAATGAGAGAAGATTCAGAGTCTCTCCAAGTGTATGACAGGAAAGGAAAAAAAAATAGAAGACATATTATGTCATATAGCAGGGAGATTCATAAACTTAAGTCGATATATTAGCAAGCAGAAATAGAAATAGACCTTTTAAAATAGTTTGTCTTCAAAAAGTCTAAACCCTAAGTGTTTGTAGACAGAAACAAACCTATCCTTGTGTTGGCATATATTTTCTAATGCAATGAAGTTATGAATCTCATTTGGACTTCTCTAGATTCAGAGGAAAATAGGTACCAAAACAAGAGTAATGAGAGAAAGTAATTCTTTTTACCCAGTTAATACAAGGATATATCACTGCCATCATGAAGAGAGATTTGTGATTAACTCTGAATTCCTACACTGTATAATTATTGTATAAGTGTGTGTGTGTGTGTGTGTGTGTGTGTGTTTGTGTGTGTGTGTCCAGAAAATTTCTGTATTCTCCATCAATGTGTTCATGGTTGATTCTATCATAAAAGTTCAGTTTTATCTTTAAGTGAAAACAGTCCCTCAAGAAAAGTCTAAACTTTATACACCTAGATAAAATTGCTGTGGAAAATTCCATTGCTCAGAATTGACAGGCAAAATAAGCATGGCTCCTTGCAATGATAATATCTAAATACATCCCGAGGGAAATATGATGATGAGTGATTTAATTGTTCAGGAATAAAGAATTATAATAAATTAACTCATGAGTTTACAGAAACCTTGAAGAGTAATCTGGGCCACAGTTCCTTGAAGAGTCGAATTATTTACAGTGAATTAAATAAAATGCATTCTGTGTGATGTAAAATGTGGGGGGTATGTTACTTGCACACTTTCTTTTGTGTTCCAGCCACTTTTTCATATTCTACTGTGCTCAGGTAACCTCCTGAGTGTGGGGCAGAGAACATGAATAAATGTAAGAGTTTACATTGTAAACATCAGATGTTTGAAAACATATTCCTGTGTTTTATCCTTCAGATCACTCCTGACATCAAGGCAATGACTACAAAGAAAAGTAGGCTTGAGGCTTATATTAAGTGGTTGTTTTTAGAAGGTGTGTTAGATACAGCACAAATTCAATTAGGACACATTTTGTATTATGGAAGACTTTGAAATAAACAATAACAATGTACGGATCTAAAACAGATGCCCAAATCACTACATATTGCAACATGAATTTTGAGAAAAGGTGAGATTGTGACCTTGAGTGGTGGCCTTGCCCAGAATAAGCACTGAGGTTAGAGTACCAGCTACTGAAAATGGAATCTTACTGCTGCTCCTTTTTGCTCGGGTCTAAGTGACTGAGCCAGCACCATTCATGCTGTACATTTACTTCTCAGATGCCTAAACAAGAATGACAGGTCTAATTTTATTGTCCTTACTCTAGCAAAATTCCACTGTCATCTGTAAGGACAATATGATAAAGTCTCTGGGCTGAAGAATGCATTTCCTCGGCCATCATGTCCCTAAGGCTTCTAAATGAAATGGAAATTTAAACTTTACTTTTAGAAAAAAAAAAGTCATTGTGTTGCATTTCTAAAAATAAGTTTTGTTCAGGAAGAGCTTTCTGTAATGCTAGAGGGAAGCACTGTAGCTGATGTTTATAGATAGTGGCGATGGAGTCTTTTGATCGAGGTGTAGTCAACAGTTTGGCCTTAACTCTACTCACGGGGAAAATAAAGGTCAGGATGGATGATCTGCAGTCTAGTGAGGAAAACCAAGCAGCAGAGATGGAAGGGGTGTGTTGCTACGAGGTAATACTCAAGATTCCTCCAGGGACCAGACTGGCGATGCACATTAAGAAGCACCAGCTATAGTAATTTAAAAGAGTTCTGGGACAGTAGGACACATCAAATGTATTCATATTCTACTGTACTCCCGTAAGCTGTACTACAGGGGCCAGGATTGGCTCACCAGGTTGTGATTCTGTATCTAAAAATCTAGAGCAGAGAAAAATGGTCTCACTAATTGGTATTGTTTCCTTCCCAAAGAATTGGGGACTAAAGAGAGGCAAGCATTCATATTACGGTATTATGAGGCTCAACAATCCTGATTTTTGTTTTATTTTATTGCTTCTATTTTCTTCACCTGATGTGATTCATTAAGACTTTCTGAGTCAAAGACAAACCATTCCTGGGAATGTATTCCCTGTTTTCACCAAAACAAAGGAACAACCAAAGCTCAGAACTGCCCCTGCAGCGCACCAAAGAAACCTTGTCATCTCCTGTTGTCGCCTAGGGCCTCCCTTTCCATCCTTCTTCCCCAGATTGCACACTGGAGAAAAATGTTGCATCATTGTTGGTAAAAAGCAACGATTGGTTATGAAACCCTCAGAGAATCACTTTTCCTAGCTGTACTCCTGTTCTCTTTAAATAAGTAAAATACAAATAATCATATCTTCTACAAGTTTCCTTACAAAATCTATGTAGAGAGAGAATTGTTAGATGAAAAATTTTCAAAAAGAAAAATAATTTTACTGTTTTGAATTTACTAACCACAAGTTATGATTTTTTTTAAAGTAGGCTAAATTTTCATTTAACCCTCTTATTTGTCTGTATGTGCATATATATTCTAATATTATCTCCTTTCATGATTTAGAAATATATCATATAAATTTAGAAATACATTTCCTTTCATGATTTAGGAATATATCATAATTTTTTCACAGGAATAGGTATATCCATAAATACATATGTAAAAGACAACAATATTTCTTACTCCAAGTGTTCTCCCAGTACCACATGACAGGGTATGTGAACAGGTAGTTGAATCTGTTTTCTTCTAAGATCACTTTTATCAAGTGTACAAAAGAGATACAGCAAAAGTCTATCCATTACAACAGAAGAACCACATCATTCTTTGCCCAGAGAAATCTTTTTAAAGTGTTGTACTGTTTTAAAAAGCTAAATTTGAGAAAGAAGATTATTATTAATCAAAAATAAAATCACATTATTCAAATGTAATGTTCAATAAGTTAAGAGACCTGAATTGAAAGAATATTTTGAACATAAAAAGGAATGAAATCAGGATGGTAGGAATGGGTATTCTGCAGGGAAAAAAGGAATATCTTTTTCTGCTTGAAATCAATCAAGAAAATTATGATTTTTATTCCATTGATCGAACAGAACCAATTGTATCGTTGATAGAAGGCTTTCATCATGTCAACAGGAGAACAACTTTTTGAGAGAGAATAGGACCATTTTGTTCTATTAGAGAATAACTGAAAATAATATCCTTCTTCACCTCCTGGGAATTCAGTGGTCTATCTCCTCAGTTGGAAGATGCTTTTACTTTTCCTTTTTTTTTTTTTAGAATGAAGAGAAGAAAGTCCTTCTATGTTGTATGTCTTTGAATTGTTTTATATCCTTTAATGACCCAATGAATAGTAAAAAAATATATATATATCTTAATATAAGGCTTTTCCAACTGGCATCTTTCAAGAGTACTCAAGAAATCCTCTGAAGAATGCTTCTACAAACAACATGAAAGGTTACTTGTTAATCAGGGCTCACTTCGTAGCAGTGACACTGTCTAATGTTGTGGATCAGAAGTGTCTGTAACTATAGTATTATTCATTCACTCACTCAACACTTATTGAATAACTATTGTATGCCTGCACTAGGCATGTGTTTGCAAACAAAACTCCTGTTCTCTCAGAGCTCCCAATTCAGTATAATAAGCAAGGAGATTGGTTGATATTTACCATACTGGATAGTGTTATATAGAAAATGTAATAGAATAAAATAACTGAAGGAGATGGCAGGGGCTGTTGTGACGAGTATAGAAGAGAATACTTCTCTAATAAAACACATTTGAACTGAGAACTGAAGGAAATGATGGAGTAGGTCATCTCAGAAGGCAGTGCACTGGAAAGAAAGAACAGCAAGTTCCAGTAGTCACAGATCTGAAGGCAGGAATGGGCTTTCCATTTTCCAAACAAAAAGCCACTGTAGATGGACTAAAGAGAAAGAAATGGTGGTAGCTCTAGTTGCCCTTGGGTTAGGCCATGAAGTCTCTAGAGGAACACATCAACAACCTTATCTTAATATGAGCTGATAGAAAACACCGCAGCATTTTAAACAGAGGGATGATACAATCTAGTTCATATTTAACAGTAATAATTTGGAAAAAAATGTAAAAAACAGAATGTAGGGGTCTAGGAGTTTGAGCAGAAAAGACCAGCTGGGAGATTCTTTCAGCAATCTGGGTGAGAATGGATGATAATTGAATCAGGAGGGAAGTGGGTGAGAAGATAAAGCTGCATAGACTCACTGATGAATTGGATATGTGAAAAAAAAATTCAGTCAATGATGGTGCTAAGGTTTTTGCAAAAATAATCAGAAGAAAGATGTGATTCTGAAAATCAGTAGAAGCTGGGGTGAAATATGAATTTGGTTTTAGAAGTATTAAGTCTGAGATGCCTTCTCTACATGTAAAATTTGAGTAGGTATTTGGGTGTACAATTTTGGAGGACTGGAATTATAAATTAGAAATAAAATATGAGAGTTAAAGAAATAGCCTGGGAAATGAGTATGCCTGGCAAGCTATCCTAGGACTAAGAGGCAAGGCATTGCATCTCAACAGGTTGAGAATATGAGGATGGTTCAGCAAAGGAGACTAAAAAAGAGAGTTGGTTGTCAAAAGGAAAACCAAGAGAGCTGGGTCCTGGTAGCAAAGTGGAAAAAACAACATGTTTCAAAGAAAACTAGTAAGCAAATGATAACTATATCCATTTGGCAAAGTAAAATGAAATGCGAGCACTTTCAGGGAAGAGGTGGGAATAAAGGCCTGAAAGAGTGGAATGAAGAGAGAATAAGTTTTGCTTCCAGCCAAAATGAAGTAAGGTTTATTGTCTCACTAAAAAGAATCAAAGGACAAAAAAAAAGAGAAAAACATATGAGACAATGTTTGACATTGGATCTGAGGCAAGGCAAAACAATGGAAACCAACAGGTGCTTCAGTTTGCAGGAGTTTTCAGACTGTAGCACCACAAAGAGAGTGAGACAAGGCAGAGCCTGGCACTAGGGTAACCAACTTGTCCCAGTTTGTCTGGGACTTTACCAGTTTATAGGAAAAAGCCCTGAATCCCACAGTCCTTTTCCACCTGCATCCTGAGATAACAAAAACTTTTGGTCATCTTCTCTAAAAGAATTTAAAATAAAATAGAAAAGCCACAGTTCATGGGGAAAGAAGACTGAAGGGGAGAGAACAGTCTATAGAACTTTAGAGTTTGAGGAACATCATCTGCAGGTTTTCAGCTGCATGTGGATTAGCATGTGCCTGTGTGGAGACTCTGGTGCTGGAGAAAAAAACAACCTGAAGGGTTAGGGAATAAGTACACGGTGCTGTAGAAGGGCCAAGAGTGGTGCCTGTTTCCACCAGACAGGAAAACACCACGCTTCACAGGGCACTGGGGGAAGCTATCAGAAATGTCTTGACTCATTGGTAGGAAAAAAATAACATGAGAACAAGCCTTAGACCAAACAAGTCTTAAAAGTAGGGCCTGAAAATTCCAGAATAACTGTGTTCCAGAATAAAGCTTAACGTTTATAAGAATGCAAAAAATATATGCAAATGCACCCACAGCCATAAAATTCTTAATTTCTGATTGGATGCCATTTATTATCAGACACGGATAAAGCATATAAATTCAATTAGGAGGAAACAGGCTCAGAACTGATACAACTGTTAGAATGAGCGATAAAAATGTTAAGATAGTTATTATAACTGAATGGCAGATGTTCAAAATAGTTAAGTATAGGCAGGTAATATTTTAAAAAATGCAAATCAAACTTGTAAAGATAGAAACAATCATATGTATTAAAAAACATGGAATTACTTGAAAGCAGATTAGATTATAGAAGGAAAGATTAGTGAACTTGAAGACTTCACAAGAGAAACTATCCAACGGAACACAGAAAGGAGAAAAAAGAATTTAAAATCCTAAAAAGAATTATTTTAGCAGTATCAGCTGAGCATTCAGAGTAGGTATATGAGACAGGACAGACATGTAATTCGAAAAAAAGAATCATTTGTCTTAGAGAGTACATGTCCCTGGGATCACATCCTAGATGGAAGGTTGAAATAGACATCTTGAATAAATGTGGGTGTTTCATTTTAAGAAATACAAAGAAGAGATCTTATTTTATTTTCTACTTCATTATTTATTTATTTAAGTCCATTCCCTATACTTTTTTGATGGTGAACATGGATGACTTACAAAACTATAGCCATACTTTTCCAGAAAGAATAAATATATTGCTGAATTAACATTAGTGCAATCATATTTTATCAATTACAAAATAAAACTAATATTTCTACACATTTCAAATGGAATATAAAACATAAATTCTCAATTATTACCAGAAGACCACTTTTTTTGAAAAAGAATTTGGAAGGAGAAAGAAGAAATTCACACTTCCAAAAAAAATGATAGTTGATAAACAATATCCAATACTTATAAAAATAACAAGTTTTCAAAATTTGATGTTTGAGTATTATTTTACTCATAACAAATCATCTCTACCTTTTAAAAATATTTGCTAAAGAGTGTATTCCACATTTTCTGTCCAAGAAAACAATTTTATTTTTAATTTACTAATCCCTCCTATTTATTTTTCAGTTCCTTCCTATAAATTTGTATCCATAAGTACAAACATTAAATGAACTATAAAGCTTTTTTGTCTGAAGCATGAAAAACATGTGCTTCTATACAATGCAGATTTTCACAATGGAGGTTTCCTGAAACAACACAAAATGAGATTTCTATAAAGATGTTATATAATCACAGTATTTGGTAAGAACCAACAAAAACTCAATGGTTGTGCAAACCTCATATATATGAATATGGGATATGAAAACATAAAGTAAGCAGGTAAATAATCACACAGAACCTGCTTTCAGTGTTTCAAATGCCTGAAAGATAAACCACATAAGTTATAGAGTGTTCACATTCATAGTTCCTGGAATTTTAGTTCTGTGTGATAGTAAATCTATGCAAGTATTATTTTTACATATCTTATATTTTACTTTGTTAGGATCCTATCATGAAACTACATTTAAAAATTCAATGCTGCTGGGTTTGGTGGCAATGCCTATAATCCCAGTGGCTCAGGAGACTGAAACAGGAGGATTTCGAGTTCAAAGCCAGCTACAGCATCAGTGAGGTGCTAAGCAACTCAGTGAGACCCTGTCTCTAAATAAAATACAAAATAGGGCTGGGGATGTGGCTCAGTGGTTGAGTGCCCCTGAGTTCAATGCCTGGTAACCACTCCCCCCTGCAAAAAATCCAATGCTACATGATATCAGGAAATATCAATTAGTATAAAATGAAAAGATTGACTAACATATAATTAATATAAAAAATCATTGTATGTTTAGTGTGTAGTTTGATGAGTTGAGACATGCATATACCTGTGATATTAGCACCATTCTCAAGGTAACAAATATATCTACCACCTCCAAAAATTTCTTTGTGTGTTTGTGTTAAGAATACTTCACATGAGACCTACCCTATTTAAAATACACCATACCATGTTGTTAACTATAGGCACTCTGTGATAGAGCACATCTTGTATAACTGAACCTTTATACCCATGGAACATCAACTTCCTCCTCTCCCATGTCCTTCACCCACTATTTAGTTCTGTGCTTCTGTGAGTTCGACTATATCCGATGCTTCATATATATGTGATCATAATGTATGTGTCACCAAGACTAGCTTATTTCACTTAGCATAGTGTCATCCAGGTTTATCCATGTTTTGCCAATGGTAGGATTTCCCTCTTTTTAAGACAGGATAAGATTTCACCATATGTATTTGCCACAGTTTCTTATGTATTGGCCATTGATGTGCGATTCTTCCATATCTTTACTATTGTGACTAAAGTGACAATGAATATGGGCTTTCTACACTCTGATTTCAATTCCTTGGGATATATACCCCAAAGTAGGATTTCTGGATCACATAGTAGAAGAAAACACAGGGAATAAATACATTTGAAATGCTGAACAGCAAGAATTTTTTGTTAAGTATTCAAATATGCACAAAGATTGTAAGACAATTATGTGAAACACATGACCTGGTAAAACTGTTTTTCAAGACTCCTATGGAAGCTTATTGGACTCATTTGCCTAGCTACCATGATGATTAATATGAATGAAAAATTAGGTCCTATCTCAAGTTCCATTTCCAAGGTAAATAGCATCAGGAAGCCCAGTCTCATTGACCACAACAGTTTTTTGTGTGTGTGTGCTGGGGATCTAATGCAAGGACATTTTACTACTGAGTCATATCCCCAGTCCTTTTTTTTTTTTTTTTTTGAGACAGTATCTCACTAAGTTATGAGAGTCTTGCTAAGTTGCTGAAACTGGCCTAACACTTGTGATCCTCCTGCCTCCCCCTCCCCAGCCTCTGGGATTACAGGTATAAACTACAGGGCCTGGCCACAATAGTTATTTCTACAGTTACTAGAGTCTTTGAAACACAATCACATTATAGGGTGATACTTTTCTAAAGACTGTTGTTGTTAAAAGGATCACAACATGTTTGTCTTATGAACTGTATCACATCCTCATACTTCATTTTACTTTAATAGTATGACAAAAAGCACTGAAGCTCTATCAAGATGCATAACAGTAACACAGCAACCAGCTTCTTCATAACTGAAGGCTTAACAAGTCATTGTTAATTGATTGATTTTTTTCCTCCACAAATACAGTGCTGCAATACATTTTTCACCTATTACTCCAAATTTGGTAACTCCCTACTACATAAGTTCTTCTATAATGTAAAATATCAAATGGTAACAAGAAATATATTCTTGTATGTAACTTTCCAAAGGGGCTTTGTAGTTTTTTTAAGCCATGTTAATTTTGTTAAAAATATACCCAGAATATTTATGAAAGAATTTTAAAAATCGAGTGCAGAAATGATGTAAGCAAACTGGAGTATACTCCACTTGAAATTGAGTGCTTTATGTTATCAAGTTAAGAGAACAGGTGATGAAGTAATCCTCCTAACAAGAGGAAGCAATCCTTCAATGCAGTAATACCGAAGCCATAGAAAGGAAACACACCGGGGCTTACCCCAACCATGTTGGAAATCTTCTAAAACGTTCTGCATATTTCAATTCCATACTCTGTGGAATATGTTCACTCATCAATGATTGTGGTCTAATCCTATGCTTAGCCCCTGTGCAGTAACAACACAGCCAGGGACCAGGCACCAGGCCCTCCCCCACAGTGAGCAGTCTTGTGAACACCATTACCTCAAGCAGTTCCCCAGCAGCAGAAGCCAATATGCATGTTGAAGCTCAGAGGGGTTAGTTTTTATTACAATAAATAATATCTGAGACAGGAAGAAATTCAAAACCATATCACTGAAAAAATATTTTATGAACTGAACTACTTAGAGAAGAGAAGAGACTTGATCAATGGAGGTGGGATGTCTCGTGTGTTTTGTAGGGAGAAGTATAAGGATGTACGCAGGGTTGGACAGGACTGTTAGTTGCCTTTCAGGTTTACGATAATCTCTATTTCCAAGGGGTAGACCAGTACCTTCTGGCTGAAAACTCTTTAATAATTTGCCTTTATTTCAGAATAACACCCAGATGTCTTAGCATGCCATTTAGGTTATCCTTTCTGGTCTTCATTGGCCACATATCCTCTCCTCATTTACCTTAGGCTCTAACAATTCAGCATTTTGGCTATAACTCCCATAAGTCTAATTTCCTATCACTGTCATTTTGCTATTAAGGGCTGGTAAGATTAAATGCCTGTTTCTCACTCAGATCCAAACTCTTTGCAACATATCTAGCTTCCTTCCTACTAGTGGGAATGTCATTATGATGTATGGCCAGTTTTAGAGACCATCTTAAGAGTGACAGAGCCATTTTCTTGTACTATCAGTATCAGTTAAAAATATATATAACAGAATCTGCCTGCAACTTCAGAGCTCACTGCCCCCTCTTATTAACTCCCAGGAGAAAACGCTAGCCCCTGTGTCACTCTGTGTGCTTTCATGGATTACCAAATTCCTGCTGGAAACTTCTGCTCCAAAGGCTGCTGTCAGCAAGGCAGGGGCTCTAGCCCATGGAAACCTTATTTTTAGAAGCACTGCATCCTCTCCATTCTAAAAATAGTCCCTGACAGTTCTCATCAACTAAAACCTTCTTGGGTCACTTCATATAGGTGTATATCTTTCAGTTTACAGGATTTGACTAGGAAATTTTGCCATAGATGTACATTTTAAGGAGTTGAAGATAAATGAGATGCCTTGTATGACATTTTGATATCTGTGGATGTAAACTTCTCTCTCTCTCCCCATATATATGGAGAATATATATATATATATATATATATATATATATATATATTCTCAT
>NW_025999900.1:2087270-2093277 GCF_001458135.2 Marmota marmota marmota
GAGAATATATATATATATATATATATATATATATATATATATATATTCTCATGCACAGAATAATAATAAAGGAAAAAGAAAATAGGGAACTTAGTCAAATAAACAAACACAAAATTACCCATCAAGTAGTAAAGCAAGTTCCCTTGCTGGCTTTTAGTCAGATTGGTAAGGGAAAAATGGATTCTCATGTTGAAGGACCCATGATCTGGGTGGGTGGCTTTCCAAACTTTTCCTTGTGTCTTTTCCATGGAAATTCTGTCCATTATTCTAGTTTATTTAAGAAGGTAGGGAAAACACACATTTTTTTTCTCTATAGGATCATGTGGACAGCTTTCTAAAGCTAACATGAATGTTAGCATGTATAAGTAATCTCTCCTTTTCCATTTTGCTCTTCCTCTTCAGTCTTTATCTTTCTCTGACCTCATCTTCATCATCTTCTTTGAAGTAACATTTAGATTTACTGTTGGAGCTGAAGGGCCTCTTCTTAGAGCCTGCTCCCAATATTCAGTCTGTTCAATGGCACACAACTCAGGTAGTGGAGGATTCCAGAAATCTGCCTTTTCCTCACTATGCCCGAAGGTGGCATCTATGTGTGTGGCATACCCAGTTTTGTTGACATCTCCACCTCTCCCTGTTAGTGTGACTTCTCGCCACCAACACTGACACTCTCAAGTCACATACAGCACGGTGAATCTTCCTACTCCCCTGAAACTGTACCATGAGGAGTGCTCTTCCTTTGTCTCTTCCCATTTCTCCCTCAGGACCTACCTCACCTTCTATCACACCATTTTGAAATGGGTCAGACCCATTTTAGAAATCGTAATCACTGTACCATATTGAAATGGAAGTGCTCACCTCCTGTTTCCCTTGGATGTAGGTGGCTACCCCACAACCCCTCCAGAGCTGCATCTCTTTTCATCTCAGTTCTACTGAAAACCCATCATACTTGTGTCTATTCAGCTCTGGAGGAGTGGGTGGATCAATATGGGATTGTTGAAAGTAATGAATTTTGGAAATTCTAGGATATGCAGTTTATATACTATAGAAATTTTATTATCAATCATGATTTATCAATCCTTTTATAACCTTTGCTTTCTCCTTTGCAATATACAAGCTAATATAAAAATCACTTCTCTAAGCCTTTTTATCACTTTCTAGTATTTGAGTTCCAATGTAGTAGAAATTCAGGACACTTCTATTGGGACCCTACTTGTAAATATTTTAAAATATTTTCCATCACAAACTTCTAAATTACTATCTCTGAGACCTAAAAACCTGGGAGTCACATATTTATATCTTCAAATGAGGAATTTTCAAAGAAGTACACTAAATGTTTTCATGGAGAAGTATGTGCATAAAAAATATATATTAAGATTGGTACATAGCTACAAAGATACAGAAAGGATATACAGCATAACCTTGAAACAAAATGCAGAGAGAAGACCATAAAGTTTCTAATGAGCAATGTGTTGAAAATGAAACATAATTGAATAATTAGTGTTTCGAATTTAAAGCATGCGTAATGTAACTAATACTCTCTAAATTAAATAGGCTGTTATTGCTTTTTAATTTTTTTGGTCAACAAGTAAAAGGTCAACATTTGTTTGATTCATGCCCATTTGGGTTGTTCATTGCCATGTAACAAATCAACCCTAGACTCAGTGGCTTAAAATATTAGCAATCATATTTCTCCTGGTTTTGGAGGTTAGAAACTTGGGAGGGAGCAGACTGGGCAGTTTTCACCTAGGATCTCTTACGAAGTTGCTATTAGACAATGTTTGGAGCTGGAACAATGGAGAGTTGAAATATCTAGGAATTAGCCATTCTCTCTCTCCCTCTCTTTCTCTCTCTCTCATACACACACACACACACACACACACACACTTACTTGGCAGTTCACAATCTCCATTTCCTCTGTCCATTTGTCCACGTGATTTAACTTGGGCTGCCTCAGAACCCTGGTGACCTCGGGGCAGAGGAACTGCTTAAATGGTAGCTAAGGGTTACAACGTGAAAGCACTGGTGATCAACCTAGACACTTTTTATGATGTAGCCTCAGGAGACACATGAAGGGAAGGAATATATAGACCCACCTCTCAACAGGAGGAGGATCAAATTATTCAGGGCTGTTATAAAACTTCATCCTCTGCACTCTGGTTACAAATTATTTGCATTATTTTCACCATCAAAATGCAACCACTCTTTCCTAATGGCCTCCATAGGTTGGATTTCATTACAGTATCAGACTCAGGTTTGGGGTTCAGGATATTATGATACAGGAACACAAGGTTCCCTGGGTTAGTTCTGCGTATACATCTTCTTAGGTTTGGTTCCTCTGCAGTTTAAGATGTGTGAAATAAAAAGTTCTTTGTCTTCACACATTAAGCCATTCCACAAGGGATGCATATTTCAAAACCTCATGTACAAAATAAATACATTTGATTTTTGTCAATTAAAAAGATAAATTTAAAGGTAGTAGGACAAATACTACAGGCAAGACTAATTATAAACAGGGGAAATGGGAGGCTCAAAGTTCCCTGAGAAAAGATATTTTTGAGATCCAGTTGGACACACATTTCTAGTTCTTTCATTGGGCACTAACATTGCTCCCTGGGACTGATTCCCTAGAAATCTTGGCTGTGTCTTGTGGGATTCAATCACTTGAATCTTCATCCTTCCTTTCCCCAAAATAAGAGCTCAGGTGATCAATTGAGTCATTTTCCAAGACTGTTGCCTGCCTGTAGAAATCTGAGGATCTAAGTGTTTTTTTGTATTTGGTACTGTTTGTGTCCCATCTTGTCTACGAGGATACAAGTATTCTTAAAATGATGTGGGCTTTTTTAAAAAAAAAAAAAAGTTATTGATGCACCTTTTTAAAATTTATTTATATGTGGTGCTGGGAATCAAACTGAGTGCCTCACACATGCTAGGCAAGCACTCTACCACTGAGGCACACCCCCAGCCCCAATGTGGTTTTTTTTGTTTTGTTTTGTTTTTTGTATACCAATCCAGAATTTATCCCAACAGACCGAGATCAAACTCCCAGATCTTTTCAACGTAAATGTTCTTTCTTCCTTGAGTTCCCAAGAGTCTTCTATGGGAAAACATTCATAAGATTCTTATAGAGCTTATTGTTTAATAGGGAATGCCTGTCTTATTGTTTAACAGGGAGAACATGGTCTTAAAATCTTCAGAGGGCTTCTGTTTGAAAGGGTCAATGTGGCTTCAAACACATTTCTTCTGAGGTCTTTAGGGACGTTTATAGGTCCACCTTAGGTGTTATCTATGCCCTGAAGTCATTTCTTAATTTGAACGTTCCATTATTTTTGTCATCTGGAAAGACAAGAAATGTGAAATGGTTTATTCTGTAACCCATCAGACCATGAATCATTTTACTTTCCTTTAAATTTTGCTTGAAAACTAAATATCTGCTTTCTGTACTTCATCTGTCTGTATTTGTACCATATTATATAGGACTACAAGGAAAAAAAAATACTTACAGGTCCAACATATCCATGGCCAGAGCAACAAGTTCATAAAATACATTTTTATTTTCAATATTAACGTAAGTAGGAGTTTTAATAAACATAATGCCACCACATGCAATGAATCTCCTATCCTCTAGCTTCAAATGTCATTTTTCTCTATTTCCTTTAAGCCCTCAGTACAATCTCCTGGGACCTGTCCAGCTTCCATTAACAGTCTCCTCAAGTTCACTCTCTGTTCATTATTTAGGCCCAAAGCCAACACCAGCTGTTTTAGGTCTATGTTCCAGATACACTCCACTTCCAGATACAAAATTTTATTCTGGTTATCTGTTGCTGCATGAAAAATTAACACATTGATTTCGTCAGCTTTTTTGTTGCCTTGACCTGACAAAAACAATTAAAGGAGGAAAAGTTTATTTGGGGGCTCATGGTTTCAAAGGTCTCAGTCCATAGGCGGCTGACCCCATTGCTCTGGGCCCGAGGTGAGGCAGAACATCATGGCAAAGAGTGTATGGGAGGAAATCAGCTGAGGACATAGAACCAAGAAGCAGAGAGAGAGAGAGCTCTTGCCATGACAAAATATAAACCGCCAAATTACAGTCCCAGTGACCCACCACCCCCAGGAACAACCTACCTGCCTACGGTTACTATCCACCTAATCCCCATCAGGGGATTAATGCACTGATTGGGGAAAGCTCTCAGAACCCAATCATTCCACCTTTAAATTTGCTTGTATCGTCTCACACATGAGCTTTTGGGGGACACCTCATTTCTAAGCTATAACACACATAATGCCTTTACAGAGCAACCAATCATTTTGCTATATTATACAATTCCTGTGGCTCAGTAATTCCAGGAAGGAATACTAGCAGTTTAGTTCTGCCTTTGCATATTTAAGAAGTTGCACTTGGACCATTGCTGGAGATGAAAGATCAGGGTGTTGGAGCTGAAACTGCCATCCTTTGGGCCCTCTCTATATAGAGAGTTATAGGGCTTTTATTATAATCTTTTTGCATGGGGTGGTTAGGCCTTCCCCAAGGCGTGACTACCTCAGGGCTCTTGCACAAATGTTCCAGTGACCAAAGACGTAGCTTTATTTTCTTTCCTGTTGTGTCATCACAAGTCATGTAGAAATATGTCAAGAGAGGGAACAGATACTACCTACCTCTCAGTGGATTTGGGCTGATGCTTTAAAATTGCCTCAATAATTTTGGCTTTTTAAAAATTTGTGTTAGTTGGTTATACATGACAGTTGAATGCATTTATGTACTTTGATATATCATACATAGATGGGATATAATTTCTCATTTTTCTGAATGTACATGTTGCAGAATCATATTGGTCATGCAGTCACATATATACATACAGTAATAATGTCTGTTTCATTCTACTATCTTTCCTATGCCCGCATCCCCACCCCTCCCCTCCTATCACTTCCCTCTATCTAATCTAAGGTAATGCTATTCTTCCCCAAACCCCCACCTACCCTCCCTTATTGTGAATTAGCATCTACATATTAGAGAAAACATTTGGCCTTTGGTTTTGTGGGATTGGCTTATTTTGCTAATCATAGGTTTTCTATCATGAGACCTCTTGCAGAAATTTTCTTTAGAAATTCAATTCTCACTTTCAATGGAAGAACTGTAGTATCAATTTTAATAGCTATATTATGGATTTTGAAGCATCAGTTAACATGGCAATCTCCCCTTTGACCTCCCTGCCCTCTTGAAACAGTTTAGACCAGACCCCAATGACCCAATTTACTTATACATAGCCTTTTCTCTGGTCTACATAGTATCCATTTCTGATCATTAGCTATTAAAACAAAGCAATTTAAAATCAATTACACTCAAAGATAAGAGTTTTGAGTAAGCATCCCTGGCCTTCGAGTCTAAAGAGCACTCCCATTGTGCAATTGACTTCTTTATCCCCATAAAGGACCTAAAATTGAAGGCATTTCCCCTTATCACTCAAAGACAAATATCTGCTTGGAGTTATGCACTCATTTAAAATAAGTGAAAGGGGAAATTGTCACCTTTTTGGTATTAACAGGCTATCAATTCTGGTAAGTGAAATTTTCCATGATCTCTTTCTTCTGCCTAAGAGAATACACAAAATTGACGTCCAGATACAAACATTTATAACAAGGGTAGGTCATCAAGGCAAAATTTTGGTTTTGTGCTCTAGTCATTTTTATTTTAAAAGCTGACCAGAGCTTCAGGCTGTTGTATAAAAACAAAGAGTTCAGTAGTTGAACTACTGCATAGTTCCTTAAAAAATGTTCTGTATATTGCATACCATTGCATAAAACTTTTGGGTCACATGTGCAGTGTGACTTAATTAAATTAATTTTTATTGATCAAAACATTCTGAATCTAAAATATGCTTACTCATTGTATCAAATCCTTCAGCTCATATAGTCCACAACATTGTATGGTTTGACCTCTGAACACAATATTTTCTATTATCACACAGAGGGCATTGATGAATCTTTTTTTTTTTTTTTTTTTTTTTTTTTT
>NW_025999900.1:2096240-2133553 GCF_001458135.2 Marmota marmota marmota
CCTAAAAAACAAATGCCAAATGTCTTCTTTGATATAAGGAGAGTAACTAAGAACAGAGTAGGGACGAAGAGCATGAGAAGAAGATTACCATTAAACAGGGATGAGAGGTGGGAGGGAAAGGGAGAGAGAAGAGAAATTGCATGGAAATGGAAGGAGACCCTCATGGTTATACAAAATTACATACAAGAGGAAGTGAGGGGAAAGGGAAAAAAACAAGGGGGAGAAATGAATTATAGTAGATGGGGTAGAGAGAGAAGAGGGGAGGGGAGGGGAAGGGAGGGGAGGGAGGATAGTAGAGGATAGGAAAGGCAGCAGAATACAACAGACACTAGTATGGCAATCTGTAAATCAGTGGATGTGTAACCAATGTGATTCTGCAATCTGTATACGGGGTAAAAATGGGAGTTCATAATCCACTTGAATCAAAGTGTGAAATATGATATGTCAAGAACTATGTAATGTTTTAAACAACCAACAATAAAAATTTTTAAAAAAATGGTAGAACCCAGGTCTTCTGACTGAATCAGGGACTAATGTCCAGCATTGGCCACAGAGGAAGAAAAGTCCAGAAGACAAACAATAAGATGCAATGCACTTGAGCTGTTATGACATCCATGGTGATATAATAAGGTCAACCACTCTTGCTCAACAAGCAGGAAGAATCTGGTAATTTGGTTTATGCACAAGGCACATTTTGATAGAAACTTAACATTTCCTTTGACCTTCACTGTCATTCATTATTTATGCTATTGTTTGAAGTAACTACTCTCTTTAGGCAGTTCTTGCTAAGTAAATATGATCTCGAACATAGTCATAAAGATTAGATTAATTGCCTAATTATCATCATTTGCTTTGCTTCAGTGAAAGTAATTATATTCCCATGTTGAGCCATTGGATCCCTGACCATATGAAAATACAGTGCCTGCCCAGAGAATAAGGTACTATTAAATATTCAGGTATTTTGTTTCTCTACATTTATGATTTGTTTACCTAATTAGAAAGATGGTAAATGACAAATGTAAGTTTTTTTAAAACGAAAGCATTATAAAATTTTTACTTTTGCTCTAATTCATGATACCATTCTTCCTGTTTCTTTTTTTTCCCCCATCACCCATTTAATTGGGACTTGGGCCTTAGGATCCATAGCTGAGACTAAAGTTTGCATGTTGCATTGTCTCCTGACTGCAGTATGTGCAGCCTAGAGGAGCTACACAAGACAGCGTACTGTGGGGGAAAAGGAAGCCAGGCTCAAGCAATTCACCTAGATGAGTCCAATGGGATAGAGAAAAAATTTAAAATTCAGGCTTATAGAACTAAGGAAATGACTGGAGGAGGATTAAAGCAGATGAAAAAAAATAGGGATAAAGGTAGAAATGAAAGGCACGTCCCAAAATTTTTAAAGCAGATTTCATATTCTGGTGTGTGGAACTGCCATGAATTTGAAGATCCACATGGGCTCTTTAGAGGGAAATGACATTTTAACCCTGAAGAGACCTAGAATAAGACCAATCACAAATGTTGGCAATTATCATATAGAGCCTGTGGCTTAAAGAAGTTGAAGAATCAGAGCCAAGTCTCATAGGGACTGAAATACAAGGGCCAAAGCCTTGCAGCTCCCTCTAGTGATCATTGAAGCTTTCAGGCCTGTCCCAGGTCCCATCATGACCACCACATAGAGTCCATTCTTCCCTACTGCTGTAGTTCTAAGATCATTCTAGAATTAGAAAGTACTTGATCAGTACATAAATGTGGTATCTTCTCTTTTCCGCCATGTCTACTACTACATAAGAGAACAAGTAAGCAAGGCTGTGTCACAGGAAGTTTTTGGGGGGTCAGTCACAATTACTCTTGTGTTTACTCATGAGGTGCAGGAGAGCCCTGACATGAATGACAGGGGATTTGGCACCTGCTCTTGTGGCTGGGGCATATTTGCTTTTAGAATAACACTTGCTACTCTTTATTTTCAAGGCAAGCCTAAGATTTCCTCTTCAACTAGTTTTTTTTTTTTCTTCTTCTTCTTTTTACCTCATTCTGGAAACACATACCAGGTACATAAAACTGTCAGAATACTATATCAGAGCCTCCAGAGGCTTCCCTGGGAATTAAGAGGAACTATGAAAAATAATAGAAATTTTAAAGTATTCTTCTCTGGAAAGAAAAAGTTATATTTTATTCTGAAATCATCTGAACATGTCATCAGGGTTTCCCCTTTATTTATTCACTGCTAGAATACAGACAGGACTGAATTGGTAGGTGGACTAACCAAAGTCTATTTGCAAGGAGTATGAAAATTTAAGGGAAGTCATTTTCAAGAGAAGAATGATGAGCTAACCAGGTTTGGTTTTTTTAGTTGTTGAAGTGGATAGTGACAGGTTCAGTGTGATAGATATGATGGAATTTTTCCCTGTTCTTTCCATAATTCTTTGCCAACCGTAGGAGAAAGTATGTGATTAAAAACTGAAACAGTTTTAATATATTTCATGATGTTTTAGGACCCCTTCATTGTCTTGTAACATAGAAAGAGGCTGGTTGAGGCTGGCCTAGTGACCCTTTTCATGGATCCCTGAAGGTGTGACATGATGTGTTACTCAGTTTTTTGGTGATAGTACCAGGCACAAAGAGGTACATACAGGAGCAATCGTGAGATCCATTAGGAGCAGATTTCCATTTGTGTATTCCTGAAAAATTCTCCCCAGGGACATCCGCAAATACTTGGTTTTGAAGATGAAAAATTATTTTCAAAGAGCCTGAGTATCTTGCATCAGAAGGTGTGAGAAAATAACAAATTTGACTTGTTATTGTTTGTGTGAGTCTTTATCCACCCAGATATTAATGAGGCTTAGGGCATTTGGTTATTAAAATAGTTAGAAACCGTGTTAGTTTCCTATGGATAATGGAACAAATTATTACAAAATGGGTGGCTTAAAACAACACAAATTTATTTTTAAACAGTTTTGGAGGCTAGAAATCCAAAATCGGGGTGTTGGCAGGTTTGGTTTCCTCTGGAGGCCCTGAGGGGAATCTGACCAGGTGGTCTTCCTAGCTACTGGTATTGGCCAGCCATCTGTCTGCTGGCTTGTGGTCATACACCACTTCAGTCTTCACCTCAGTGTCTTTATGTGGCTTTCACCTCTCAGTATAAATGTCTATATCATTGAATTTAAGACCTTCTTAGGTATAATCTCTGTTGAACTAATTACATCTGAAAAACCCCCATTTACAAATATGGTCATATTCTAAGGATCTGATGAATGTGAATTTTGAGTGCCCATTATTCAACCCCCTACAGAAACTGCAACATCTACTAGGATTTTCTCATCATCATTTTTACTATCTCTCTCTCTCTCTCTCTCTCTCTCTCTCCCCCCTCTCCCTCTCACCCACCCTCTATCAAAGTTCTCCCTCCCCTTTTAAAAATAAAGAGGTAACATGACTGCTGTCTTGTTGACATGTGCACAGTGAAGTTAGACTTGGATTCAGTCATCTGTGTATTATGGACGATGACTTGTATTTTCAAGTCTGTCAGAATGTGTATATATGTAAAACTCCTAACTTAAGCAGCAACCCTGAGTCCTCAGAGGAAATAAATGTCCTTTTCAAGTCACAATTGAAACAAAACCCACCAAAGTCATTTTTAAACTTTATAAGATAGATTGGTTATAGGAAATTCTTTGGTGTGTGTGTGTGTGTGTGTGTGTGTGTGTGAGAGAGAGAGAGAGAGAGAGAGAGAGAATGGGAATGGAACCCAGGGCCTCATACATGCTAGGCAAGTTCTTCACCACTGAACTACATCTTCAATCAGCCCCTTTTAAATTTTATTTTGAGACAGGGTCTCACAAAGTTGTCTAGACTGGCCTCCAACTTGCAATTATCCTGTGTCAGCTTCCCAAGTCACTGGAATGACAGGTGTGTGCCACCATGCTCAACTTGAAATTCTTTTTTCAATTAACTATCCCTAATGACATTCCCTTTGGTGCCCATTTTGAAGCCAGAATGTCTTTTATGCAGAATTCCATTCTTATGCTCAATTTAGGATGACTATATAAGACTATCCATTAAAAGATAGGAAAAAAAAACATCTAAAATAATGCAGAATTCAGGAGAAGAATCCAGGAAAGTTGTCTAAGTCAATTGTTTGGAAGAACAATGGCTAGTGAAAGTCAATCAAGACAATATAAGACAGAATATCACGACAAGATAAAAGATAACCGAGATTCTAAAACACCTGCTTTCAATTGGCTTAGTTTTCCAATTCAGTGTGAGGATGGAAAGGAGATATCTATATAAATGAATTTTTACTTTAGATACTTAGAATCATATTGTATTCTCTAGCCTTAAAGGAAATGGCAAGGGACCAAAGCCATCTTTGCTAGCACTTCCATCTGCAGTATGAATATTCTGCTCCATTTCCAACTCCTTGAGCTACTTGATATTATTCATATCTACACTTTGTACTGTTTTCTATGAATTTCCTTTTGTATAATTGATCAGAAACTAAAATTACCTGGGTTTGTTATTCATGCAAAGATGTTACTTGTTTAGTATAAGGATGTTTTAAAATTTTTTATTCTCTAGAACAGCCTCATAAATTCTCCACTTCACATAAAACCATATGAGAAAATGAAAAGTCTTTAAATAAATGATGACTGATGAGGTCATTTGGGATACCATAATTTTTGCTGTTTTTCAAACATGGACATCACTTTATAGTTAGTTTTAAAGGTTTTAGTTCTCATAATAGACTGAGTTCATTGAGGACAAAATTTGTGCCTTATTTATATTTGGGCTCAGGTTTTGGCATTGTGCATAACATAATTTTAAAAGCACTCACTGAGTGCTACTCTAAGTCCCAAACCATGTTAAGACCAGACACTGTTTTCACAAAGAGAACATTTTATTTGTGTCCCCAGGGAGAAATTTTGGACTATTTTCTACGTCTTTCCAGGAGGCCCATGGTGGAACATTCTAAGGAGGCTTTTCTCCCCTTTTGTTCCTGAGGCCCTGCTTGGTAGTGACCCACTCTGTGGCTAAAATTAATTAAAAGCATCTCACACAAGGTAGAAAGATTATGTAGGTGAAAGCTCAGTATTCCATTCTACAAAGTCAAAGAAAGTCCTTAGCGTTAATATAGGTTTTTATATGCCATAATTCTAATTCTACTTGGAGCTTTGAAGTGATTGTAAATACAGTTTATTATGTTATTTTACTTCTACTGTAGTTTTCTTATGCTGTTGCCATAGTTATTATACACTTACGTGTGTTATGGCTTAAAAAGTTCCAGCTATTAGCAATCATTTAAGGAATTACCATCAGTTCACTATTGTGTTACTAGTTTAAATACCAACTGATAGGAACATAGATTTGCTGCACAGGAAAAAATCTTTATTCTGGTAATTTCCTTTCATAGCTACTCCTGTACCTAAAACCTAGAATTCAGCACTTAACTCATTTCCTGGCATTCAAAACAAAATATATAAGAAGAGGAAGAACTCCTGTATACAGTGTTCTTCTGTAATTTACAAGAAATTTTTTTACCTTTGTTGGTACTGAAAACCAGTCACCAGAGGGAGAAAATTATGTTTTGGGGAGGTGAAGGGAACATTAGCTTCAGGACCTAGTGAAGCCTGGTTTTATGTCTTCCTCTCCTGCCTCTAGAATTAACTGAAGCCAAGTCCTAGAGCTAGACTACAATGGGGGACATGAAATATGCTCCTCTAATCTAGAGCCTTTGAGGAATAATGCTCTATCAAGAGGGTTTTTTTTAATAAAAATATATTAAAATAAAATAAATTTAAAAATGCTTCAGAAGTTCTAATGTTTCTGATGGTCCTATGGACAATAGCATTTAAAGGCCATAGCATGAGTACATATTTATTGCTACTATAAGCTTACACTCAAACTTCATATATTACAAAATCGACTCTCCCAAGAGGAAGAGAACAACGGCTACACCCACCATCTAATTTTTAAATAGTCATGATCTATCAGAGGACTATGGTTATATTAACTCTAATGTGACCATTATAAGAAATTATAGCAGTTTCCATTACAATTATTGGCAATGTTATAGTGTTAGTAGGGTGATAATGGTTCAAGTTAAGCTCATCCTCATAAAATCTGCATGCTTCCTAAGAACATAGAATTGACTAGAACTGTCACTTTTAATGGGAATATGATGGAAAGTTGTGTCTTGATATAATCTAATACAGTATTATTACCACTAATGAACTCTAGTTCTAGGTAGGAACAAATAAATGCAAAATAAAACACATTAAAAACCTACAGGGACAGCCCACACTTCTCTTCAACTTCCTAGTGGAACATTCAAAGGGTAAAATTTATTAGTAGCATATTCAGAGGATCCGAGTGTTCTCCATGTACCATGATTTTATAGTCACTACTAATAGTTACCTAAGATTCAGTTTTTGATTTGAACTAGAGGGAAATGTATACAACCAGAACAGCTCAAAGCCATGTCAAGAAATAACCATGGTTGAAATAGTATGTCCTGGCCTTCACAGTGTAACATTTAGGCTTAATTGACATTCTGGCAGTGGATCTTGGAAGGGGAGCTCTAAAGTATTGATAACATCTGAAGAAGTGTATGTAAAGGAGAAGTCAATATGCTGGTTATTAAAAAAAAAAATATTTACAGTGATTGGAAGCTGGTTTTTTAAAGAAGTCAAAGAATCCAAGAACTAAGATGCTCTTTCATAGATGACCTTACTCATCTCAAAGCCCAAGGATAACATCATAACTCAATATATACATTATTTTAGAAAGTGGATATTCCAATAAATTCCTTATTATCCCACTGAAAGTTTCGATGGGTTTTGGATCTAGGAAATTATTTCACCTAATCAAGAATCTGAAGGCCTAAGCTCAATTCCTTTTGTTTTAAAATTGTTATTCAGTATAATAAGGAGATAACTCAGACTAAGAGCAAGATTTGGCTCTTCTATCTCCATATGAAAATGAATACATGAATATGTTTGAAAGTGGTTCTGCAGAAAATAGCTCCTCAAACCAGAGCTCTTCACCCTTCACTCTTATCAGACCTGCACAGCCTGTGTGCCTACTCCGTTTTCCTTCTCCAGACCTTGATCATCATTGGTAACAGAATCACCACACAATAGGATCCAGTTCAGGAGACAAGGGTCATCTTTAAACAAACCTGAGCATTATTGTCTCTCTTAGCATTATTTCTTTGGATATATTAATACTGTCTTCCTGGATAGCTTCCTGAAAGATGTTAATTGCCATTTTTCCCCATTATCAATATTACTAGCATATTCTTTTGGCCTCAACTTCTTTCCACAAGTTGAAACATGAGTTGCCAATCAATTGTCCTAGCATTTGAAATTTTCTACTTCAAAACTTATTCACTGTTCTTTTTTTTTCTTTTGAAGTAAAACTGACATACATTAAAATGTACATGAGTTAACTTAAGTGTACAAATTTAAGCATTTTGGAAATGGTATGTACCTTTCAAAAATTAAAACATTATCATTACTTTGGAAAATTCTCTCATGCTCTTCCCAGCTAATTTCTCTCTACCAAAAAAGTAACTTTTCTGATTTACCATAGATGAATTTCGCCTGTCCTAGGCTCTCATACAAATGCAGTAACACAGGATGCAGTACTTATGTCTGAATGCTTTCTCTTCACAAAATGCTTGTGAGATTTTGCACGTTGTTACATGCAAAACATGTTGTTACGTGTTTTTCTTTGTAAATGAGAAGTGTTCCATTTTTTGATTACATAAAATTTAACTATTTGATAAATAATTACATGGTTTCCAGTTTAATTGCTACTATGAGTAAAACTGCTGTGAATATCCTTATACGAATATTTATGGTGTTATGTTTATATTTTTCTTAGGTAAATCCCTTCAGAAAAATTGTTATATTATAGAGAGGGTGTATATTTAACTTTATTTAAGCTGCCAAGCTGTTTTCCCAACTTCTTTTACTATTCATTTATGAGAGTTACCATTGTTCTCTAGTTTAATAAAAACTTGGTACTAACAGCTTTTTCAATGTTGGCCTTTCTAGTAGATTTCAAATGGTGTCTCATTATGGCTGTGATATCTGATTTCTTGAAAACTGATGGTGTTGCGTATGCTTGCATATGCTTATAATATCATCTTTTGTACTGGATCTACTCAAGTCTGATATATATTATTAAGATTTTGGGCTAGGGATGTGGCTCAAGTGGTAATGTGCTCGCCTGGCATGTGCGGGGCGCTGGGTTTGATCCTCAGTACCACATACACATAAAAAAATAAAGATGTTGTGTCCACTGAAAACTGAAAAATAAATATTAAAAAAACCACTCTCTCTCTCTGTCTTAAAAAAAAAAAAAAAAAGATTGAATTGTTGTAAGGATGGGCATTGTGGCTCATTCCTGTAATCCCAGTGACTCAGGAGGATTGCAAGTTCGAAGCCAGCTTCAACAACTTAGCAATACTCTCTCTCCAAATAAAATAAAAAGAGCTGGGAATGTAGCTCAGAGGTAGAACACTCCTGGGTTCAATCCACAGTAACAATAAACAAACAAAAAAAGATTCGATTGTTGTCTATTACTGATTTGTAGCAATTCCTTGAATATTTTGATTATAAATTTTTGTCAGATACATGTTACTCAAATGTTTGCCTGTAAAGTTTATTAAATTTTTATTTGATAAGCAGAAGTATAAATTTTGGTTAAGCACACTTTGTTTTTTTGTAATGACTCCTTCCAGTGTTCTGCTTAAGAATGTTTGTTAATCCATAGGCACAAAGATATTCTCCTGGTTTCTTCTAGAAGCTGTATAACATTATCTTTCATTTTTAGGTCCTTACTTTTGTATAAAACATTTCTGTATATGGTAGAACATACTGTTGAAGTTTACTTTAGTTTTGTATTCATAACTCACACATTCAAAGTCACTTGCTGAATATGGTTGAATTTTCATTGAATTGCTTTGATGGCTTTGTCCAAAATCAGGTGGTAAAACAAAACAAAGCAAAGCAAAGCAAAGCAAAACAAAGACAAAAACAACAACAACAACAACAAAAAAAAAAAACCTAGGCATGACATAACAAGAAAAGGAAGACTCTGAATGGTGAAAAGGGTGGACAGTCCATTGATGGGCACTTATGTTGATTTTACATCTTGGCTATAGTGAATATTTCTAGAAAAAAACATATGAGTACAGATGTCTCTTTCACACACTGATTTCATTTCCTTTGGATATATATGCACAGTGGGACTGATGGCTCATAATTTCTATTTTTAATTTTGCAAGAAAACTTAATACTATTTTTTATAATGGTTATACTAATTTACATTCCCACAGAAGTGTGGCAAGAGTCCCATCTTCTCCACACCAACACTTGCCTTCTTTTGTCTTTCTTTATGATAGCTACTCCAACAGGTGGAAATTGGTATTTTATTGTAGTTTTCATTTGCATTTCCCTGATGATTACTAACATTGAGTATTTTTTAAAAATACCTGCTAATCATTTATATTTTAAAAAAGTTCTATTCAAGTCGTTTGCCCATTTTTAAATATAATGATCTGTTTTCTCAGCTTTGAGTTGAATTATTTACATATTTCAAATATAATTTCCTTATCAGATGTATGGTTTGCAAATATTTTCTGCAGTTCCCTGGGTTATCTTTGCACTCTTGTTTCCTCCCTATGCAGAAACATTTTGGTTGGATATAATCTCATTTAACACTTTTCCTTTTGTGGCCATCTTGTCCAAAAAAACCATTGTCCCTGCCATGGTGGTAAAGATTTTCACCTATGTTTTCGTCTAGTAGTTTTGTGTCTTACATTTAAATCTTTAATATATTTTGAGTTGATAAGGGTCTAATTTCATTGTTTTGCACATGAATATCCAATTTTCTTAACACCATTGCTTCCAGTCCCTCTCCATTGCATATTTGTGGCACATTTGTTAAAACATTAGTTGGAGGGGCTGGAGTTGTGGCTCAGCAGTACAGTGCTCGCCTAGCACATGTGAGGCTCTGGATTCAATCCTCAGCACCACATGAAAATAAATAAATAAAATAAAGGTATTGTGTCCAACTACAACTAAAAATTAAATATTAAAAAAACACATTAGTTGGCTATAGATAAATGTGTGTATGTATTTCTGAGCCCTCTATTCTGTTTCACTGGTCTGTGTGCCTGGTTGTAAGCCAGCACCATACTGATTTGGATAATATAGCTTTGTAGTAAATTTTGAAACCATATAGTTTTGTCTTTTACACTCAGGATTGCTTTGGTTTAGAGGGTCTTTCATGGTTCCATAGAAATTTTTGGATTATTTTTCTTATTTTTTTCCTTCCTACCTTTCTTTTTTCTTTTTTGTCTTCAATACCAGGGATTGAATCCAGGGCCTCACGCACACCTGGCAAGCACTTGTTCACTGAACTATAATCCTAGCCCTTTTAATTTTGTCTCCCTAAATTTTGCAGGCTGGCCTCAGACTTGTGATCCTCCTGCCTGAGCCTCCTGGGTAGCTGGGATTACAAATGAGAACAACCCTTCCCGACTGGTTTTACTATTTCTGTGAAGAATGTCATTGGTATTTTGATAGGGATTACATTGAATCTCTAGATTGTTTGGGGCAGTATCAATATCATAATATTAATTCTTTCAACCCATGAAAATGAGATAACTGTCAATTTATTTGTGTATTCAATTTATTTCATCAATGTTTTATTGTTTTCAGTATATAAATCTATCTTCTCCTTGGTTAAATTCATTCCTAAGTATTATATGTTTTATAGCTATTGTACATGGCATTTTAAAAATTTTTCTTTTGCATATAGTTTCTGTTAGTGTATAGAAACACCACTGATTTTCGTGTGTTAAATTTGTATCCTGAAACTTTACTGAATCCATTTATTAGTTCTAAAAGTTTTGGGGCATAGCCTTTAGAGTTTCTTTGTATAAGATCATGTCATCCACACACAGGGACAATTTAACTTCCTCTTATACAATTTAGATTCCTTTCGCTTCTTGCTCTGGCTTTGACCTTCAGTACTCCATTAAATTGAAGTGGTGAAAGTAATCATTTTTATGTTTGGCTGGATCTTATAGGAAAAACTTAATTTTTCTTTTTAGTGTATTATATTAGCTATGGGTTTAACATTTATATGGCTCTATTGTGTTGAAGTACATTCCTTCTATACCTAATTTGTTGAGTTTTTGATTATGCAAGGTTGTTGAATTTTGTCAAGCTTCTTTGTTTATCTATTGAAATGATCATATGACTTTGTTCCTTTATGCTGTTAATATATCACAAATATATATATATATATTATTGATTTATATAGGTTGAGCCATTTTTACATCTCTGGGATAAATCATGGTGAATGATCTTTTCAAATGTGCTGCTTTCTTTGCTTGGCTAGGATTTTGTTGAGGATTTATACATCTGTGTCCATCAGGGTTAAAGGTCTACAGTTTTGTTTTGTAGTGGTCTTGCCTGGCTTTGGCACATAACAACATGAGCCACATAAAGTGGGTTGGAAAGTGCTATTTTTTTTAACATTTGGAAAAGTTTGAGAAAAAGTAATAGTTCTTCCTCAGATGTTTCATAGAACGCACCTGTGGAATTTCAGCCTCTGGGCTTTTCTTGGATGGGAGACTTCTTACAGTTTCGATCTCCTTCCATTTTTGGTCTGTCTCAGTCTTTCTATTCATTTACAATTCAGTCTTGGAATGCTGTAGGTGACAAGGAATACATCCACCTCTTCTAGGTCATGTAATCTGTTGCCATATAATTGTTCCTAAGAGCCTGTTATGATTCTTTGTTTTCTACCAGTGATACTGCCTTATTTTTTCATTTCTGGTTTTAGTGACTTGAGTCTTTAAACACTTTGTTTAATCCGGGTAGAGGTTTGTTGGTTTTATCTTTTCAAAGAACTGCCTTTTAGTTTTGTTCATCTTCTCTGTTGTTTTTCTGCTTTAATTTGTTATTTCTTTCACTCCACTAACTTTGGATTTAGCTTGTTATTCTTTTTTTTTAGTTCCTTGAGGTACAAAATTAGGTTATTTGAGGTCTTTCTTCTTTTTTTATATAGGCATTAATGGATATAAACTTTCCTCTTAGAACTGCTCATGTGGTACTCCAGAGATTTGGGGATATTATGCTTTCATTTCTGTTTTTGTCACTAAGTTTTTAAATTTCTCCTTTTTCTGTAGACTTATTGGTTAGTTGAGGAATGTATTTTTGATTATTTTATATTTTTGAAGCTCCTCCTGTTATTAATCTCTAGTTTTATGTCATTATGGTCAGAAAACATATTTTATATGATTTTAGACTTTTTACACTAAGATTTGCCTTGTGGCCTACATATGATATGTCATGAAGAATGTTCCATGTTTGGTTGAGAAAAATGTGTTTTCTACTGCCATTTGGATGAAATGTTCTATGTGTCATAGCCATTTAAGTCTAATGTTTCCTTTGTAATTTTCTGTCTGAATGAGCTGTTCATTTCTGAAAGTAAGATGCTGAAGTCCTTTACTGTTTCTGAATTGAAGTCTTTCTCTCCTATTAGTATTTGCTTTATCTATTAGGTGCTCCAATGTTGGGTGCATATGTACTTACAAGTTTCATATCCTTTTGCTGAATTAGCCCATTTGTTATTATATAATGGTTTTCTTAGTTGTTTTTTTTATAGTTTTTGACTTAAAAGTCTATTTTATCTGGTCTAAGTATAGTTACTCCTTTTCTTTTCTTGTTTTATTTTGCATGGACTATCTTTTTCCATCCCTAGACTTTCAGTCTATGTGTTAAGTGAGTCTCTTGTAGGCAGCATGCAGTTGGGTCCTTTTTTTTTTTAATCCATTCAGTCATTCTACATCTTTTGATTAACGAATTTATATTCAAGATTATTATTGATAGGCAAGAACATCTGCCATTTTGTTAATTGTTTTCTAAATTATTTTATCTTCTTCAGTTGGTATCTGCTTTCTAGTTAAGTGATTCTCTAGTGGTATGTTTTCAATTCTGTTTTCCTTATGTGAATCTATTATGCATTTTTACTTTGTGGTTATTTTATTATGAGATTTACAACAAATATCTTCTAGTTATAATAGGTTATTTTAAATTGCTAACAGTTTAACTTTGATTTAAAAAGCAAAAAAAAAAAAAATCTAAGAATAAAGCTTTTACACTTTCATTCCACTCTATCCCCAAATTTTGAGTTTGTACAAATTTGTTATAATTTATATTTTCTTATATATGCCTTAACACATTATTGCAGGTATGATTAAGTGGTTTTTGACTTTTCACCTGCATACTAATTACATAAATTATTTACACAACACAATTACGTTATTAGAGTTTTGTGAATTTGACTGTGTACTTTTAACCAGTGAGTTTTTGCTTTCTGATGTTCTTTTGTTACTAATGAGCATTTTTTTATTTCAGCTTATAGAATTTCCTCCCCCATTTCTTATAACCCAGGTCTGGTGGTGGGAAACTCCATAAGTTTCTGTTGTTGTTGTTGTTGCTGTAGAAAAGTCTTTCTTGTTGGTTTCTGAAAGTTCTGAGGGTCAGCTGCTGAAAAACAGTATGTTATCCTTGCTTCCCAATAATGAACGTTTCCTCCTCTAGGTTGTTCTTATCAGATGTTTTGGTCTCATACATGAAAAGCTGGTAACACAGTGGGTTTACTTTAAATCTCCATTGTGAGGTGTTAAGAGTGGAAACAATCTGATTATGATATTAGGGGTAGGGCCTTTCAGAGGTGATCAAGATAAGGTAAGGTAATTAGGGTGGCTCTCACTTGATTGAATACTGGTAATGTTTTCAGAAGAGTAAGAGATTCCCAAAGAGACACAGATACACATGTGATCCCTATCTCTTGACATATACTACCCTATGCCATCTCAGGACTCTGCCAGCAAGACCCTCACCATACATGACCCCTTGACTTTGTACCCCCCCACACCATAAGCCAAAACAACATGTTTTGGCTTATGTTTGGCTTATGTTGTTTTTTTTTAACAACATACCCAGTCAGTGGTATTGTATTATTATCAAAAGAAAATGCTAGTACATGTGGATATTCACATCTTTTCTCCAGATTCAAAAGTTTTCTACTATTAATTCTTTAAGTAAACTTTCTGCTTTTCTTTCTCTTCTCCTTCCTGAACTTTTATGATTAGAATATTTGCTCTTTTCATGCTGTACCATCATTCTGATAGCTTTCTTCATTCGTCTTAATTATTTTCTTCTCTAAATCTGTATTTTCCATATAAGCTATCTTTAGATTCACAGATTTTTTTATCCTCCTTGATAATTTCTGCTGTTGATATTCTGTTGCATTTTTCATTTCACTCATTTTAGTTTTTCATGTCCAATATTTTATGTCTTTTTATAATTTCATTTTCCCTATTAAATTTCTCATTATGGTTACTTACAGTTTTTCTTATTTCTTTGAATTATTAGAACGTTCACTGCACTTCCTTAACACAGTTATTTTTAATTCTTTTTCATGTACTTCAAGTACTTCATCTCCTTCTCTTTAGGGTAATTTGATTGGGACTTATTTTATCTGCTTGGTGATATCATGTTTCTCTCATTGTTCTTGATACTCATGATCATGTATCTGTATCTGAGCAGATGAAGAAGTAGAGTATTATTCCAGGCTTCACAGACTGGCTTTGTCTGGAAAGTCTTGAGGTAGGCATGGCCCTATTGCAGGTGTAATACTGGGGTGGGCCCAGGAAGGAACAGGGAAGATGCAATCCATACTGTGCTATATCATACTTGAAGCCAATGGCTTCTCAGGCCTGTATACTGGTGAGAGATGACTGGAACCTAAGGCTGTTGATGTCAGCTAACAGATCAATGGGGCTGTAAGGTCCCATCTGGCTCTGGAAAGTCTAAAGGCTTAGTCAACAGGTATTGATCTGCAATATGGAGCCATGGGGTTTGCCCAGTGTGGGGCTGTAATAGGACAGGACAGGTACAGGGATCCAGGACAAAATTCAGTGCTAATTTTCCTTTCTTGCAACCAGAAAATCTCTCTCCATTTTGGGCTTCCTGAGTTGGAGGAAGGGCAATATGGATAATATAAAACTGCCCTTCCTACCTCTTATGATGCTACACCCAAGTACTATGGTCTCTCATCTGGTTTCCCTAGCTCTTGGAAGGTTATTTTCATGTGTGGACAGTTGTTCAAATTTATCTTTTTTGGGGGTAATGATTACTAGAGACTTCTCTGCCATCGTGCTCTGTATCATGATATATAACATGTTTTTAAAAATCTGTTCTTTTTAGATATACATGGCTGTGTATTTTAATATATTACACATATATGCAATATAATTAACCCTAATTGGCATCCCATTCTTGCATGTTCTTATTTTCTATTTGTATATATTCTTGGATGAAGAGTCTTCTCAAGATTTTTTCTATTTTTAAAATTTGCTTGTTTCTTGTTGAAAATCTGGAGGCTACTTATATTTTCTTGGTACAAATGTTTTCTTAGATATGTTATTTTTTCAAATATTTATTCTAGTTGGAAGCTTGTCTTTTTATTCCCGTAGCAGTGCACTTTACAATACACAACAATTTAAGTCCAATTTGTAAAATGTCTTGTTCTTTTATGGATTTTTTGATATCATACCTTGACCTAAATCTCAGGAATCCAGATTTCTCTTTCAAAAGTTTCATGTTGTAACTTTTCATTTAAGTTCTATAATCCATTTTGAGGGTTCTGTCTTGTTTTTCGTATAAGAGACAAGGTTTGGATCAAGATTACTTTTGTTGCATATGGGTGTCAAATTGTTCTAACATCATTTGTTGAAGTCTATTCATTCTCTAGAGAATTTATTTTGTACTCATGTTAAAAATAAATTGGTGAGTGAACTATATTCTTCTGAATTGTCTGTTTTAAAATTGTTAAAATGGTGAATTTTATGAGGTATAAACACAAAGAAAACTGACGAGTTATATTTGTGAGGATCCATTTATGGATTTTATATTCAACTGATCTACTTGTAGGTCTGTTCCATTGAAACATGGACACACATGGCAACTAATACCACATTGTCTTCATTAGTTAGCTTTTTATGTTTTTAAATTGAGTAATGTGACTCTATTTTTTTTAAAAGTATTTTACCTTTCAAATTTCCTTGCTTTTTCCTCATAAATATTAGAATCATCTTTTCTCACGTATATTTACAAAAGTTTCCCTTAGTATCTGTTAAATTTATATTAGTTTGACAAAAAGTGACATCTTAACTGTTTTGAGAAATTCAATTATGGCATACCATCTTATTCTATCATCTTTAATTTGTTTCATCATCTGTGTTTCATAGTGTTATGCATAGAAAACCTGCTCATGTTTTGCTAGATATATTTCCATTTTGAAGTTTAATTCAATATTTTAAATTTTTACCTTGTAAGAGAGAGAATATTGATATTTGTATGCTGACCTTGTATCGTACAACCTTCCTAAACTCATATTAGTTCTACTGTTTTGTAAACTCTCTGGGAATTTCCAATTAGACAATTTTGTGACCTGTGAAGAGAAACATGTATTTCTTCCTTTCCAATATATGCCATCTATCAGGGCCAGTCCTCTCAGTTCACATCTATTTTCGCTGTTGTCTGGTGACATAAGCCCAGCACCCAAGTTCACGTCAATGGATATTTTCAGCACCACCATTTCCAGGCTCCAGAAATGTGGGAATAAACTTCTCTTGTTATAGCACCCTGAAGGAACTAATGTAACATTTAAAAATTTATCTACCAAGATTGTGGTCCAACAGCATGATCTAGAGGCCAAGAGGCATGAGATGATTTTAGTGATAACCAGACTCACTGGTTTGAAGACAGAGCTGGCTGTTAGGTCTCTTTCTTCTGCATTTACCAACTTGGCATTGCCTTTCCTACCACCTTGGGAATTTCTCTGAACTACATGGATAACGGTTATAATTAATACAAAGAATTTTTTAAACTCATTCTTTTTAGTTAAATACACAGAGTTTTAAAAGACCTCAGATGGTTAACTGCATTGATGTAGTTCATCCTACATTGATAAAGCCATATCCTTACTATTTTTTGTCCATTTTTATGTAAAATTTTGGAAATGCTATGTTAAAATCACACTTTATACCAATGAATTTATTATACATTGCCTCCCTGATAATAATGTTATTTGGTATGTAAATATGCATTTTAGGTGTTCTTTCAATAAATATTTGTTGAGTGTCTCATATATTACAGACATCATTCTATTGTTAGGCATACAGGTGGGAAAAAAGAAAAAATGAGTACCTTCATAGAGTCTAAACTCCAGAGAGATGTATGGAAGACAATCAAACACACAAAATAATGTGTGCTATAAATTCATAAATAGTCACTCTAGGAAGCAAAAAGAATATATTTTTTAAGGTGCAGATGATTGCATGAGGTTGGGTAGAGAGCTATTTTATAGGCTAACTCAGAGAAGACATCTCTGAAAACAGACTACTTGAGCCAATGACTGAATGTAATGAAAAATCAATTCAAGTGAAAAATTAGGGGAGAAGCATTCCAAGAAGAGGAAGAAGTAAATTAAAAGTCTTTTGATAAAAATAAGCTTGTCACAATTTATAAACAGAAAAACCCATGGATTGGAATAGGAGGCATGGGGGGTGGGGGATAAACCAGGCAAAACCCTGATCCTTCAGTGCCTTTTAGACAATGAGATGCTTCTGGTTTGTTTCTACATTGTGTACCCATAGGCAGATTTTCAGTAATAAACTAATTTGGTACAAATAGGTTTTTAAATGGTCAGTTACTTCTCTGTGGAGAACAGACTATATAAGGACAAAAGAAAAGATAGGAATTTGGATTCGGATTGAGTCCATATTTGATACTGATGATAATGATAAAAATTGCATACTGGACAATAACCTAAGTGCTTTAGATGCATGTGCCTATTTAATTTTTATTAGTAAAATTCAGTGCTGCAAGAGATCATCTTCACTCTAGAGACAAGAAGAAAGCAGCAGAAGTTAAATAAGTGATATTAGAGCCTTTAGGAAGTGACAGACCTAGTTTGAATCAAGTGTGAGTGACCTCCAAAACTGTTTAGTGCCTTCTACACTTTGCCTTTAGGTCAGTCACAGAAGCAGTGTCCTTAGTGCATTTCCAGTTTTTTATATTTCTCATTTTCTCTATAATATTTATCTAAGTATCTTATTTCCGTACTGATTTCAAAGGAAGGAAACTTATCTAACCAAAATCTACATCTGTGGCCATTTGGAATTTTAAGTATTTGCTGGGAAGAGAGAGACCAAGTGTGAAATGTTTAATTAGAGCAGATGAATACCAGACTTCCATAACTGTGTGGTACCTAATAAGGTACATGATATAATCTGTGAGAAGTATTGGGTAACTTGGAGTCTGCATTATAAGTGGCAAATCAGCAACATAGAAAATTCAAGATTCTTTAGGCTCAGTTTGTATCTTATCTGAATTACTAATTAAAACCAGACAGGGTGTCTATATTTGTGTGATGATGCATAAAGAAAAGTAATTTTGTAGTTGTCTTTTAAGAGCAAATGCACCATTATGGGAAAATGCATAGATTAGCATCCTTCTTGGCATATTCCAAAAATGATCCTATTTATATGAAAGAACTGCAAATGCACAAGATGTACAGAGCATTACTTTGGCAAGAGGATCAGTCCTGTTCTCTGCTGTATGGCTGTGAGTCAAACTTCCTTATTGTTTCTGTAGTTTTGGAATTGCTCTTTCACTTAGCAGTCTTTTCTGAAATACTTGCCTTTTTTGTTCAGAGCTTTTTCAGTGCCCCCAAGAAATTATCAGCAGGAGTAAGAAACCCAGTTCTGGAAGAAGTATTAAATAGTTCAAGAGTTTCTTGAGAAAAAGACAACACAGTGGTTTTAGCCTTGCTTGTATTGAAGCTTCTTAAAAAGTTCAAGAAAATAATTCCATTTTGTTAGATTCAGTGTAAATTTCTTATTATCAAATATGTAGGTATGCATGTATATGTTGTACATACACATGCATGTAAGATATGGCTTAAGGACAGAGTCTGCCTCCTATGTATATACCCATGAAGAGAAAACCTTACATGTAGAAGACTGTTAATTATTGTGTGGCAATATAAGTTTATATAAGACATGGGGCCTTCCATCTACATTTTGACAGATGAAACGCCATAGAACAAGTTCTGTAACATAAGAATTATCTGAATGTCATAGAAATGTTACAGAATGTTTTAGAAAGAAAATTTAAATGAAGAACATATGATCTATATTGGATGTAGCTTCACAATAAAAGACATACAATAAGTAAAATAAAGAGAGCAGGAACTAAAGTCATCAAAAATAAGAGTAACAGCATAAAGATAAGGAACTCAGATCTAGAAAAATTAATGTAAAAAAGAGATGGAACTTGCAACACATATAAAAGATTTTTTCATAAAAGAAAAAGAACAAGAAAATTATCTGGTAATGAATCGGTTGGGAAAACTAGAATTATATCTAACATTGAAAATATGAGAGTTTAAATACTCTCTTAGGAATGGAAAGAGGTAGAAAATTTTATCTTTGGAGCAAAAATAATATAAAACTTTCAGAAAGCACATCAGTATTATCCATCCGTCTTATGGGGCACATACTGGGAAGGGCTTATATGTTGACTCTGTGAGTTGGAAAACAAGAAAGTTCTTAGAAGGTCTGGGCACAACCCAAGAAATAATAAATGTTAATAATATAAGCTGTATTAAAATAAATAATTGTGACTATGTTACTGAACGCATCCAGGCAGACCTTAAATGACTATATTTTGGAGATATCATTGAAGGTGATTCCTTTTCAAAAGCAAAAGCTGGAACAAGTAGATTACATCTAAGTTTCATTTCAAATCTGAGATATTATTTTTCTGTCATGTTTAATTTCCTTTTCCTGATTTACTCCTTTAAGTTATAAAAAATTCATTTATTTCTGTTTGTTTCTTGTATACATATCAGATGCAAAATCTATCACTACACCTGTATCTATTACTGCATATTATTTACTGCAGGAAAAATTCATGATCAAGGAAACAAAGAGTGGGAAACAACTGTTCTTTCAGAATATAACACCTCATTACATTTGCAACGTGTATCAAAAGTTTCATGCCAATGTAACATCTTTTTCTTATTACAGAATAAAAATATGTTTATTTGTAGCAAACTTAGTAGATTCAGATGAAATGTAAATCATCAGCCAAGGGAAAAAAGCATTCCACCACACCCCTCCCCTTTTTTCCCTTTTGCTTTCTGAAACAGAAGATTAACATTATAGGAAATATTCTGGAATGCTGCTTAGAACATATTTTCTAGTGGTCAGAATCTATGTATTTTAAAAGGTCACAAACTGGATGTGGTTTTCGTTCTTCTCATACTCCTAAACAAAAGGCAGAAATTGGCATTGGATCCAGACGCTATGAAACCCAACTGTCCCCTTCTCCCTTCTGTTTCATTGTTAGAACATAGAAGGCTCTAATATGCACCTTAAGCTTAGGGATGGAGGGAAATGAAGAGTTCAGTGGACACTGAGTTTAGAAGTAATGCTTTAGATCTCTATCTTGGGTCACTAGCATATGGGGATTTCAGATACAGAGATGAATGTCCAATTTGTTGTTCCTTGGAGAACTAGTATAGAAAAGTAACTGAAATATGGAGCAGATGTCAATATTCCTTGATTATCTGATCAAATATCATTTACAAGCTTGATAATCTAGTTTCTAACAGTTCCTCCTACACGTAGACATATCTTGTGACAATTTATGCAAAGCCTTTATATCTTTCATGATATGAGTCCAGGAAGGCTTTGATGTTGTTGCTAATTAATTTTCCAAAGTATGCATTACTGTAATAATTAGCTGTAACTTAATATAATAATCATATCCTATGGTATTAAGTCTATTTCATAACATTATTTTAAAGTTTCATTGTGTCTATGCCTATTTATATTTGGCAGACATTGTTAGTATCACATAACAGCTGTTCTTTTTCTTTCCCCTGATAATGTAATCCTGATTTAGAGGGTTGGGTTGCATTTTCCCTAGGAAATAAGAATGTCCAATTTAACCATGGAACTTCTGTGTTAGATACCTACTTACCCCACCTCCTCCCAGCCAGAATCTGCCATGTGATCTACTTTGGGTAAATAAGAGGGAAGCACAAGTCTAATGGGATAAGAAAACTTTTGAGAAATGCAACTGCTCCTCCATTTACTATCTACCATCCAGGCTACTTGGATCTGTGGCTATAATTTCATAGCCAAAAGAAATGAGATTAAGACAATGCCATCCACATGAAGATGACAGAGGACAGAAAGAGGCTATGACGTCTAAGAGATCACAGAGCTCTCACAACCAGACCAGCAATAGACTATTTTGAGACTCCTAAGAGAGTTTGCTGTGTCTTACAACCAAATACAACCTACAATGTTTCAAACCTTTCCCTTTCATAAGCAGAACTTGGGCAAACATTTATATAGCTAAGTTTTTAGGATGAATTCCTGAAGAAGGAATTATTAATTTATATGAGATACAAAATACATTTAGTACATATTGCCAAACTGCCCTCAAGAAAAGATAGAACTAATCTAGGATTCAATAAACACTAGAGAAACTCTTTTTGAAAATTGTACCAAGAAATGTTAATTTCCCTGAAAAAGAGCCTATTTCTCAGCAACTTCAACTTGGCAAGTCCAGCAAAATTCTAAGAAAAAGCAGAAGATCGTGAAAGATGTCTTTGATATATAAATGCATAAAGAAATCATCTGTGTTTCCAGACTGATGTACACCTGGTAGAACCATCAAATGACAAGACTGAGTTTCAGAATTTAAGTATCTCAATTGGCCTGTGCAGGAACAGTTCCTAGTAGCACAGCATCTCTCTTGAGCTAATGTGCTTGACTCCTAAGTCCTATGCCTGGAGAGGCTGAAAAGCTAAAAGTCTCCTCTTCCCATCTGCCTTCCCTAGTAAGGGTCATTCCAAGGAGTTATAAAGCCAGACATCAGCAACAGCATATTAAGTGTAGTGAAATGGTAGGGAAACATACGGCAGGCTGATTACTGCAATAGAGCTCAAATTAATGACACCACAGAACCCCATTAGTTAGCTGAGAGGTGAAAGAAAGGTTAAAGTTATGGAGTGTCTTTTATTTGTTTATCTCTGTTTATAACTCTGTTCAACAAGTCAATTCTTCAGTGTATTCCACTGTGATTAATCCTACCTTTAAACGTATAAGCTAAGATATGTTGAAAGTAAACTATCATTTCTCCCAATGAACAATTATTTCCATCTTCTTTTGGGGTCATAGAATAGTAAATATAAATGCCATTCCCAAATGTCTATCCATTCTAATAAGAATGACAAATTCATTCCTAACTGCTCTCTTTAATAAAATGAGCCTATTTGCTTCTAACTATATGTTCATTTCAGTATGTCTTATATATGGGATATGATGTGAATGAAAGGAGGGGTAGAAGAAGGCCTAGGATCTGGGACGAGTATGATGACACATTATTTGTTTTGTTTAGTCTATTGACATAGGTATGGAAGACAACTACATGAGACTTATGTCATAGTAAAGCCAAGAAAAGAAAAAACACCCTCTTATTCTAAAATGCTTAAACATATCTTTGTGGTTAGAAGAAACACACTAAGGTCTCATATGTGCCCAGATAATATCAACATGGTCTTTGACCTTGAGATATTTACAGATGAACAGAGAAGAGAATGCAGGCACAGAAGCAACTTTAACAAGGAGGCCCACACAAGGAAAATGTCATGTACATATTGAAATCATGCTATCACAAGCCAAGGGACTGTCAGATGGAAGGAGAGAGGACTGGAACAGATCCTTAAGAGAAAACATGGCTCTGCTGATACCATAACTTCATAGTTTGGGCCTCCAGAACTGTGAGACAATGAATTTCTGTTGTTCTTAGCCACCTAGTTTGTGGTACTTTGTTATAGAAACCCTGCGAAACTAATATAACTGTGTCCTCCATGATACTTTCACCATTTAAAACTCCCTTGTTAGTTTATTCTTTTACATTCTATCTGTCCCACAGATTATTTCTGAAAGCAGGGACTATAGCACTCCATCCTGGTTCTCGAACCATATTCATATGGTTCTTAAGGAAATCTTAGTAATTATAATGTAGAGAATTTATTGATTGATTGAACAAATGTTTACATATTGCTATGCTCCAGGGACTGCTGTAAGTAATGCGAACATTGTGGGAAATAGGCTAACATGGTTCCTCCACCCATAGACTTTACATTCTGCAAGAGGAAAAGATGAATGAAAAGGCATAAACAAAGAACAAAAACAAACAACGATGTGATAGGGACTGGAACTTTGGGACAAATTTCAGTGGACTGTTCAAGAAAGGTTAGTGAGAAATAAACTAGGAGTATTTTTAGGAGCAGGTAGATGAGTAATGGGTGTACAAATGAGAATAAAAGGGGACATTTGGAAACTGATGGTCAGATTTTGAATTTCATCCTAAGCATCTTAGACAGTTCTGAATTATTTTTTTAAAAAATCACCTTAACTACTATGTGAACAGACTGTGGAGAGGCAAGGGAGACACAGAAAGATTAGCTGGGGGTTGTTGCAGGAGCCCACATATAGGTTGTAGTATTGTCTAGGGTCATAGCAGAAGGGATGAGAAAGATGCATGTTTTCAATATATTTTGGAAATATAGCTATTAAGACTAGAGATGCTTGAAAATAAGAAATTGGTACTAATTCTTAGGTTTCTCCATGACCTCTTACAAATTAAAGCATAACTGTATACTTTAGATGATGGTTCTTTGAGAAGAGTCTATTTGATGCTTAAGTAGAAGAAGGGCAGGACAGGGTGGGGTCAGATGATCTTTAAGCTCTTTTACAACTTTGAGCACCTGTAGTCCTAATGTTCAGGGCAGAGCTGCTTCACTGTTGATCTGTCTGTGTCAAAACTGAGCTTACACAGTGAAAGGGAGGCTGGGGATAGGATGGGGGCTTCCTCCATAACCCACACATATTATTTATGAATATTCCAATATCACATAACACCACTCTAAAACTCATCATCACATTCTGGATACACATTGGTAGGTATTACCTCGTGTTCTAGGCTTCATGTTAGATGCTTTACATACGTTAGCACATAATCCTCACAAAAATTATCCTTCTCTTGTAAATCAAGCAACTGTGTCTTAGAGAGCAATAATATGGCCCAAATTCTGGAGCTAGGAAATGATATAACCAGAATTTTAACTCAGATCTAACTGCCAAATCTGTTCTATCCTTTCTTGTACTTCCTCTCCTCTGGCTTGTAAAGACCTTAAATGAAAAGTAAATTAAGACTGTAAGAATTAATGAGCTAAAATAATTTTTTTGGTCTTAATTTATTTGAAATTTGTTTTTGTATAAAATAGTAAAAATTCGTTTTAGTGTGTGAATGTATACATACTACATCTGAATGTGTACTTGTATATAAAACAGTATGTGTGTATCTAAGGTAAATATATATGTGGCATACATATGTTTGTACACACACTCCCCCACACACACACTTAGGGCAGAAACAAAACATCTCAGTAAAATTCGTAAAGTTCTCTTGCTGTGGATGACTTGGTGAATTTAAGGCCTAACCAAGCATTCTTGCATCAACTCTTTCAGTTTACTGGAAAAGTTTCCTTGAAGCCAAAATGAGAGTGTTCTTTTAAAAAGAAGAAGTGGGATGCCATTTTTATTGCTTGCTCTATGTTCCCATTTGCTAGGTACTCAGAGAAATAAATCAAAGTGACAATGAGTCAAAATGAAAATCAGGTTTTGCTAGCATTTTCATTCAGAGAAGAATTCTTCAAAAAGCTGAAAATGGAAGGAAAAAAAATGAAAGTCGTTCTTATGGCTAATGAAATGTTTCCTCGCTGTCAAACGGAATATGGTGGGAAGAAAAATGACTTAGACTTACCCAAAGACTCAAACTACGGAGCATTTTCAACTGGGTAATTAGGCTGCTATGAGATGTCACTAACAGTGAGCGTTAAAATGGACTGGCTGTGGAAGGCACGCTCTGGATTAAATGGTACCTGAATGGTGAGGGTACCACTCTGCAAGCCTCACTAATCTATATATGAGAAGATGCTCCTGCTGCCTCTAACTAAAGTTTGTCCCATGCACCTGCAGGCGGTTTTATCCCCCCCCCTCGCCACATACATCTGATTTTTAAAATAAGGTTGAAAGATGACAGCTGTGAGGAAACGAAGCCATTCTCTGGAGAGTAGCTGCCTTGTGGGATAAGAAAAACAGTTCTTGGAAGCCAGCCCTGAAGTACTTTATTAGTTAGGTGTGAAAGGAGAGCAGGCTTTTCTGGAACCTCATCTAAAAACATTCGCTTTAATCCTGTGTTTGGCAATATAATTCCTCACAAAAGAAAAATGAATCTCTGTGATCATACATACTTTGGGAAATTTTTTAAACAAGTATTTATTGAGTAATCACTAAAATATTATTAGTGGTCATGCTACTATTGCATCTAAAAAACTATATAACTTTGTATAAGTTTTGACGTGCCTTAACAACAACAACAACAAAAATCAGCATTTAGCATTTAGCATCTACACATACATGCATAGATTGTTGTTACTGTTGAGGACTCTTTTTGGGTGTTCAGGATTATGAAAAATCTCTCCATAAATTACATTTCAAATTGAACTATATTGATCAAACTCCTATTTGTATAAAACATGTACCACGAAGGAATTTAATAACATATTCTTCCTCTCTTGAAAGGAACTGAGAATCTAGTGGAGAAAAAAGACATAAAATCTGGTGGATAAAACACATTAAAATTCAAAACTGTACGTATACAATTATACTTACTTGGCAAAAGTGTTCTGTAAACACAAAATATAAATTAAATGCAATATTGGTAATTAGGAACCATTAAGGGGATCATAGGTGAACCCAGATCTGGATTCAAATGTAGTAAAGAAATTAGGAAAGCAAGATGAATAGTTCCACAGAAGGACCAATATAAACAGTGAAAGGCACAGAGATCATAAAATTGGGGAGATGACAATAATGACTGGGGTGGAATAGGGGAGGTTTAGAAAAAGGTAAAACTGATGTTAGTAGTACCAAATACATGCTGAATAATATGGACTTCATTTTTGTAGAAAATCTGGAAACAGTAGCAATGATTGGGAAGTAATGGGTCATGATCACAATGAAGCTTTAGGAAGATAATGCTGTGGCTATGTTGAGATGGAAAGATAGACGAGTTTGGGGCCTGTTGTAATAGTTGTAAGAAATAATAGCATAATAGGCAAGTGCAGATGAGGCTTAATATTAAGGCAGTGGCAGTAGGGATAAGGTAATGCTCTATGTTCCCATTCTTTGGGTGCTTAGAGGAATAAATCAAAGTTACAATGAGTTGAAATAAACAGTTCAATTGAGGAACACTGCATATAGAATTGGGATTGGTTGTTAATAGTTTTTCAGACATTAATGTGAAAATGTCTTAGTAAATATTGTAAATTCTGATCTGGAATCAAGAGAAGCTGGGGTTAGATAGATCTGAGAGTCTTCTGCATCAAGTTCATGAGTTTCACTTGCATGTGTGGATAAAGGTACCCAGGGAAAGACAATGTAGCCATCACTAAGGAGAGAACCTGAGAAGACAAAAGTATTTGACAAGTATTTGATCAGAAGTGGATCCATTAAGGGAACAGATACAGGGATTCAGATAGGCAGTGTTAGGATTTGAATATGAGGTATCCCGCAAAAGCTCATATTAGACAATGTAGGAATGTTCAGAGATGAAAGATTAGGTTACGAGAACTGTAATTTGATCAGTGGATTAATCCATTTGATGGATTAATCACCAGTATAGACTACTGTGTCATAACTGTAGGCAGGTGAAGTGTGGCTGGAGGAAGTAGGTCACTTGGGGCATAGCCTTGGGGATTATCTTTTGTCCCTGACTCCTCATTCATTCATTCACTCTTCCTCTCTCCCTCTCCTTCCTGATGGCCACAAGCTGAGCAGTTTTTTTTCCATCACACTCTTCCATCAGGATGTTCTGTCTCACTTCAGGCCCAGAGTAAGAATTGGCTGACCATGTTCTGAACCTTGAAACTGTGAGCCCCCAATAAACTTCTCTTCCTCTAAATTGATCTTACCGGGTATTTTGATCACAGCAATACAAAGCTAACACAGGCATGGAGAAGCAAAAGCGACAAATAATGGTCCAAGCTGTGAGCAAGCCAAGTCTACTGATTGCAAAAATTACATGTTGGTTCTGGTGATACACAGTCCTTGATGAATACTAGCAAAGAAGATTCAGAGACAATGTAACAGCCAAATCCAAGCTTCTGTAAATTGGTGCATAAAGTCTGAGGAAGGAGAATGAACAGAGATGATGTTTTACAGTATTGAGTATTTCTGATGAGAAGGTACATCAAGTGAGAAGCATAATCAAACTGATGTTTTTTTTAGGAGAAAATATGCAAAAAATTGAAAGGCAAAGTAACCCTGCAAAGAAGAGAGTAAAATATGAGAGGACTTCAGATGGGTAAAAGAAAACATATAGGTGGACTATGGTTCCTCTGGCAAAGCAGAAAGAATGTCTTAAAATTCAAATTTTCAGGTAGATGAGACAAACACCCACAATATTAAGCCTACTGGGAAATATAGTTGTTGGAGGTGATGGCCACATCCAAGGGTAACCCAGTTGGAAGCAGACTATAAGCATAGAAGATAAAGCAGACTATAAGCATAGAAGAGAGAAAGATGAATGAGATTTTGCTAAAGAAACTTAATTGTTGAAGTCATTCAAAATGAAAGCAGAGCACATGACATGGGGAGAGGAGAAAAATTTGGTAAATAAGGGGAGTGATTATCTCTAACAGGCTGAACATTGTGTATGTACACACAGTTACACATACATACGCACATATATTTTTTCTACCTGTAAAATTTTAACATTAATTTTTATTCTTTATTCTTTTTTTCAGAGGATGTAATATTCAGGAATATATCTTCAAGGCACTAAAATCAAATTATTATAATGAGAATTAGTTTAACTGATGAAGATGAAAGTTAATGAATAAGAATAAGAGAAGTCTAATAGTTCCATGCATATGGTATTTCTGTAACTGTCAAAACACTTTCACATACTACCTAATTAGGTGTTATTCAGACAGGAATTATTTTCTTTAATCAACAGACTTATATTCTGTTGATGAAGAAACCTGCTTTGAACAAGACAGATCCTGGCCCAGAGAACTTTCTGGTAAAATTCACATATCACATTACCTTTCTATTTAGAAAAAAACTTTAAATGATTCTTTTCTATACACAATAAAATATGGAATAAGAATTTATCTTCAGCACTCACATTTTTACAAATTGATTTTATATGTCTAACAGTTGTATATTAATTTACTGTATACAAGGATTTTTTTTTAAATGAAACTTCCATGTCTATTATGTGCTCCTGTGAGTTCAAGGCAATCTTTTATTACAGGAACATTATCTCACTTTCCAGCTTCCTTACAGCCAGGCTGTATGAGGAAAGCTTCAGACTGGAAAAATAAAAAGCAGACTATACAGGCATTACTGGAGAGAAAAGAAACTGCACTATGGTACTATTAATTATTTAGCTGAAACCTGCAGTTCAGATATATAAGAAGCTTTTGACATACTCCACGTCAGGCAGTCGAGAGAAAGTAGCAACACAGAAATTTGCTTTTTGCCTGAGGCATGTTTTAATCTGGGGCTCAATGATTCAGTCCTACATGGATAACTGAAACAAAAACTTTTATTTCAGAAGTTGGCTTGTGAAGACTTAGGGGTTAGCATTTTTGAAGAATGGAAGGACCACTTGCCACAGTATGTGTTGTCTTATTTGGCTTAGAATTGTGCACACGTGGGGAAAGATGGACTTTTATTGGATTTTGACATGTTTTTCTTCTCATTTTGTCATCAGCCAAGAAAGCAATAAAAATAGCATTCTTCTAAAATAGATGTTAAACTGTCAACCCGGAATTTCATCATGGCTTCTTTCAGCAAGACTAATATCAAGGGACAGTTCCTGTAGCATCTCACCTGAAATTTATTTTTTGGCAGGTTATTTAGGATCTGACAAAGAGGGGGGCAAAGAGTGTCAGAGCTTTGTGCAGCTTCTAGGGACCCCATTTTTTAAGACTGTTTCCCCCCCACACAGTTCTCCTTCAGCCATGCAATGTAAGAATCTTGCCATATCATTTGGGAGGTTAAGCTGAGAGCTTCCTGGGGTAATTGGGGTCACCTTCATGTGGGCAGTAGTTGATCTCAGGCAATTTCACTTTTTAAAAATATTTCCTTTTCCTTTTCTCTGATGATATATTCAGAGATGACAGTGAAGTCAGAATAAAATGTTTTACTTTTTAGCTGGTGGTGAGTACACAAATATTTGGTTTTAAAATTATTTGTACCATGAAAGTATATATAATCAGAGAGAGAGAGAGAGAGAGAGAGAGAGATAATAGCTCATTTCAAACTCTTTTGAATTTTTTTTAATTAGAAGTAATATAACTCTCTAAAGTAATATTCTTCCCTCATTGTACTTCCTTTGCTTTTCTCTAGTTCTGGGGTTTGTGAGAGAAGCAACAATGAACACTGTCTCCTAAAATCAACTCTTTTCAAAGGAGAAGGATTATGGACTGAAGAACTGGCTTGTAGCAAACTATGTTTTATGACTTAAACTGAAAGGGTATTTTATATAATTCTACTCTCTCTTTTTTTAAAAAAAAAATCTTATTGTCTTACAGTATTTTAGAGACCTTACTTTTGAAATTCTGCAGACCTGTAGAGCTTCAGAATCTGCACATTCAGCTTCGGGAGACCTAACATTCAAAATGCATTAGATTGAAGTCAGATGGAAAAACACTTGGGGTCTTCCTCCCTGATCCATTTGTCTGTTAAGGCATGATCTCTTAATCAAAACATCCTTCCAAAAATGACAGTTTGCACAGAGGCTCTCCTATTGTTTTCTCTAGGTATGAGAAGAAAAGTGAATGATGATGGAAGGCAACCAAAATGGAAGAAGGAAAGAATGAAAATAGTGTGAGCAAGGCTTAAAATGGGCAAGACCCAAAGTGAGGGAGCGTCTTCAAACTCATAGTAACCACCTCAGAGTGCCTTTCCTGCCATCTAAGGACTTTCAACTTAGAGGAGAGAGACTTCTCAGTGAAGAACAGAAGTATAGCAAAAGATAATAATGAGACATCGTCTCTTATTCACAGAATATGTGCTAGAATGGCAATGATTTTTTAACAAGGAAGGGGATGCCGAGGAGAACTGTTTTGTTCCAGTTTGTTTAGAGGGTAAAATAGTTTATCAGAGAATGAGATCAGTCTTCTGTTGAGAAAGTCTTGAATCAGCTTCTTTTCAAAAGCAGAATTACCAATCTCAGCCCTCTGTCCCACCCTCTACAACCCCCACTTCTCTATTCTTTTCAGAACAATGTACCATCTCCCCAACTTCCTCCTCATCCTCAGCAGATAGCCTCAGCTCATAAATCATATGAAAAATTGAAGCTATCAGATAGAAACCACATCAGCTCTTTGTGGACAAACCAGTAAACTTACCTACATCTTTACTTATCTCTTTCCCTTTTCTTATGTCATTAGATGAACCCCCATATCTAAATCTAACTCTTCCACTGGTGCTTTGGTTCTGATTATCTCCTGTCTACTCAGAAACTACACCCTACTGACCTGTCTCTCTGGTATTTATCCTTCAGAAAGTCACTTAAAACATCTTCAGGTTTCACAGGTTTACCTTTTTAAAAATCTTCCTTCTATTGTTACCATTATCTTCTCTCCTTCACAAACTCTTTAGAAGAAATAGATTTTTTTTTCTGTCTCATTTTCTTATTTTTGAATAATTTCTCAATCTCTCCCCCTATCAATGCACCAAAGGTTTTTTAAAGATTGCAGATGGCCTCCATATACCTCGAAAGATCAGTTTAAAGAATTCCTCCAAATCCATTCCATTTGGCCACTGTCCCCTAGTCTTGGCCATCATCATCTCTTGCTGGGAAGGTTGCAACCCCCCAACTAATTTTCTCTTTTAAAGTTTACCTTGACAACCTCCCTACAACAATTCATTTCCTGAATTGCAGCATATTATATCAAAATTATGTCACATTCTTTACCCATTTAAAGCATTTCAGTGGCTGCCTGTTGATCTTAGGACAAAGACCCAAATCCTTAACAAGTTCAGAAGGGTTTTTTTGGTTTGGTCAGTGGCCCCCTCTTTAGCATGGTGCCAATTTGTTGTTTTTAGTCTTTTCTCTAGTCTTTCCTTAGTTATTCAGTAAACAAGTTCTTTCCTACCACAAGTCTGTAATACATTTGGCTAAAACAACTTTCTCAACAGTCTCACCTCATTAATTCCCACTCTCCCTTCAGATCTCACCTACAGTCTTCGTTTCTTTACAACACAGTTTAGACCAAGTCTGTGTAATAAGCCCTCAGAGAGTAATGTTCTCTTCTTTAGACAATCAGAATTTCAAAGTATTTAGCTAGTGAGATTTTTTAAATATCAAGCTCTCTTCTTCTTCCTATGAGCTCTATGAAAGCATAAACTGAATGTCCTTTTGTTCACAATTGTATTTCCATTTATTTCTACCAACTAAGTGCATAGGATATGGGAGACATTTAACAATTTTCTAAATAAATAAAACTGGATAAGCTGATCATCATCCCCTTTTCCTTCATTTTGGATACATGATGATATGAGAGATTCCAGGGAATAGCGAGGAGACTAAAGAAGACAAGGTAACACTGAGATTATAACATCTTTGTAAAGGTTTTCTGGGATGGATCGACCCTATATCAGTGCTTTCTGACTTTTCTGTGATGTGATGCTGAGAACCTGAGCATCTATGACCTTCAGGTGATGAGTGAACCATAACACTAGTTACTTTCCCATGCAATTTCCCCACTGAGTTTTTTATAGCCCATTTCACAAAATTCTGAATTTTGAATCTCCATTCTGAACTAGATGGTTGTTCAGAAGTCTAGTTTATGTTCCCCACTGAGGAAGAGACTTCCATTACCTACTCCTAATTTTTGTTCACTTTGACTTATACCTATCCTTTCCTTTGCACAGTAATCTGAGTCCTCTCTTCCATGAATCAGTCCCCTTCTGGTGGAACTACAGAGGGTGTTTGGTGAGGTCATGCCTTTTAAGTTATTTCTTACAACTGGATTTCTCCCTGACCCACTTAGCAACAAACTGAGGGAGAACATATACACAAGAAAAAATTTAAAAGTCAACAACAACATAGTTTTCTATGTAGGTTCATAATTATGTGAGCCCTGTACATTATAGTTCTTTAAGTGAGCTTCATTGCTTTTCTCCATAAATTGTTTTATAATTTTTCAGGTTTCTATAATTATATAATATTCCATCTTATAGTTAATACTCATAAATATTTAGACTTTTTAAAAAATGTTATCGCTTTGTGCAACAGATATGTTTCCTCAAAGAAAAATAAAAGCTCCACTTTTACCAGATTTTTAGTTGTAAAGTTTTGTATTCAATGCTAACATAGATAAGATATAGTATATGCCATTATTTTGTATCCAAAGAGAGGCTCAAAGAGATGAATTCATAAAATGAGTCAGTAGAAAACTCAGAATTTCGTCCTCCCGTAAATTAGTTTTTCCCTTCTTTCTTCTTATTTTAAGTCAAAGAGATGACTATGAACTTCTGAGAGCTTTTTAATGTATTATTCATGAAAGAAGCCCCCCCAAAAGAGTTGCTTGGTGCATCTTTTGGAATCTAACGGTACATGTCCTTACATCTAAGGAATAAAGCAATGAATAGAAATCTTGTCAACAAGCATAAGAAGGTATGTCATTATCAGTTTGAGGATTCATTTTTTTATTTACTACAAATATGTTTCTACAATTGCTGATCCAGTAATGCATCAGATATAAACTAATTTCATTTGCTCACAAATTCAAGTATTCAGGATCATCACAAAATAATGCAGAAGCAAAAAAAGTGTCATCCAATTCTGTTATTTTTATTGTGTGATGTATATGAACTGAGTTAAAATAATTGTAAGTGGAACTTCTATACATAAATAAGATCTCATAGCTACATAACTGAATTTACAACCTTTGTATAAAATTTCTCCAAAACACCGAGTTTTAAAAATTGAGAACACAGAAGTTAATTTTTGGTCAAACTTATAGGAAGGTATTTTTTGAACTAATGGTATCATGCTTATAGGGATAAAAATTTTACTTTGTCAAATAAAAGTATACTGGTGAGGGTAAGTGTGTTATAGACCCTCCCTCACCCTGAGGGCTCTAACGTGGCCACCATGTTGCACAGGTATCTCTTCAAGCTACACAATGCAGCAGTATTGTCATCCACCTTAATATTTCCCTGTCTAAGATAAATTTCTTTCTGACAGGGGTCCTAGCAATTTCCTTAGAATTTAGCCCTTTCTTTGTAATGCAGTTACATTGTCTAATAAAGCTTGATCCAATAGCCAATTATTAAAATATTCAAAAATGTTGAAAGAACATTACTGTGAAAATCATATACCCAACATCTGGATTCTATAGTGCCCGTTATATACTATTCTTTATTACCTATCTCTCCCTCTGTTTGTTCCTCTATCAATATATAAAGTCATTTAATTTTTGATGAGTTTCAAAGGACATCTCCAAGCATTGGTACAGTTATCCCATAATACTTTATTGTTTCTACATTAACTAAAGTTCCACCTTGGTTCACATTTCTCTCTCTTCTGAGTAAAATTTGCATACAACAAGATGAATGCTTTTTTAATTTTGTAAACAGCATGTCCCAACCTCTTATCCCTGTTGAGTTACCATTCACACTAGAAAATTTCCTCATACCTCTCCTTAGGCAATTCTGGTTCCCAGAGGCAAGTTCTGTTCTAGTATAATTTTCAGCAGTTATTTGTTTTGTCCGTTCTAGAACTTCAGATAAACTCAATCATACAATTTATATTCTTCATAATATCTCTTCATACTTTTTTGAGATTCATCCATGTAGTTCTGAGTCAATAATTTGTCTCTCACTGCTGAATATCAACCCATTGAATGAATACATCAGTTATTCATCTCCTAGTGATAAATACTTGAATCATCCCCAGTATTTGACTCTATGATAGAATATTATGAATGAATGTTCTTATACAAAAAAATTTTTTACTTTCATCCATTCCACTGAGTATGTAGAAGCCTCATTTTGATTTTAATCTTCACTTCCCTGATAAGAACTAATAGTGTAGAACATTTTCTTATTTATATACATGCTTTTGTTGATAAGTTTGTTTAAAGTTTGGCCCAAATTTTGTTTTTAATTATTGCTATGGATTATCAGAGTTTTATACATACACACACATACACACACACACACACCATGTCTTGGGTATTTATAGGTTTATTCTTCCAACTTTTAAAAGTATTTTTTTTAGCTATTTTAGTTTATTTTCCCTTTCATTTAAGTATTAGAATCAGTTTTATTTATAGCTGAAACAAATCTTGCTGGGATTTAAATTGGAATTATATTAATTTATAGTTAATTTGGAGAAAATTCATGTATCTAAATATTGAGTTTTCCAATATATAAACTCAGTATTTCTCAATTTAGTTTACTGATTTTTTAACACATCTTACATAATATTTGCATATTATCTCATCTCATTCCACCATCTTTCCTGCCCCCATGTCCCCTCCCCACTTCTTCCCCTTTGTCCCATGAAAGTTTTTCCATTTTCCCCATGTTCCCCCCCACCCCCCATTATGGATCAGCATCCACTTATTAGAGAGAACATTCAGCCTTCAGGTTTTTGGAGATTGGCTTACTTCACTTAGCATGATATTCTCCAACTCTATCCATTTACCTTCAAATGCCATGATTTTATTCTCTTGTAATGCTGAATAATATTCCATTGTTTATATACCACAGTTTCTTTATTCATTCATCTATTGAAGAGCATCTAGTTTGCTTCCACAGTTAAGCTATTGTGAATTGAGCTGCTATAAATACTGATGTGGTTGCATTGCTACAGTATGCTGATTTTAAATCCTTTGGAGTGGGATAGCTGGGTCAAATGGTGGTTCCATTCCCAGTTTTCCAAGAAATCTCTGTACTGCTTTCCAGATTGGTTGCACCAATTTGCAGTCCCAACAGCAATGAATGAGTGTACCTTTTCCCCCACATTCTCATCAACATTTATTGTTGTCTGTATTCTTGATAACTGCAATTCTGATTGTCATGAGATGAAATCTTAGAGTAGTTTTGATTTTCATTTCTCTAGTTACTAAAGATATTGAACATTTTTTAAGTTTTGGGAGTCTTTAGACTGTGACATTCTATGTAGATTGTCATGTCAACTACTAGTCAGAGTCGTGTTTATCTTTTCCTTTACATTCCATATGTCTTTTGTTTCCATTTCTGTCCTATTGCACTGGCTAGCCCTTCCAGTTCCATGTTAAATCAAGGTGGTAAGAATGGTCAGTCTTGCCTTTTTCCTGATCAGATGGGTAGTCATTCTGCTACCATTAAATATGATGTTAGACATAGGGGCTTTGGAATAGTCATCAGTTTAAAGAGGTTTCTTTTTCAGTTTGAAGAGTTTTTGGCATAAATGTTTCTGCATTTAATAATATGATCATGAGTTTTTTTCTCTTTATTAGACTATTAGAATGTAGATTACATCAATTGAAATTTACATATCATAGCAAATTTACCTTCCTCAAAACAAACTTCAAAATTGTATTTTATTTTATTGCTTATTTGCTGAAATTTTATTGGTTCTTTTTAGTATACATGACAGTAGAATCCATTTTGATGTAATTATACAAGCATGGAATACATCTTATTCTAATTAAATTTTGTGAATTTAATTAAGTTTTGTGACCATATTTATGAAAGATATTGAACTGCAGTTTCTATTTTACTCTTCCTTGCCTGCTTTAGATGTTGACAGCTCCCTAAAATTGGTTAAAAAGTATTAATTATTATTCTATTTTCTACAAGTTTGTGTAGAGGTGGAGTTGTGTATTGTTTTCACGTTGGTTAAAAAAACTCACCAGTGAAACAATTTGGGTGTGGTAATTTCTTTTTGGAAGGATTTTAACTACTAATTAAATAATTTGCACTATGCAGATTACCTACTTCAATTTGAACTACTTTTAGAAGTTTATAAGTTTTTAAGAAATAGCCCAATTCATTTATTTGCCTTTATATGTGTAGAATATTTCCTTATCCTTTTAATGTTTTAGAAAGTGTAGTGATAATTATTTCATTCTTGTTAGTGAAATTTTGCATTTGTTCTTCCTCCTTCCCTTTTTTCCTTTAATAATTCTTGAAATATTAATAATTTTATTTATCATTTGAAAGAACCAAATTTTGGTTTGGCTGTTTTTAATGTTTTTATATTTTCCATTTCATGATCTCTGATCTTAATTTTATTATTCCCTTTTTTTCTGTTGAATGAATTTATTTTGCTCTTTTTTTTTTTTCTTGATTCATGCAGGGAACCTTAGATATGTAAGGCTAATTAATGCTTCCCAACCAATTTTATGTAAAGGGTAGGCTAATTTCTTTTCTTTACACTTTAAGGAGTTTTAAAAATAGCACGAATATTGAAAACTTACATGGCCAAAAAACACACGAAAAATAAATTGCTATGTGGCTTTTTATAGAAAATGTTTAGCAAAGCTGGTTTAGATTATTTTGAAACTTATCTTCCTTTTTAATATAAACATTTAGCCCTATAAATTTTCTTTTCAGCATTCATTTAACAGCACTTGCTAGATATAAGTTGGATTTTCATTTTTGAAGTAAAATACAAATTTTAATTTTCCTTAAGACAGTCTTTTACCCATGATTAACTACAATAAGTTGTTTAAATTATATACAATTTCCTGTTGTGTTTTTGTTAATAATTCCTATGTAATTCCATTAAAATCAGAGAACATACATCTGTGATTTATATGTTTTAAAATTTTTAGTTGATTTTCTGAGATCTACTTTGGTAGATACCACATAGGCACTTAAAAAAAAATATATGCATTCTGGGCTGGGATTGTTGCTCAGCGGTACAGCGCTCTCCTAGTCCACGTGGGACGCAGGTTCATTTCTCAGCACCACATAAAAATAAAGGCATTGTGTTGTGTCCATCTATGGAAAAAAAAAAAAAAAGATTCTCTCTCTCTCTAAAAAAAAAAAAAAAAAA
>NW_025999900.1:2133578-2172727 GCF_001458135.2 Marmota marmota marmota
AAAAAAAAAAAAAAAAAAAAGATCTATTTGATCTAGCTGGTAGATGATGTAGAGTTTTTCAATATCTTTAGTTATTTTCTGCCTAGTAATTCTATAGATTATCAAGAGAGGGAATTCTATTACTCAATTATAATTATAGATTTATGATTGTCATTTTCACTTTTGTCAGGTTTTATAGACATCATATGCTTTGTGTATTTTTGGTAATCTTTTACTTGGTATGTGATATTTAGCCTTGCTTTGTGTTCTTGGTGAATTGACATGCTTGTCCCTGTTTATCTTTGATCTGAAGTCCACTAATATGTTGCTAACAATACCACTGAAGCTCTCTTTTGATTATTTATACATAGTCTGTTTTTTTTTTCAATGCTTTCTCATGTTTTCCCTATTTACAGCACCATATGTAGGTGGTTTTCATGATTGATTGGATATGTGATAAGAGGAAAAGTGGGCTTCCAAAGAACAGTAAATAAATATATCTTTGAGTAAATAAAATTTTGAATGTCAATGAGATCCAAGTGGCGGTCATCATTCAAAGATCTGTGTAATAAAAATCTCTACAAAGATGTGAAATAATGGCAAGTAGAAGCATTTGTATAAAATTATGGATAGCTGTTATAAAAACAGCAATTCCAAGTAATGACTAAATGATGAGTCAAGAAATAAGTGGATGTTTGTTTTCATGCCCAAAGGGCATTGAATTACAAAAGAAATATAATTTAAAAGATATCCTTCAATGCAGCATGTAAAACATCACAATATATAAAAATTCATTACATTAGTGAAACATTAAGAATATAAGACCCCAAGAGAGTAAAATAGTCTAATAGACAAAAGTTGAAACAGATAATTCATATAAATGGAAATATAGTAAACAAATGTTTGAAACAATTTCCACTTCATAACAAATGGAAATTCAAGTAAATTAGTAAAATTCTGATGTTTAATACTCTTGAGCTTAAATTAGCAAATATTTCTAAAATATTGTGATTTTTCCAAGTTGTGAAATGTGATAATGGATGCTCAACTATTCAGATAAATATTTCTAAAATGCAATTTAAAAATATGTGTCAAAAGCCTTAAAAATGTTCATTTCTGGAATTATACTTCTATAACCACACCATAAAAAAATAGTCAGATACAAAGAAAGGCATTATAGCTTTAATATTAAAAAATGGAGGGAAAATCTTAATATCCAATTTAAGTAACATGGAAACATACCCAGGTTCTAAACCCTTTTAGAAGAAAGTATGTATCTTTTTGAATTTAAGACCATGTTAGTATGCACAAATAAATTATATATGCATTAATATTAATAAATAGTTTGGGGAAGTGACCCTAAATGTAAAGTTAAAATTTACAAACAAAGCAATGTTTATGTAACATGTATCATGTACAATATGAGACAAGTCCACTAACATTTGCATGTGGTCATTTGATGATTATGTATATCACATAAAATCATTCCTTTAAGTGTTTCTGTGTTTTCTAGGTCCCATCCAATCATGTTGCATATGTAAGTACTTTTTCATTGCCGAGTGATCTCTTTTGTGAACACATCATAAATGAGGAGTCATCTGCAGAGTGCAGCTAGCTGCCAGCCCCCAGCTGCAGTGCCTTTATATCCTGCCCAGGGCTTAAGTAATTGTTGCTCCTCCTGGATTATCTGCTCTTCCAGATAATTACTGAGCACAGTTTATATTCTAGGGCTGAGCTTTTTCACACTTGTGAGACCCACATTATGTTCTTGAAGGCTTCCATTTTATTCCATCTCTTTTATCTCTCTACCTTTTACAGGTTTTTCCCCCAATACACTCTTCTAACACATTGTTTTGGCATCTGCTTCCAAGAAGATTAAAAAAAAAACTAATTTGATGGGCATTTCAGTGGATTCTCCTTTTGGCTATTAGAAAATTGCTTTAAGGGCTGGGGTTGTGGTTCAGTGGTAGAGTGCTTGCCTAGCATGTGTGAGACACTAGGTTCAATTCTCAGCACCACATATAAATAAATAAAGGCCCATCAACAACTAATAAAATATTTTTTAAAAAAGAAAAGAAAATTGCTTTAAATATGTGTACAAATTTGTTGGGTCCATGCTTTTAATTTTCCTTTCACTTGGATAAATATTTAGAGTGAAATTGCTAGGGTGTGAGATATGTGTGTTTATCTTTATTAGAAACTACCCAAATGCTTTCCAAATTGTACCCTTTCCACTAGTGATGATTTCTGTTATTGTCCCACATTCCCCAAAACAATTGATATTGTCATTTCTAAAAATTCCTTCTAGTGAGTCCTCATAGGTCTTTCATTGTGGTCTTAATTTGTATTTCCCTGATGACTAATTATACTGAACATTTTTTACTGTGTTTAATGACCATTCATATATCTTATTTTGTGAACTGTTAAAATTCCAGGCCCATTATGTTATTCAAATTGTTTTTCTGCTTTTTATTGTGGAAGTCTTCTATATATTCTATCAAGAAGTCCTTTCTTGAAAATATGAATATTGTGAACACTTTTCTCCTTTTTTCTTTGTCATTGGTTTTTGAAAGAAGGTTTTTAACTTGATAAAAAAAATAAATCTTACAGGATTTTTCTCTGTATGGTTAGTGTTTTTGTGTCTGTGCGCCACAATTTTCCTCTATTTCATCAAAACCTCTTGATTTTACCCTTTATATTTAGTCTGTGATCTATGATCTATTTAATATTAAAATGATGAATAGATCTCAGAACTAATATAAAGGGTAACAATTTAAAACATCCAGATTGTTTTCTAACACAGGTAGCCAGTTTATTCCAAATAAATAAGTTCTCTATTTGTTTGCATGTTTGGTCATATTTCAATAAAATATTGGACATCAGTCTATTTCTGAACATTCTATTCTGTCTTGTAGATTCAAAAGTCTACCTTTATGCCAGTTACACAGTACCTTAATTATCATAGTTGTATTGGAAGACTTAAAATCAATTTTTCTCTTCTTTTCAAAAGGTTTTGGTTATTATTCTAGTTAATTTCAATTCCAAAATTCAATTATCAGTTTGCACAATATAAGCCTGTTGGGTTTTTGATTAGGATTTTGTTAAATCTAAACTTTGAGTCTTCTAATCCATAAACACATTTATCTCCATGTATTTATACATTATTTAGAGCTTTGTATTTTATATGCAGAATATGATAAATCTAGGTGTATTTTTCTTTATGTGTACCTTTGAGTTAACTCATATTCTTGGAACTGAAGTTGTATTTTTCATCAAACCGAAGAAATTCTTGAAAAATTTCTGCTCTTTTTTTCTCCTTCTTTGTGACTTCTATAACAGATATTACAGATATTATTTTTCCACAAGTCTCTGACTCTCTATTTTTTCTTTGTGTTCTCTGTTCTTCATATTGGATAATCTGTATTAGCCTGTTTTATTTTTATACACTTTATGACTCTTTTTTCTAAAATCTCCAATCTCTTCATGCCCTTCCATGATTTTTTTCACAGTAATCATTATAGTTTTCAGCTCAAGAATTTTTATTTGATTTTTTTATACTTTCTTTGTGATAAATCCCTATTTAATATTATATTTCTCCTACTTCTTTGAGCATATTTATAAAGGCTTTTTAAAAATCTTTATTTAACCAAACATCTGCATCATCTATGGGTCAGTTTCTACTGCCTATTTTGACCCTTGGCGTAGTTCACAATTCCCTATTTCTTTGCACTTGCAATTTCAAAGGACACATTTAAGAAACTAATTTCTGTTTATTTTATTTTATTTTATGTTTACTTTGATTCTTATTCTAGTTTTCCATTCAATTCTTGGCTAAATACCTTGAGTTTATATATGCTTGATCTTCTATTGTGTTAGTGGAGATCTCTGAAAACACACTGTATTTCCCCAGTCAGAATTTGTTAGGACTCAACTTTAAACTCTTCTGTTTCCCCTGTGTATCTGGACAAGATATAGTTTCAGGCTTCCTGAGAACAGCTATTGGATTAGACAAAGGAGAATGAAGAGAAGGGAAGGAGATTGGGAAGAGGAAAGACAGAAGAATGAACTGGACATAACTCTCCTATGTTCATATATGAATTCACAACCAGTGTAACTCTACGTCACATTCAACCTCAAAAATGGGATCCTAATTAGAATAAGTTATGCTCCGTATGTATAATATGTCAGAAAACATTCTACTGTCATGTATACCTATAAATAACAAATAAAAATAGAAAAAAAGAACAGCTATATAACTGATCTTGTTTTACCTTTTTTTTTTAAAGTGGAAGTTTTGTGATGTCTCAGCTGAATGTTCACCATGGTTACAAGTTTCTATCCTCTAGGTAGCCTCAATTCCATAGCAGCCTCTCTCTAGTAACCCCATATTAGCAGGCTCTTCCCTGGCATAGACCATCTAATTCCTGAGAATGCACCAGAAAGTCTTCTGTGCAACCAAATTATTTCCAATATGTTTTTCCTGCATATTCTACTGACTAAATTGCAAGGAGCTTTCAACACTAGACTCCTCAGCTCAACATGCTTGCTATGTCCCACTGTGCTGTGTTCAAAATGTTATTCCCAGGAAGATAGCCATTCTGATAATAGATCTCACCTTTGGAGTCCCAGCCCTTAAAAATTACAGTCTCATAATACCTGTTGTGCAGTGCCTGAATAAAGTGTCTTCATTTGTCTTGTTCATTTTATGATTGGTTATAAGAAGAATAATGGCATTTTCCCATTTGATTTTTACTTGAGTTAATGTATAAATGTTAATTTACTTATCTGATTTGACTTGATAGTATAAATATTATACTATAATCAAACCAAAAAGGACATTTTTATAGTATCCTCAAACATTTGATTTAATAGCATTTAACCTAAAATGCTATTTTAGGTTTGACTACTGTATATGTTAATATTTCTAGGCCAATTCTACTTAGTAGAAATTTCTGCAGTAATGGAAACGATCTATATCTGTGCTTCCTTAGAAAGCAGCTCCTAGCCACATAAAGCTACTTAGCATTTAAATGTGGTTAGTTCAATTGATGAACTGGGTTTTTAAATATTATTCAATTTAAATGTAAATAGTCCCATGAAACTAGCTACCTATTGGACACTAGAAAGTTAAACCTATTTACATTTAAGGCATTATTAATAGATAAGGACTTGCTGACACTTTATTTTAAAAAAATATTTATGTTTTAGTTGTAGTTGGACACAATATCTTTATTTTATTTATTTATTTTTATGTGATGCTGAGGATAAAACCCAGGGCCTCACATATGCTAGACAAATGCTCTGCCACTGAGCCACAACCCCAGCCCTTTGTTTATTGTTTTCTTGTTGTTTTGTGTATTTTTTTTTGTCCTCCCCTCTTGCTGTCTTCCTTTTTGATTAACTGATTTTACCTACTGGTATGATCATTTTTCATGTGTGTATACACACGTGTGTGTGTGTGTGTGTGTGTGTGTATATATATATATATTCTAGTTGTTTTTTTTTTACTTTCTACTACAAGGCTTTCAAAAACATAGTTATAGCAGGTTATTTTAAGCTGATACAAACTTAACTTTGCAAAATAAAAATCCTCCTGTCTATACTTGACTCCTTACTACATTAAAATTTTTTTAATGTCATACTGACATATTTTATGTTGTATATTCCTCAACAAATCATTGTTTTTAATATTTTTGCCTTTTATCTTTCATACTAAAGGTATTTTCTGCACATAACTATCACAGTAGGTTATTCAAAATTGAACTGTGTACTTACTTTTCCAGTGAGTTTTAATTATTTTTTAATATTTTTTATTTTTAGTTGTAGATGGATACAATGTCTTTATTTATTTATTTTTATGTGTTGCTGATGATTGAACCTAGTGCCTCACAAGTGCCAGTTAAGGGCTCTGCCATTGAGCCACAACTCTAGCCCTCAGAGTTTTAATTTTTAAATGTTTTTATTCTTACTCATTAGTGTGATTTTCTTTCAACTTGAAGAACTCCCTTTAATACTACTTATAAAACAGGTCTGGTAGTAATAATTTCCTTTTGTTTGTTTGTTTGTTTGTTTAGGAAAGTCTTTTTCTCTCTTTTATTCTGAAGGACAGCTTTGCTTATTTTTGCTTGTTACAGTTTTCTTGGTTGGACACTTTTTTTTCCTTCAGCACTTTGATGATATCATTCTACTCTTTCCAGGCCTGTAAGAAGTGCTCTGATGAGATGTGTGATTTGCTTTTTTCTTTCTAATTTTATGATTTTCTTTTTGCCTTTAACAGTAGAAATAAATATGTCTAGGGTAGTCTTGTTTGTATTGGATGTTCTTATTGGATATGTATTACCTTCTTGTGCCTGGATATTTAAATCTTTCTTCAGGTTTGAGAACTTTCTCCTACTATTTCTTTACTAGGTAGGTTTTCTATCCCCCTATCTTTATCTTTTCGTTCTGTTACTCTGATGACTCAAATATTAACACTTGATGCTGGGTTGGATATGAGATGTCCTCCAAACACTTCTGTGTTAATGCCGGAAGTAAAATCATTATATTATGAGAGTGGTAACATAGTGGGTGGGTTAATCAATTTGATGGATTAATAATTTGAAAGGTAACTGTAGGCAAGTGGGGCATGACTAGAGGAGGTGGGTTACTAGGGTCATGTGCTGGAAGAGTTCATTTCCCTGTGACCCCTTCCCCTCTTCTCTCTGCTTCCCAACTGCCTTTCCTCTACCACTTCCCTTTCTGCCATGATGTTCTGCCTTTAGAGCCCAGAGCAATGGAGTTGGATGACCATGAACAGAATCTCTGAAACTGAAAATAACTTTCCTTCCTCAAATTGTTCTCTGGTATTTTGGTTACAATGATGAAATGCCAACTAACACAGATGCTTTCTTATAAATTGTCTATGCTTTTTTCATTATTTTTCCTCCTCAACTATGCATTGCAAATAACCTGTATTCTACTTCAGATTCTTCCTTTTGTTTTCATCAATCTGCTATTGATGCTCTGGATTGCACTTTTCATTCCATTCACTATATTTTTCAGGTTTTCTGCTTGATTATTAATATTACTATTTCAATTTCTTTATTAAATTTTTCATTCCGGCCAATTATTATTTTTCTCATTTTGTTGAATTATTTATGTTGCCTTGATGTTTATTGAGCTTCCCTTTTACTTCTTAGGCAAATCATTCATTCATATCCCTCTGAGTCCATACAGTTACTATATTTTGTCTCCTTAGTGATGTCATACTTCCTTGATTGTTCTTGATTCTTGTGGTTGCATGTCAATGTGTATGCATTTGAAGAAGGAGGTAATTTGGATCTGCTTAGACTGGCTTTGTCAGGAAAGCTCTTCAGTAGGCTAGGCCTTCTGGCATAGTTCTGAAGCCTGAGGCTCCTGGAGCATGTACTGTGCTGGGGAGGACCCCAGAACCTTGGGCCATGGTGGCCAGCATGGTATGCTGCTGGGGTGAACCGGAGATTGAGTCCACCTAACAGGCCTGGTGCTGTGGGATCCCACCAGTTACCTGAGTAGTTCTGCAAATTCAGGTTGTGGGTGCTAGCCTGAGTTCTGAGTTTGTCGGGGCCTTCTGGGTGCTGATACTAGAGTTTAAGACAAAATCTCACACTCATTTCCCCAACTGCTGCCTGGGGTTGAGATAGGGATGACACAGGGCACAGAAAACTTTCCTTTCTACCATCTTTTATGTCTCTGTACTTATTTTGCCACAATTAGGTAAAGTGATCACTTACCTGCTTCCCTTAGCTCTTGTGAAGGTATGCTCATATATGAATAATTGTTCAAGCTGATGAATAATTGTTCAAGTCCTATTCTGCCATTTTGCTCTGCCCCCTCATATATCTAGTTTTTATATTTCATTTTACTTTCTAGCAGGTAGATATAAGCCATTTTTGAAAAAAAATATATATATATACATCATTTTTATTGGAGTGACTAGGTCAAAATTAATAATTATATGTTTATTTGTACATTGAATTATGACTTTGAGTAAAATGGTCTAGTATTAATAATTCCCTAATTGCATAAACATAAATACTATGAGGAAAACAGACTTTCATTGTTTCTTGCTAAACTCAATTTATCTAAATTATGATCCTCTCCTAATTTAAAATCTCCTGTTTAAGAGTCAAAATGCCAAAATACATCATCTTGATGAAACACAACAGATACTCATGTTTTAGGTTTTAAGAAATTGGAAAATTGTTTCTATTTATGAGACTTATTACTTACTTTAAAAAAAAAAAACAAAAGCAAAATTCTGGTCAGACTCAAGGAAATAAGCTAAATTAGGAAAGGTAAAAAGAGTTGAGAGTTAAAATCAACATCATGTTAGATGCAATACAGACAGCATAAAAGCATACATGTATAAGTCATGGTGTTTGGGGTGAGCATATATCTGAGACTGACACAAAGTGAGAATATAAATAAAGCTAGCTAAGGAACGGACTCAAGTAACCAATATCAAGATGACTTGAACCGAAACAACTGCCTTACTTGGTTAAGTATCTTACCTTTCCTAATTTAGCCTATTTCCTTGAATCTGATCCAGAATTTTGCTCTCATTTTTTAAACAGAGAGTAGCTGATGAATGATATGACACAACTGTCGCTACCTACTAGAGAAACTTTGCATTAAAGATATACCTAAAACAGAAAGTAAAGAGGTACAAAAGATATTTCACACTAAGGGAAACCAAAAGAGCAGGGGCAGCTATACTTTATCAAATGGACTTCAGGTGGAACATTGGCAGAAATCTAATGAAGGTCATTATTTAATGTTAAAGTTCAATTCAGCAAGAGAATATAATAGCTATACCCACATTCAACATCAGAGCTCCCCAAGAAGGTAAAGCAAGCATTAAAAAATATGAAGGAAGATACAGACTGCAGTACAATAATAAGGGACTTCAACACCCCACTTTCAGCACCAGATCATCCAGACAGGAAATAGAAAAGGAAACATCAGATTTAAATTGTGCTCTAGGTGAAATGGATCTAATATAGACAGAACATTTCATCCAACAGCAGCTGGAAAAAAAAACACATTCTTCTTAACTGTACATGGGATATTTATTCTCCAGGACAGACCATACAGAAAGCCGGAAGACAAGACTTAATAAATATAAGGAGAGTGAAATACATCAAGTATTCATTCTGACCACAGTGATAGAAAACTAGAAATCAATAACAGAAGGAACTTTGGAACATTCATAAATATATAAAAATTAAACAACATTCTTCTAAACAGCCAAGGGGTCACCAGAGAATTTTAAAGAGAACTTTAAAAATTTATTGAAACCAAAGAAGAAACATAACATACCTCACCCTAGGGGATAGAGCAAAAGAAGTTATAAGAGGGAAGTTTATAGCAATAAATGCCTACATCGAAAAGAAGACCAATCCTAAATAAATGATCAAGCATCACACCAATACCACAAGGAACTAGAAAAATAAGAACAAAACCAAAAGCTTAAAGGAAGGAAATAATCAATATCACAGCAGAAATGAATAAGAGGCTAGAAAAGCAATAGAAAACATTAGTAAAATTGAGAATTGTTTTTAAAAAATGATACCTAATTACATTTTTGGCTAAACTGGGAAAAAAAACAGAGAAGATATCAATAGATAGAATTAGAAATTTAAAAGAAGAGATAGCAACTGATAAAACAAAAATCCAAAGGATAAGAAATTATTCTTGACAATTACCAACAAAATGGATTAACTAAAGAAATAGACATGTTCCTTTACACATACAACCTAACAAGATTAAAATATGAAAAAACAGGAAATCTGAACAGACCAATATGAGTAAAGAGACTGAATCAGAAGCAAAAAGTCTTTCATCAAAAAAAAAAAAAAAAGCCCAGGACCTGAGAGCTTTGCTGATGAAGTCTACCCAACATTTTAATACAAATTAATATTAATTCTTCTCCCACTCTTCCAAAAAAATGAGTAAAGAATATAACAAAGGACATATAAAAGAAGAAAATTAGAGACTAGTATCTTTGATGAACAAATATGCAAAATTCTCAACAAAATATTAGCAAACCAAATATAATACTTTAAAAGATTATTAACAATAATCAAATGGATTTATCCTAGATACAAGGATGGCTCACAACATACTCCAGTTCATAAATTTAATGCATTATAGTTACACAATGAAACACAAAAAAATGATCACTTCAATAGATGTTAAAAAGGGCATTTAAAAATAACTCAACATCTTTTCATAATAAAAGTCCTCAACAAATTAAGAATAGTATAAATGTACTTCAACATAATGGAAGTCTTATGAAAAATCCATAGCTAATATCACAATTAATGGAGAAAATCTTTCAGCTTTTTCCTCTAAAATTAAGATGAATACCCACCCTCACCACTGAGATTCAATATAATATTGAATGCATAAGACAGAGCAATCAAGCAAGAGAAAAATTGTCATCCAAATTGGGATAGAAATTAATTTGTAGATGAAATGATCATATAATTATAAAATCCTAAAGATTTTCTTACAAACTAATAAATCCAATAAAGTTGAAGAGTACAAAATAAAAATACATAAATCAATAGCATTTTGTGCACTAATAGCAAACTATGTGAAAAAGAATCAAGAAAATAATCCCACTTATAATAGCTAGAAAAAATTAAAATATTTAGGACATTTTAACCAAAGAAAAGTAATATCTGCATACTGAAAATTTTAAAATATTTAATGAAGGAATTTCAAAGACATAGTAAATGCAAAGAAATTCTCTATACATGGATTGTATGAATTTATATTTTTAAGATGCCCACACTATACAAAGCTGTCTACAGATTCAATGTGATCTCTGTCCAAATCTTAATGACATTCTTCACAAAAGCAAAAAAATAAAAAAATAAAAAATTCACATGCAACCACAAAAGATTCCAAACACCTTAATCAGTCCTGAGTAAAAAGAACAAAGATCACTACTTGACTTCAAAATATACTACAAAACTCTAGTAACTCTTATTGTTTGAATCTAGAATGTTTCCCAAAAGTTCATGTGTTGAAGATTTGGTCCCCAGTGCAGCACAGAGGCTTAGCCTAGTCAGTGGATTAATCCACTTAATAAACTGATAATTTGAATAGACTACTGGGAGGAATTGAAAAGTGTAGACAGATGAGGAATGATTAAAGGAAGTAGATTTCTAAGAGCATGCAACTGGGGATTATATCTTGTCCCCCTGGCCCCTTTCTCTCCCTGCTTCATGGCTGCCATGAGACGACAACTTTCCTTAGCCACATCCTTCTACCTTGATGTTTCTGCCTTGGAGCCAGCCAATCAAGGACTTAAACCTCTATGAGCCCAAATAAATCTTTCCTCCTATAAGTTGTTCTTACCATTTTGTTGGTCACAGTGATAAAAAGTTAACACAGAAACCAAAACAACATGATAGTAGCATAAGAACAGACACATAGACCAAAAGAACAGAATAAAGAGCCCTGTAATAAAACTAGTCATTTAAAAAACAACTTTTTTTTTGCCAAAGTGTTGAGAACATGTAAGGTGAAAAGAATTAGCCTCTTCAATCAATTCTCTTGGGAAAACATAATATCTACATGGAAAAAATATAATTAGACCCCTACTCACATCATATATAAAAATCAATCCACAATGGATTAAATAATTAAATATAAGATACAAAACTATGAAATTACTAGAAGAAAATGGGAAAATTCCAGGACATTGATCTACTTGATGAATAATGGATTTTGGGGAACCCCAAAACACAGGCAACAAAAGGAAAAATGGACAGATGGCTTTATATCAAACTACAAAGCATCAACACCGCAAAGAAAAATAGAGTGAGGAGACAACCCAAAGGAGAAACTATTTGCAAGCTATTTGTCTGATAAGGAGTTGGTATCCAAACTATATAAGGAGCTCAATTTAATACCAAGGAAAGAAATCATTTGACTCCAAAACAGGAAAAAGGATGTCAATAGATATTTTCTATGGTACTTATTTATATGTTTTGCATAGAAGCATGAAAGTTATTTGAAATGAAAGTCCTGCCAGCTTACATATTTAATAGGTAGAAAACTACCTCAAACTATCAGAACTAATTGAGGAATTCAGCAAAGATTTAGGATATAAAATCAACATGCAAAAATCATGACCACTGCTATGTAACAATAGCCAATTATCTAAAATGGAAATCAAAGCAATATAATTTAGGATGAGATAGGTACAAGAAAATAAAATGCCAAGAGATAAATTAACTAAAATGAGGAAAGATCTTTACAATGAAAATGATACAAACACCAATGAAAGAAGTTGAAGAGAACACACACACACATACACACACACCCACACACACACACACACACACACACACACACCACATTTTGTGTTAATAGGTTAGAAGAATCAATATCATTAATATATCTATACTACCCACAGTGATCTCCAGATTCAATGAAATCTCTATCAAAATACCAATGATATTAGTCACATAATTAGAAAACATAATCTTAAAATTTATATGGAACCACATGCACATGCAAAAGAAAAAAAACCTGAATAACTAAATCCATATTGAGCAAGAAGAATATATCTCCTATGAGATATATTCCCTGGTTTCAAAATATACCATAAAACCATAGTAATCAAAATAGCATGGCATTGGCACACAAAGAGACACATAGACCAATGGGACAGAATAGAATCTAAAGGTAAACCCACATGTTTAGAGCCACCTGATTTTCAACAGATGCTAAGAACATGCAAAGGAGAAAGAACAGACTTTTCAATAAATGGAAGAAGGAAAATTGTTTTTCCACATGTAGAAGAATGAAATCAGAATCCAATTAAAGACTTAAATGTAATAACTGAAACTGTGAAATTACTAGCAGAAAATACAGGAGAAATGCTTCAGAGCATTGGAATGGGCTAGGCAAGGACTTTTTTTTACAGGTTCCCAGAAGCACAGGATATAAGAAAAATAGAAAAATAGGATTACAACAAACTGAAAAGTTTCTGCACAGCAAAGGAAACAGTTGAGTAAAGATATAACCTGCAGAGTTGGGGGAAAATATTTGTAAACTATGTATATAATGAGAGGTTGATATCCAGAATATGAAAGAAAATTTAAAACTCCAATAGCAAAAAAAAAACAATTCAAAAATGACCAATAGACATACATAGAACTTTCTCAACAGAAAGCAAATAAATAGGAATAGGTATATGAAAAATGCTCACCATCAGTAATCATCAGGGCAATTCAAATCAAAATCACAATGATATCATCTCCTCCAGTAAAATGGCTATTATCCAAAACCAAAAGCTAACTACTGGCAAAGATGTAGAGAAAAGGGATCATTTGCACATTATTGGGGTGTGGGAGTGTCAATCAGTATAGTCATTATATAAAACAGCATGAGCGTTTCTTGAAAAAATTAAAAATATCCACTTTGGGGTATTTATCCAAAGGAAATGAACTCGGTATGTCCAAGAGACTCCTAAACTCCCAGGTTCATTGTGGCACTATTAGCAATAGTCAAGAAATGGAGACAACCAAGGTGAACATCACCTGATGAATGGATTAAGAAAATGTGGTGCATATACACCATGAAATAATAATCAGCTATGAAAAGTAAAGAAAGACCATCATTGGTAACACGTGGATGAACCTGGAGATCACTGTGTTAAATGAAATAAACCAGGGTATCAAATGATGTCATTCTTTCATAGATTCTAAAAACATTGCTCTCATAGAAGTCGAAAATAGAATTATAGTCATCAGAGGCTGGAGGGAGGATGAGAGAGGGAGAACTGATCAGGGGTATTAACTTATAGTTACAGAGCAGTAAGAAGTGCTGGTGTACCAGTGGACAATAGAGTGATTATAGGGTGTTAGATAATATACTAAACACTTCAAAAACCTAGAAGAATGAAGTTTTTAATGTCTTTACAATACTTGAGAAGTTAGGCTATTCCTGATTTAAATATTATAAATGTATACATGTGATGAAACATCACATGATGCACCATAAAACATATTTAGGTTTCCATGTATCATTTAAAAATAAAAAAGAATGTGAGCAAATTTTTACCACACCCACATCAGATACAGCATTAATCTCTAGGATGTATAAAGAACTCAAACATCTTAACACCAAAAGAACAAATAACCCAATCAATAACTGGGCCAAGGAACTTAACAGACATAAATTGGTACAGCCAATATGGAAAGCACTATGAAGATTTCTTGGAAAACTGGGAATGGAACCACCATTTAACCTAGTTATCCCTCTCCTCAGTCTATACCCAAAGGACTTAAAAACAGCACACTACAGGGACACAGCCACATTAATGTTTATAGCAGCACAATTCACAATAGCTAAACTGTGGAGCCAACCTAGATACCCTTCAGTAGATGAATGGATAAAAAATGTGGTATATATATACAATGGAATATTACTCAGTATTAAAAGAGAATAAAATCATGGAATTTGCAGGTAAATAGATGGAGTTGGAGAATATTATGTTAAGTGAAGCAAGCCAATCTCAAAAAACCAAATGCCAAATGTTTTCTCTGATATGAGGATGCTGATTCATAATGGGGATGGGGGGCATCATGGGAGGAATAGATGAACTTTAGATAGGTCAAAAGGGAGGGAGAAGAAAGAGGGGGAATAGAGGTAGGAAAGATGGTGGAATGAGACAGACATCACTACCCTAAGTACATGTATAAAGACATGAATGGTGTGACTGTACTTTGTGTTCAACCAGAGACATGAAAAATTGTGCTCTATTTATGTAATATGAATTGAATTGCATTCTGCTGTCATATATAACAAATTAAATAAATAAAATAAAAATAAATAAGAAGTAAAAATCTGAAGCCATCTCCCTAAATCTGGATCATTAGTCTCTCTCATCCTATGATCTATTCCTTTATAGATGTGGATTTAAGCTTCTTATGCTTCTCACCTTAGTTTCTTACTGATTATTCCCACATGGAGGCCCTTTGCTATTGTGATGAATCAGGACAACATAACTGTGAAACACCCAAGATAGTAAAAGCCCTGGGGTCTTGCAATGGAATAACTAGTATTGGTGTTGATAGTCCTATCTGGACTCTTTCCAATAGTGTCATGGGCATTATACGACTTGGCCAAAGAGAACTGAATTGACCAAGTGGAGGGGATGGGAACAAGTGATGATACAGTGAGAATCATCACAGAGTCCATGGCCTGATTATGTACCTAGAAGATCCAAAAAATTCCACCAGAAAACTTCTAGAACTAATAAATGAATTCAGCAAAGTAGAAAGATATAAAATCAACACCCAAGAATCAAAGGTATTTCTGTACATCAGTGAAAAATCCTCTGAAAGAGAAACTAGGAAAACTACCTCATTTACAATTGCCTCAAAAAATTAAATAAAATAAAATAATTAGGAATCAACTTAACGAAAGAGATGAAAGATGTCTACAATGAAAATGATAGAACACTAAAGGAGTAAAGAAAGAGGACCTTCGAAGATGGAAAGAACTCCCTTGTTCTTGGATAGGCAGAATTAATATTATCAAAATGACCATACTACCAATAGCACTATACAGATTTAATGCAATTCCAATCAAAATCCTAATGACATTACTCATGAAATTCATCTGGAAAAATGAGAGACCCAAAATAGCTAAAGCAATCTTTAGCAAGAAGAGTGAAGTAGGTGGCATCACTATACCAGACACAGTAACAAAAACGCCATGGTATTGGCACCAAAATAAACTGGTAGACCAATGGTACAGAATAGAGGACTCAGAGATAAACCCACATAAATACAGTTATCTCATATTAGACCAAGATGCTAAAGGGAAAGATAGCCTCTGCAACAAATGGTGCTGAGAAAACTGGAAATCCATATGCAGCAAAATGAAATGAAGCCTCTATCACTCACCACACACAAAATTCAACTCAAAGTGGATCAAGGACCTAGGAATTAAACCAGAGACCCTGCATCTGATAGAAGTAAATAAAGCAAGTTTCTTTTAACTGATGGTCTTCCAGATACAAGTGCACATGTTTCAAGTATAATTGTAAGGACTTATGCCTTCCCAAACATGTATTAGACATGACCACCGACAACAAATATTCCATTGTGGGGGTATAGATCCAAATTAGAAACATCACTTAAAATAACTCTGCAATTAGATCAATAGAAACAAAGGAATGACCGACATTTAATTTTTTTTTAGAATTGCACTGATAGGTAAAATTTAGATCAGAAAGCATCAGTCATAATGCCCCCAAGGACACAGAAAATAACATTTTTAACACTCAGTCACTTTATTTTCAAGGTGATGAGAAAATTCTTCTATATAGCAACCATCTAAACACAGTTCTTGATTTCCAAACCCTTGACCTCTCAACAAACCTGTGAAAAATAACTTAGTTGGAACTAGCAATGACTAAGATTGGATTAAGACACAAGAATGCCTTAAGCAGTGATTTGAAGAAAAAAAAAAACATTGACTGCAAAATATCTTGGAAATGCAAGATGCTAATGATGATTATCTGAGACAGTTTGATAACTTAAGCTCATTATTTTGATTCATGAAAAGTATCTCTCAAACAGATTTCACATGATAGACACTCATACTAATAACCCTACAAAACAAAGTCCAGTCTAGTTTATTAACACCAGTTCAGAGTAGCACAACTTATTTGATTTGGTGTAAGCATTGGTCTGGTGTTAAACATTCATCAGTGTTTTGTTTATGTAATTTAATTTTATGCAAAGCAAACTTTCCATGCTCAATAAGCTGGTCCAAGCAATCACATTCATCTCTTGCTTCTATTGTGAGCTTTTAAACAATTATTTATTAATGCACTGACTCTAATTTTATAATTACATCAGATAAATGCAAAAGTTCCATATCTGTAGCTCCAATTCATTTTTAAAAACTTAACTCCTAAAGGCACAGACAATTAGATTAAAATTACTCTGAACTACTGATTCATGCTGTAGCAAGTCCGGTCAAGGTAAGGTTAAGATCCAGCTCCTTAATCTTTGCCTTTGATGGATGAATTCTGCTACCTTCCTTCTCTAAAAGAAATCTGAGAAGATTTCTCTTTTCTGACTAGACAATTAAATTAGAAATTGCTCAAAGAATACACAGACAGAAAATAAAAGCATATGCATGGCTTTAGGGAGAAAATCTTATTTATAGCACAATGCAAGGTGTTGTCCTTTCTTTACCAAAATGATGTTTTGGACAACCTAGGGAGTTTTATAGTTATCTTCACAGTAATAAAGCTGATAATAAATTTACTGAACTGACCACTTAATTTCTCTCCTGTTGTGAATATTTTTCTATATTTGCAAGGTGACTGGTATTAACTGGCATACAGAGATACACCCTAGAGCAGTAGAACTGTGATTTTTAATCATATCTGTTGAATTTTATTTTACCTGTGTTTTCTAATACTCTTTAAAGCTCTTTTAGATCAGTTCATTCTCACTACACTATCCTTTAAAATCCCTCTGATCATACCAATTATATTCATCTTTTTAATTATCTTTAATTTTTCTCAGGAATATTTATTCTGTTACTTCATATTGGACTTCTTTTGTTCTGTTGATTTTCCTAACACATTTGATGGTCTTTGGTTTTTCATTTATAATTTTTGAAAGGTAACTTCCATGCATAGATAACAAAGTTTTTGAACAAATATTGTTTATGAATACATACAATAATTCTGTTTTCAGTTTGGGTGATATGTTTTATTCCTCTTATATTTTAACATCTTAATATGAATTAAAAATCAAATAATCAAATCATAATTTGAAGTTTAAATCTATAGAAATAAAATAGTAACAGAAGGACTTCTAGACATTTTGTAACAAATGGTATGAGATTTGAAATACCATGACTGAAAACATGAGAAAAAAGTCAACAGTGTTTCAGTGAATTGAGGGACTATAAAAAATAATCTGATGTTAGGTTATTGTAGTCCCAAAGGGAGTGTCAAGCAGAAAAATATATTTGGAAGAAGATGACTGAAAAATTTCAAACTTGGTAAATTTTAAATATCCCAGAAGATGAGTAAACACCAAGCAAGAAAAAAAAAAACACATTTTAGGGCTGGGGATGTGGCTCAAGCAGTAGTGCACTCACCTGCATGCACGGGGCGCTGGGTTCGATCCTCAGCACCACATAAAAATAAAATAAAGATGTTGTGTCCACCGAAAACTAAAAAATAAATATTAAAAAATTCTCTCTCTCTCTCTCTCTCTCTTTAAAAAAAACACATTTTAAAAAGCATACTAAAGTGTGTCATTATCAAATTACTAAACAAGCCATAAAGAGAAAAATTATAAAAATAGCCAGAAAAGAGAATTACTTCAAGTGATAACTTGAATCCTCACAAAGTAATAAAGTATACTGGAAATGGTAAATAAGTAGATAAATATAGAAAGTATTTTGTTCTTTCTAAATTTCTTTAAAAGGTCACTAACTGAAACAAAAATTTAACCATGCCTTAGTTATATTAGAAATAAAAGGCATAAAAACAAGATCAGAAAGTATAGGAATAATAAATTGAAGCAACCATTAAATTTCTTTTTTAAAAATGTTAAGTTGTAGATCTTTATTTTATTTATTTATGTGGTGCTGAGGATCAAACCCAGTGCCCCACACATGCTAGGCAAGCCCTCTACCACTGAGCCACAACCCCAGCCCTAAATTTCTTATTACTTGAGAAATGGCATATTATACTTTGAAAGTATACCAAGATAAGTTGAATCTGCATATTGTAAAGCCAGATCAAAAACTAAAATCAGTGCCAAGAGTCAGAGACATGAACTTGGATTCCAGAAGATATTAACTTAATCTAAAGGAAGATAAGAAAAGATGGAACAAAGAATTAATAATATGACACAAAGAGAAAACAGATATCAATAGACCTAAGTACAGACATATAAAAAATTGAATTAAAAGAAATATTTTAAGAACTCAAACTAAAAAGCAAAGATTCCCAGACAGGACCTAAAGTAGACCTAAATATGCTGACTACAAAAAACACTCTTTTTTTTGTTTTGTTTTGTTTTTTGGTGATGGTGGTGCTGGGGTTTGAACCCAGGATCTCAGGTATACTAGGTAAGTGCTCTACTAATGAGCTACATCCCAGCCCTATAAGAAATATAGAAATAAATATAGAGTTTAAAAGTAAAGAATAGAAAAATATAATATAATGCAAACACATAAGAAATTACAGTGTTTTAACATCAAGAAAGATGATAGAATATGCAATATTACAAGAGACATGGGTAACATTTCATAATGATAAAGAAAAAAATTCATCAAAATTCAACAATTTTCCAAAGGTATTTGTAACAAAATGTCCAAGTCCTGATACTTCAGATTGCTTACAGCCCAAACAGAGAGACCTAAAGGAAAAAAGAGATAATTCCATAATTATAGTTAGAGATTGTAACAGTTTTTTCTCAGTAGTAAGTAAAAGTAGATAGAAAAGTGAACACGGAGATAGTAGACATGAACTGATATTAACAAAGTCAAATTAATTGACATTGGTGATATAGTCCGCACAATACCTACAGAATACACAATCTTAAAAAGTTTAACAACATAGAGCATTAGCTGTGCTATAAAACAAGATTCTTTCATTTGAAAGAACTGAATTAAAACAGTGTACATTATTTTATAAAATACTTAGGGTAGAAATAAATGCCAAAAGTTTTCTCAGAAATCTCTTTATGTTTGGAAAATAAACAACAAATTTCTAAATTGATAAAAAATAAAGTAATAGATTATTTTGCAAATATGTTGGGAAGAATGATGATGAATTACATCCAATCAAAATTTGTGGAATGCAGCTAAAAAGTGATTTTGAGAGTTTCCCTCAAAACCTAAAATTCTTATATTAGAAATGAATAAAGGGTTAAGTCAATGATCTAAAACTATACCTTCAAAACCTTGAAAAACAAAGAGAAAACAAAACCTAAAGTGAGGAGAATTTATTATATTAGAGAGAACTAAAAAAAGAAAAAAATGAAATAGTGAAACCAAACTGATCTTTAAAAAGAATAATAAAATTGATAACACTCAAACTGAGCAGGAGAAGGAGGGAAGAAGAGAGAGAGAGAAAGAGACTGTTCCTAACTCATAATGGTTCAACTTGTGATTTTTTTCTGACTTTGCAATGAGTTTATCTGGACATGACTCCATCATAAATTGAGGAGCATATGGGTTGATGATGGTTTGATGATACTTTCTATTTATGATGATTTAATCAGAATGTAACCTGACCAGAAGTCAAGGAGCACTGTCCATCGAAAGAAAAAATTTGTAGAAAAATATTGTTCATCAACATGGATACAAAAATTCATTAAAAAATACTAAGAAGTTGAATTCAGCACTGTATAAAAAGAATATTTCATTATGATTGTTGGATTTCAAGAATGTGAGATTAGTTTAACACTTTAAATATTAATATAATTTACCCTATTAACATAACAAAGAAAAATTTGGAAAAGTGTTATCAACTCAATAGATACATAAATAATGCTTGTCAAAAGTAAAACTCACATACCCAGAAAACTAGGCATAGAAGGAAACACTATCAGTTTGATAAAGGACATGATAAAAACCTACCAGTCTATAATAAAGATCAAAAAATAAACCCTCTCCTTTAAGATGGAATGGGGCAAGCATGCATATTCTCACCATTTCTATTCAACATTGTACAATAAGTTTCTAGGTAATGTGATAAGTCAAGAAGAAGAAATAAAAAGACCTAAGAATAATGAAATATGGCCATCAATTTGCAGAAAACATGACCATGTATATTTTAAAAAATCCTAAGGAATCTGCAAAAAAATGTTACTAGAACAAATCATCTAATTTGGCAAGCTTTCTGGACACAAAACCAACATAGAAAAATTAACATCTTATAAGTACCAGCAGAGAACAACTGAAAAGGAAAACTGAAAGAGAAACTGGTTGTGATCCCTGTCTCTGACCAAACTTTTATCCTATAGAGACTTTTTAATAAGGGACAACTAAATAAAAACTGGATAGCCAGAGGACTTTGTTTCCAAACCGACAAGTAAAAATGTTAGAAATCACTTCTGTCTTCACAGTAAGAAAAATGCTGAGTGAACCAAAGATTAACAACCTTTCTTAAATCCATCTGAGAACCAAGGCCACAGGATGCACTGCACCCTGAAACCTGGAGACACAGGTAGATGGATACAGGGATGAATGCTGTGTGCAGGAACAGAAGCAGCAGGAGCACTGTGAACTGCAATTAACGAATGGCTGGTAGCTCTGTAGGCTAGCTTGAGAACAAAAGCTTCCAGGTGACCTAGGCTTAGAGGGGTCCCCACTCTGTTGTGAGTTTTCCCTTCAGCAATTCTTGTGCTTCCAAGCATAAGGGGAAAGTAACCAGTTTAAAATATGACCAGAGCTTTCTGTTCTCTTTAACCAGGACTGCTGGGGGGAAAAAAGGATTTGACCAGAGCCTAACTGATATGAGGGAGGAGAAATACCCAACTCCAGTTCCTTCTGGCCTTTTGTGTGTGGGAAATGAAATATCTAACTGATGACTGAAAGACCTAGTCACAGGAATATGAAATGGCTTGCCCAAGACAGACAGACAGACACACACACACACACACACACACACACACACACACCAATAGAGCTCCTGCTCAATGACAGGGGTTTTCATCCTAAACAATTCCAGGCTGCAGGTCCTATTTCAGGTATCTTTAAGAACTCATCTCCCCCAAACAAAAACAAAACAGGGAAACAAAAAGAGAGGACCCAAGAGAGACTATTACCTTTGATTCCACAGCTACTACAAACAACCACCCCACACTGAAGACCTATCTTGCTACTCCATGAATTTGCCCAGGTGAATGGATCAACAAGTCATATTCCCACACAATGGAATGCTACTTAGCAGTAAAAAGAATCAAACTATGGTACACTGACAACATGGATGAATAATATCAAAACATGCTAAAAAAATAAGTTGGAGAAATGTGTACACGCAGCATGATGAGTTCATTTATATAGAATTCTAATCTGTACTGGCAGAAAGCAGATCAGCTGTGGTTTGGGGCTAGTGTAGGAGAATTTGTACAAGGAAACATAAATGAACTTTTATGGGGTAAGGAAGATGTTCAATGAACCTATTTATCAAAACTCACTAAACCATTCACTTAAAATGAATGCATTTTACCTTGTGTGAATGATGCTTCAACAAAATTTATTCTAAGAACACTACAATGAATATTCTTAAGTGAGAGAAAACTGATAATGTAACTATAATTCACTTGGGAAAATTAAAAAGACAGTAAATGCTTAAAACAATGAATTCCTGGTGCATTTAAGGTAATGCCATCATCATAGATTGATGGCATTACCTTAAATTAGTGAGAAAAAAAAATGGACATTTATTATTGTGTGTTTTGACAACAGGTAGCCATAAGGAAATTAATGGGACAGTATCCACAATTGATGTTTTGTTAGAATACATTTATGTATTTTACTAAGATAAAATCCAAATGTGTCAAAGAGTTAAATATTCATTTATATAAGAATGGATCAACAAAATTAGAAAAAAAATCATGGGAAAAGTATAGCATCAGAATGGCCAGTCTCTCTCACAAAATAAATCATAACAATTCAAGCTACACCAAATATGACATTTTCACTCATTTAACTGATACAAATCTAGAAGTTTGATAAGGACTATGTTCTAGAGAGTAGAGGCAAGTGAGTATACCTGTATTTTCTGTTTTTTAATAAAATATCTTTATTCTAGTCTCATTCTTGCTTGTCTTTTTGACTGAATATGAATCTGAATTATACTACAGTTTCCTCAAGATCATTTTCTCTGAAGAAACAAGTTTTCTGCCACCAGAGAGAAGATAATGCAGCTTTCTAAATGTCTATTTCTTCCAGGTACATATTAAACTATAACTTAACTTGACAAATTTAGTGATCTCCAAATTTTCAAGAGTTAAAAAGAATAAAGTCAATTTATTATGTATAACATTTACTAAATCACCCTAAACCAAAATTAAATTATATTTCTGAAGAAACAGGATTGATATTCAATATAAAGTGTTGATTTAAATATTTTGATATATAAACTTTCATATGAGCAATATATTATACTTCACTTACTAAGTTAACTAAAACATTGCAAAACCAACATCACACAATATATTTGAGTTGAACTTGAAATATTTTCCTGGATTAAAGAATGGCACTTAAAACAAGCCAATGACATATGTACAATGCCTGGTCAGCCAAGAATCAAAGAAACAGAAATCTGAATTGATTTTTACATAAGCAGTCAACATGATACAATTCAAAATTACTAAAAATACAAAATTTACTGTATTTGTTAGAGACTAAACACCTACAAACACTTGTTACAAAATCTGATCTGAAATATATCATTATCCTCATTTCACCTGGAAATAATTAACTGCCTCAATCTTTACTATAATATAGACTCTGATTGAACTTCCTTCCATTAATTCTTTGGCACCAAAATAAAGTGGTAGACCAGTGGTACAGAATAGAGGACACTGAGTCTAAACCACAAAATTGCAATTATCTTATATTAGACAAAGGTACCAAAAACATGCATTAGAGAAAAGATAGCCTCTTCAACAAATGGTGCTGGGAAAACTGGAAATCCATGTGCAACAAATTGAAATTAAACCCCTATCTCTCACCAGGCACAAAACTCAACTCAAAATGGACCAAGGACCTAGGGATAAAACCAGAGACCCTTCATCTAATAGAAGAAAAAGTAGGCCCTAATCTGCATCATGTAGGATTAGGCCCCAACTCCCCTAATAAGACTTCTATAGCATAATAATTAAAATCAATAATCAATAATTGGGATGGATTCAAACTAAAAAGTTTCTTCTCAGCAAAAGAAACGATCTGTGAGGTGAATAGAGAGCCTACCTCTTGGGAGCAAATCTTTACCACTCACAATCAGATACAGCATTAATCTCTAGGGTACATAAAGAACTTTAAAAAAAACTAAACACCAAAAAAACCAATAACCCAAACAATAAATGGACAAAGGACCTAACAGACACTTCTCAGAAGATGATATACAGTCAATCAATAAATATATGAAAAAATGTTCATCATCTCTAGCAATTAGAGAAATGCAAATCAAAACTAAGATTTCACCTCACTCTAGTCAGAATGGCAGCTATTAAGAATACAAGCAACAATAATCATTGGCAAGGATGTGGGGGAAAAGTATACTCATATGCTGCTGGTGGGACTGCAAATTGGTGCAGCCAATATGGAAAGCAGTATGGAGATTCCTTGAAAATTTGAGAATGGAACCACCACTTGACCCAGCTATCTCTCACCTCGGTTTATACCCAAAGGACTTAAAAACAGCATACTACAAGGACATGTAAGGGTAAAAGAAATTGAAGTTAAAGTGTAAAAGTTAAAGGGTAAAAGACCGGGTGTTGTAAAGTTTCTAAGCTGCAAGGTCTGAGTTAAAATGTAAAGGATTAGGTATTGTTAGGTTTCTATGCTACCTGCAAAACCTGAAATTTCTGTAGCTGTTAAGACAATGCTTGGAACCGCCCAGTAAATATTTCCCCTGACTACTTGGTTGTTTAATAACTGAAGGGCTCTGTGTAACTGGTCACGTAGTCCTTTAGGCCCTAAAACCAATCAGTTTGAATGTGTACCCTGTTTAGAAATGACCTATCACTCCAGCCTGACCTGTTCCCACCAATGTATGTACTAATCAAGTCTAAGAATTGTTGCTTGACTTTCCCACGGTGTATGATGATTTGTTAAAGGAGACTGTGATGTATGTAAAATCCCAGCCCTCCCAAAAAAAGTGTACTTAAGCTGTGCTCAGCCCCTGCTCGGGGCTCTGGGCTGCTTTCCCTTCTTGAGTGGGCACAGAGCCCCAGCATGCTGGTTCAATAAATCCCCTTCTGCCAATTTCATGAGTGGTCATTTGGTGGTCTCTTTCTCTGACGCTTCACCTGACCCTTACAGACACAGCCACATCAATGTTTACAGCAGCACAATTTACAATAGCTAAACTGTGGAGCCAACTTAGATGCCCTTCAGTAGATGAATAGATTAAAAAATGTGGTATATATACACAATGGAATATTACTCAGCAATAAAAGAGAATAAAATCATGGCATTTGCCGGTAAATGGATGGAGTTAGAGAAGATAATGCTAAGCGAAGCTAACCAATCCCCAAAAAACAAATGCCAAATGTTTTTTCTGATATAAGCAGGCTGATTCATAGTAGGGTGGGTAGGTAGCATGGGAGGACTAGATGAATTCTAGATAGGGCAGAGGGGTGGAAGGGCAAAGGAGGGGGCATGAGGTTAGCAGTGATGGTGGAATGTGATGGACATCATTATCCAAAGTACATATATGAAGACATGAATTGGTGTGAATATACTTTATATACATCCAGAGATATGAAAAATTTGTGCTGTATATGTGTAATATGAATTGTAGTGCCTTTCACTGTCATATATAAATTTAAAAATTAATAAAAACAAAAAAAAACAGATCCAACTATCCCATTAGAAGAATAAGAACTGGCTCAGAAAAGAGGTGCTTCAGGGGATACATAAGCACACATACATATAGATCACCTACGAATCACACAAGTAAGATGACTCTCACATCTAGCTAGAAACATTTTGCCACTCCCCAAAAAATATGTATTAAAATATGCACCACGTAAAATGAGGTCTCTGTGAATTCAAAGAATTGCCTATTCTGGAATATTCACATTAAATAAGTTCATAAAACCAAAAAGAACAAGAAAAAGGACTCTTCAGTTTGCTTCCTGCGTGTTTGGAAGAAAAAAAAAAAAGAAAAGAAATTACCCAGGACTCTTGCTAGATTCCTTACTAAACATTCTTTTTGATGGAATATTTGCGTGGCTCCTGAGACATGCACTTATATTTAAGAAAATTTTAATTAATGAATGCCAAATACAAACAAATCTAGAAGGATTTGTTTCCCAAGGTTGGTAACACTGAGGCTTTCAATATATTTTGGAAGGGCATGATTTCCCAATCATTTCTTAAATAACAGAATTACAGATCATCAGTTCTCCATCTTCATGGAATAAAGAATAATTTCTGGCAGGAAATTATGGAAGACCAGGGTTCAAATTCTGATCTGTTCTCTGACTTAAGACCTTCAATCTCCCTCTTTCAGTTCTTCATCTGTAAAATGGGAATAACAACTCTTGATTGAGAGAGTTGGTAGTAAAGCCTGGAGATAATGTGAAGCGACTTTTAAAATGTAGTTGTAAGGGCTGGGGTTGTGGCTCTGCACACACGAGGCACTGGGTTCAAACCTCAGCACCACAAAAAAATGAAATAAAGATATTTTTTAAAAAATAAAATGTATTTGTGCTTGAAAATAATGCTATTGATTTTTAAACTGCTATTTTCACTTACATGTGGGGAGCCAGTCTGAATGATTTTGCATTCTCCTTCCCTGAGCTGGAGAGCCTCTGACCATCACTATATCTTGTAGTGACTTGGACATTTCCCTGGTCCCGGAAGTTTGAGGACAAGTCTTCAGACATAGGTGGGTCGCCCCATGGATTGAGCTACACTCACCTGTTCGTTTGTGATATTACCCCTTTGCCCTGTTTGGGATAGAATGTTCCATGGAAATGCCCTTTGTATGTCCCCTTCTCTTGCTCTGTCTTTGGGTGTGGCCTTCCTAGGTGTCAGTCAACCTGGTGACATCATGAAGCTAGACTCAGCCCCCTGAAACCTGACCCCTTGCCTCATTTGAATGGCTTCTCCTCAATAAAAGGGTTGAGCATGTGCTCACTATCCATCTTTCTGCACACCCTTAAGGTCAGAGGAGCCATCACAGGACCCCAAAGGAAAAGGTATCTCTGTTTCTTGTGTGGTTATTTTGTGCAGCCCAGTTCCCCTGAAGTGACCCTGAGTGTTTTAGTCGCAAGGAATGCGACACTTTCATTTGAACATATTTTTAATAAGAAGATTTGGAGGCCTGTTTCCTTCATATTTCCAAGGCCTCGCTCTTCTATTTTAATGCACATCCAGCCTATGCTGCTTTTATTGTATATAGTATACAGAGAAATTTTATATCCAGAAACAACTATAAATAATCATTTCACTTATTTAAAGAATCAGGCAGGAGTCATACTTGCTTTTAATTAACGGAAGACTTGCCCTAGGTTAGGCCATTTTAGGCTTCTCAGCTCCACATAATAAGTCTAGATAGTCTAGATTTCATTTTTGTGATTTCCACTTTAAATATGATTGCCAATGGCACTTAAAGTGGGAATAAGCACATCAAATTAAGTGCCAAGAGTGGCAAATAAAGCAAACTTTATATCGTGAAAATATTCAAGTTGATTAAAGAAAGAGCATTATAAAAACACAATCTCATAAAACACCCTTAAAGGACTGCAGTAAAACTCCCAGGGCTTGAGGTGACAGGAAGCTGATTGACCATGTGGTGCCCATCAGCACCCCAGACACGGTTGGCACATATATCCATATATTCTTTTCAAGAAGCATACTTTGAAAAAAGAGTGTATCAAGGCTAACCCCTCGTATTTTGTAGCATTTTAACAACCTCCTCCTTAGACTCCATTCATTCAACTCCCATCACCTGAACAACAAACACACAAACTCAAATAAGCTTCAAGATCCTTGTCAAAAGAGGGAGGCTGAGTTAAAATTATGCCTTGGTTTCTAGAGGAAATTATTTGTCTTTGGGACCTATTGTGGTTATTACCAAAGAGGTCTTTTTTTTTTTCCTTGAACTGGGGATTGAACCCAGGAGTGTATTACCACTGGACCTACACCCCCAGCCTTTCATTTTTATATCGAGAGTGGGTCTTGCTAAGTTGGTTAGGTCCTTGCAAAATTGCTGAGACTGGCCTCAAATATGTAATCCTCCTTCCTTGCTGGAATGACAGGTGTGACTTAACAAGCTGATTTGATGCCACTTACACTAAGACAAAAAAAGAGGATGGGAATCTGATGTGTTTAACCTGTGATTTGGAAATGCTGAACAGTGGAAAAAATAAATGTAAAATTAAGCCATATCCTGAGAATCAACATGTTGACCCATCCTTGATATACTGATTCTTTGACTGCAATTTCTTTAATGGATATATGTACACCCCCAGATGCCTACATTTCTTCATTTATTATGCTTTTTATTCAGCTTCTTCTTGCATACCAATGATTCAGAAAAGCTTTACTTTCCCTTCTGCTGATCACTTAAGACTCTGTTGCAAATACTTCTTCAATTCTATGTAATCTTTTGCAGGATCTCCTATTCTCCATGCTACAATTTTAAATTATAAGCCAGTGATTCTCAAAATTCCATCCTTAGCCTAGAGATCTCTGATAAACTGTAATCTACAGACCTAAATATTCAGCCATCTAGTGGGTATCTTGGTTTGAATTTGCCTAAACCCTCCAGTTCATCATTAGAGAATCCATTTTTATCTACATTGGCTAATCTTCTCCCTTCCAGTCTCCTTGGGCAACACATGACAATGTCCTTTCCCCAGGTGCTCAAGTCTGAACCCAGAGCATTTTTCTGGATAGTTTTTTCTTTCTCACTTCCTGCATGAAATCTTCCAGCTTCTCCTTCTCTACCTTCTTTGGATCTCTCAAATTAGCACACAGCTAGGTGGCCTTGTGGCCACCTATTCTATTAGGTCAACAGACATTTTTGTCTAGATCATTTCAGAGCCTCTCAATCACACCCTGCCTGCAATTTCATTGCCCCTCTAAGTACTCTTCCACAAAAGCCATCATTAGTGGTCTTTTAGCACTACATACACAGTCATAGCAGTCTCCTGCTTGAAATGCTTCAGTGGTTTTTCAATTGCCTTAAGGTTAAAACTCAAGCTCATTAGCATGACATTATAAAGATCCGGTCTCTGTCCACCTGTCTAAGCCCTGTCTGACTAGTTCCTACTAGCCCCTTGTGCTGCAGATATAACAGAGAACTGTATTTGATTTGGAAAATATTCTACTTTTAATCACTCTCCTATCTTGTAAAAACTTTTCCACTGCCTAGAATATGCTTGACCTCTTTGGCCCCTGCCTAGCATTAACAAATCCATTCAAAAGCCATTTCCTTTGCAAAGTTGTCTCCGGACATGTTTGTTCTCACCTTTTAGCCTAGACTTCTTTAAGAGATTTCTTATGTTATGCCTTTCCTATTATCTCTTTTATTAGGAAGCTTTACAGTAGCATTTCAATTCTCATCAATTGCAGACTTTTTATTAAGAACTGAATTCATGTGCCAGGTATTGGGCTAGAACCGAGAAAGATATGAACACTTTTACATCTAGGAAGCACCTGGGTCTAGTCTGTTCCCTTTACACACTGTGTATTTTTTTTCATGCCTATTTCCTTATACTATAAGCTTCTTGAGGCCAGGAAATTTTGATCTCCAGCTTTAGCTTTCACCTATATATGGAATATGATTTTAGAAACCTTAAAAATCCATGCAGCATTTTAAAAATAAGCATGTCTACTTGAATCAAATGTATGAAATATGATATGTCAAGAGCTATGTAATGTTTTGAACAACTAATAATAAAAATTTTTAAAAAAAAGAAAAAAGAGAGAAGGAAACTTGCTAGGCACTACATGGGGAGAATTTCAAGGGAAATATTTTAAAATTTTAAAATGGAAAAAGAAAATTGAAAGGCCTTATGGTCCAGCCTTTCCTTCTTGCAGGTGAACAGTTATAATACTAACATAAAAGTGGTCTCTCTCTATTCTTCTATGAAACATGAGATTTAAGAATTAGAAAAGACCTATAAAGAGAACAGAGATGGTTTGTATTTCACCCACAGATGCTGATTGGCTGGACTATGTGGATTGTGTTGCTATCAGAGGTTTGTTAGGACTTAGGAGAGAAGTTTTGTGATGGATGGATGGCTAATGGATGCCCTCTGGTTCACTATTGTGAAATGTGGACACAAGTAAAATCTTCAAGTGATGACATTAAAAAAATAAGCATGTCTATCTGAAAATGGGCATTATATAAAGATATAAAGATAGATAGATAGATAGATAGATAGATAGATAGATAGATAGATAGATAGATTGATTTGGTGGTAGGGGGAATTCTTCCTAACGTGCAGCTTCTGTCTCCCTTCTCCTCACACCTGTTAGAATTCTGGCAGAAGCCCAAGCAACTGTTCGCAGGCATTATTTATGGAATTCCTCTCCTCCATACATGCCTTGTTGGAGGGCATCAAGTGCCAACTTTTCTATTTAATCAGTCCTTATCTCTGACAACTTGGTCTTCTTATTTTGCATTCCAGTTGCTTTAATAGACACCCTAGAGCTTTTCTTATTAGCCCCCACTGGAGCACCCTTGACAGCTGTAAACCATTAGTCGCTGGGCTTGCCGGAGGCCTGCAAAGTACTGTGCCATGATCGTATGATTAATCCAATTCAAGCAACAACCATAATTCTGAATTTCTGATGGGGTTGTAATAGGGATGTGTGGAGGAGAAAGTATCTCAGAGCTACTAAAACTCATTTTTTTCTTCTTCCAATCAATGTCAGAGTGAATTTGAGAAAGCACTCTTTTTGTTCTTAACAATCATAAAGAAAAAAAATCCGCATTTTCATATTTCTTGCCTCATGAGGTAAATTTTAGATATTCTTTGGAAATGCTTTACATAAAACAAGTCTCCAAAATTTATGCCTGTCATTAGGTGTGTGAATTGTCTGTACATGGAAAAAGGGAAGTGAGGTGGGAAATGTTTCTGCACAGCCCATAAATGGCTCCCAGCTGTTTTTATTATGGTCTCTCCTCACCAAAGAGGTGACTATCAGTCACAGGCTTATGCAACAGTGTCCCTGGCATCCTGGGAGCCTAAGTGTACAGTGCTCCTAAAGGGTCTCTGAGGAGCAAACAAAAGCTTAAACACTTCGCTGCTGTGTTATGCTTTGGAAATTAAAAAAGGAGACGAGCAATGGAAGAAACAAAATATGTTATCTCAGGCAGTATTAGCAACTCAAATAACTGATTAAAATATGAAATAGACAATACAGTATTTCCTCTAAGCCTTGCTTCCACACCTGTATCAGTTTAATCCCTCTCCTATGGTCCTCATTTTATGCTTCAAGGCAAATATTCCAAATATAACAGTGTAATCCTATATTTGATTACTCAATTTTTTAAGACTACTGTATTTGCTATGTATAATGTATTGGGAAATTCTTAAGTGACTAGTTTGTGGGATATTGAGCATCCAAAAACATTAAAAATAGACACCTCTCATGCTCTCAATGAATTTACAATGTAGAAAAAAACAGCATTAAACATTTCCCATTTATATATAATTATAATGGAGGACCCTATCATTGACCTAACTAACACCATGGTGATTCTCTCTGACCTAGTCTTCTCCGAGTTATTCTTTCCCTCCGTTTATCTTAAATTTCAGGATCATAGATCTGATAAACATCTTGTGATGAAAATTGAAACTCCCCCCCAAGCAGTGGCAATTTCCTTGGCTCTTACAAGAACCTGCACAATTAGTCCAGGATAAGGATCAAACAGACCAGGGCCTGACCATGATCCCAGCTGTGCAAAACACCCCAGAACCCTGCTGTTTCCCCAGAGCTATTGTGAACACCTCTGAGACAGAACTAAGTCACTAGACCCTCCATCTTCCTAGTATAGCCACTCCGAGAATAAATTTCTTTCCTGCTTCATCACTGTAAGGGTAAAAGAAATTGAAGTTAAAGCGTAAAAGTTAAAGGGTAAAAGACCGGGTGTTGTAAAGTTTCTAAGCTGCAAGGTCTGAGTTAAAATGTAAAGGATTAGGTATTGTTAGGTTTCTATGCTACCTGCAAAACCTGAAATTCCTGTAGCTGTTAAGACAATGCTTAGAACCGCCCAGTAAACATTTCCCCTGGCTGTTTGGTTGTTTAATAACTGAAGGGCTCTGTGTAACTGGTCACGTAGTCCTTTAGGCCCTAAAACCAATCAGTTTGAATGTGTACCCCATTTAGAAATGACCTATCACTCCAGCCTGACCTGTTCCCACCAATGAATGAACTAATCATGTTTAGGAGTTGTTGTTCAATTTTCCCGCGCCTCATGATGATTTGTTCTGATGTATACAAAGCCCTCCGCCCTCCCCAAAAAGTGTACTTAAGCAGTGCTCAGCCCCTGCTCGGGGCTCTGGGCTGCTTTCCCTTCTTGAGTGGGCATGGAGCCCCAGCATGCTGGTTCAGTAAATCCCCTTCTGCCAATTGCATGAGTGGTCACTTGGTGGTCTCTTTCTCCGACGCTTCGCCTGACCCTTACAATCACAACTTTGTTCTACATTTTTTTTCTTTTTTTTGGTTAAACCTGGTCTGTTGGGAACCCTTAAGCAGGACTCTGGCGAGGACTCCAGTAACAATACTAACTAATAATGGGTATGAAATTAAAAATGCAAAGCAGAATCAATTATTTAAGTTGCTACTACCACCAGAGATAATATATTTTGTTTCGTCTATTGTTTCCTTTTTAAATTTCTAAGCATGCTAATATAGCATGCTAAGCAGGTTTATATCCTCACCTCCAGCCTCAGCATAGATGTGCAGAGCAGTGGCCCGGAAATGATGTAAGCCAACAGTCGTGAAGTCACAGCATGGGTGGACCAGCCACGTTTTGCTTGATTAGGATCCACTGGTATGTTGGCCAGGAACTAGTGGGGAGCCCCTGTGGCCTGACAGCCATAGACAGCCCCTGCCTTGCTCCAAAGGATTGCCTATGATTGGCCACTTCCAGAGAGGCAAGTTTCAGTGTTGTCAAAGAAAAACATTTGTTACAAAGTAGGAAGACTTCAAACTTAACTTTCTAATTTCCTACAACTAGAATTATTTGTAACAATTTGTATTTGTAATTATTTGTCACTCTCTAGTTCCAAACACAATCACACTTCATCCAGCTGGAGCCTCACCACTCTCAGGGAGGCAGAGTTTAGTGTTCTCATTTAAAAGATAAGGGAAGCTGGGCCCAGAAATGTTAAGTGTCTTGCTCAAGGACACACTATATTTACAGTCATGGGTTCAAATGCAGCTTTTCTGTACTGAAAGCAGGAGTTCTTTCCAATAAGCACTCTGGCAAGGTGCTTATTCCCCAAGATGTTCTTTGCTACAATTCCAGGTATAAATGTCTATATCCCAACCTCAGTGGCTTTTTGAGCACCTCAGAAACAACTCTCATCTCTCTGAAATTTAATTGTGGTGAGCAGAATGTGTGCTGGAAAAACAAATATGCTACAAGTGCCAGTTAGAAGAAAAAAAATGCAAATAGCCAGTGTTGCTTTCTTTATGAGATGAAAGTCTAGACAACTGAGAAAATACAAAGCACACATTAAGATCTTGAATGAGACGCCCATTGGAAGCAATACACTAAGAGAAAGGAATGAGGAATATTTTTGTTAAAACAAAGAAGTCATTGTCTCAGTGACAAGTTCCATTTTAAAAATTGAATGTGTAAAGGTTTCAGGAGGATAGATCATTGTATCAAGGTGAGGCGGAAAAAAAAAACACAGGATAAACATTTTTTTATTTTTTTGTTTTGTTTTGAAGGAAAATGCAATTCTTCATTTATTTTTTCCCAATCGTTCATAGAAGGACGGGAATTGAAGCAGCCAAACAATGGTCTCAGTTAACTTGTGCTTCTGCCTGGCAACACGGACAGCAAGAAAGACTGTGAATGAGACTTGAGAAAAGCTGAGTCTGCACTTGGAAGCAGTGTGCCCCCTCCCCTTTCTGGCTTGTAATGTGCATGCAGGGTGCTTCATTGTCTCAATTAGAATATGTTTCCTTTAAGGAATAGAGGTAGTGCTCAAACCAAACAGTTGTGCCCTCAGTCTGGGATGCTACAGATTCCAGGAAGAAAGGAGACCTTTGGAAGCAGTCATTAGTAGTTAGCATACTGTCTTCTATGCTTCTGACCCGACCGAGCCTGGGGTGCAGGAAGAATTGCATGATTTAAGACACAAAATCTGAACTCAGGCTGTCTGTGGTTGAATCTCGGCTCCACTACTTACCATCTGGATGTCTGAGAGGAAGTTCCTTAACTTCTGTTACCACATCTATAAAATGAAAACGGAGGATTTTTTCCCCTTATATTCTCTTGCTTCACTTTTCTTCCCTCTTCTTTCTGTCCTCTTTCTCTTTTTCCCTGGCATCCCACCACTTTCTTCTCTTAAGGACTCCTCCACTATTAATCTTTCTGCTATGGAAGAAACCAAAGAGGCCAGGTAGCCTCTTGACCCTCCCCACTGTGGTTGAGATTCCAACTTGGGGACTTGAGTGACTTGAATTCTGCCTGCTGGGACTTGTGCCTCTGGAGGGAGTGGCACCCACATGAAAGGAAAGATGGAGACCCAACAAGGAGAGAAACACAACAGAGGCAGAGGGGCATCCAAAGCCACAGCTGACGGACAGGTGCTCCCACCCATAATCCTATCTTCTTGTCCCATCCCTTGGGCTTCATGGAGACTCTTAGCTTCCTCATGTCCCTCTAACAAATGCCTTCACTAAGCTACCCAAAGTCATTCTACTCTTTGCATCTGAGAATGTTGACAGACGAAATGGAAAAAAAAATCATACTGTTGTAGGAAATAGAAAGGATAGTGCAGGCTGATCACCTCAAATGCAAAGTGGCATACAATGAGTATCACCAACCAGCCCTACTGGCGACCTGAACTGGGTTCACAAGAGCTGGCCGCACCAATAACTTAAGAAAATGGTGAAAGAAGCACACAACACAGAGAAATACCTTTTGCTTGCAGGAATCAGGGACGGCTCTCGACCTTAAGGGTCTGTTGGGAACCACCTGAAAATCCTCTGTTTATTGGAGAGAAAGACATTCGAGAAAGTTCAATCCAAATGAGGCAAGGGATTGGGTTTCAGGGGAGGGTGTAGCCCATCTCATTGGGTGACACCCACTCCCAGAGCATCAATCCCCTGCAAGTGAAGGTGAGATCCACCTGTTTCTGTGCGCAGCAGAAACCAGTCCCACACCCCCATCGCTCAAGGCTAAGGGTCTGTGCTCACTCCCTTTTGGCAGCTCCGGACAAATGAGCATCGGCCAAATATTAGCTTTTAGAATAATTATTAAAACTTTGACTATTCTGGCTTTATAGATAATTTTTTATATAAAAGAAAAGTGAAGTTTTTTTCTGGGCATAATTGAAAATGTCCTTCTGATTAAGAGAATGAACAGTGTAGTATAAGAAGTTTTGAAACTATAGAAAATTACGAAAGTAATGGAAAGAATTACTCTATTGACAAAAAAGTAGCAGCCACTATGGAGATAAGCCTCTTAAGTTCCCTTCAAGAAAGAATTCACAGTAAAGCTGCAAGGCATGAAGTCCTCTGGCAGCTTCCAGAGAGCAACATCTCTGGGCTATTCCTCAGCTTGTGAGCTGAGACCCAGGCAGCACCAGTGAGTAACTGGGCACAAGCCTTGGCCTGGCCAAGACTGGAACTTCTTCAATGGTCAGTCTTGCTGCAGAGCTCCCTATTGGTTGGCAGAAACTTTGTAACATCTATTTTGTAAATCCTTCCTGTCCAACCCTGCTCTCTGGTCTTTCCTTTCACAGGTATCAAATCTACAATTATCTGAAGGCTATTTCTGCCAGATCCTGCTTCTTCCCCTTTCTTTTACAGATATTATTTTCCCAACAAACCACCTAAACTAGATTTTATTTTGTCTTCTTCCCAGAAGACCCAACTGGCATAAAGATATACTTAATTTTAGTCTTTTTGCCCCCCCCCCCACAATTTCTGCACATGTGTGTGATTTGGGTTAAATAACTGAGCTTCTACCATAGACCGAATTCCTAACAATTTTGTGTTTGTTGTCTTCACATTAAATATTAGAATGCTGCTGCTTCAATGCATTTCTAAAACTAACCATTATTTTCACTTTTGTACATTATCTCATTTAATTCTCACAGTATCAATTCAAAATTAGCATTATTAATCTGATGTTTGTAGATAAAGAAAAAAATTCAGAGAAACCAAGTCACTCACCTGCAGGATCAAAATAAACAGACTAGGAGGAGAGTCACCTCATCTGCTGTGACTTACTAGTCCTAGTAAATGAACGTAAGAGATAATGCCGAAAAGCAGGCCAAGACTAGATTGGAGGTGCCCTACTATGTACTTGGGAGTGTGTTTTCTGTTTTCTTCTGAAGGCCATGAAGAATCACTAGACGATTGAAATCAAAAAGAAAAGTCCTGTTGCAGAACTGTTTAACCTTTGAATCAAGTGGGTGATTCTGCTTCTGTCCCTAGCTGGCATTCCTGTGGTACAAGGGAGGAGATGGAAAATGACTTACTAAGTTAGTTCCTAGGTATCTAGTCAAGTTTCAAGCTACTTTCCCTGACAACCCACATCACTACCTTTGTCTTATTTCCAAACCCCACTATCCTTCCCCACCCTCCCNTTTATGATTGTTAAGAACAAAAAGAGTGCTTTCTCAAATTCACTCTGACATTGATTGGAAGAAGAAAAAAATGAGTTTTAGTAGCTCTGAGATACTTTCTCCCAGAATAACCCAAGTCCAAGTCCACACTCAGAGATTTTCTTCCAGGCCACAAGTCCTGCCTATCTCACCAAATGTCACCATTGCCCATGGCCCTATGTGACATTTAGGGAACACTGGGAAGACTGAAAGACATTACCAAATGCAGGTATTTGTAATACAGGCCCACTACTGAGCCTGGATTGAGATTCAAAACCATCTAGGCTTAGCTCAAAGCATGGATGATGTCCATGCTGAGCCTGAGGGAACAGATAGGCTGACCTACAGGTCTCGGTTGTCCTTCTCCAGTCCTTCCTCTTAGATGGTGACCAGGTTAATGAAGGAGAAGCTGAAGAAACCAGTTTCATGAGGTTATGGTGAGAGGCAAGTAATGGCATGTGACAGGATGTTTAGAAGAGGTCTCCTGAGATTTCACATTTCACAGGCCCTGTGAGGAGGTCTTGGCTGTTTAATCAAGAGATAACAATGTTGGAATGGAATTGAGAGTTCTCACCAAAGTAGATAGACCATTTTGGAACCATTCATCCATACATGCAGCATCTCCTCCTCCCACCCCTTCTCCTGGGAACCACCCAGGATCCCTCGGTATCGATAGAACAGGGGCTAAGTAGTTGAAGAAGACAGGTTGCCACCAGCCAGTGAGATAGTGTGGCCTGGGGATATGTGGAATTTTTCAACCATTAAGTGTCACTCACTAACTTTTTATTGCTATTCCTTCCCTGTCCTTGCTCAGGATGTCAGTGCACAGATAGCATACCAAACATCTCTAACATCTGATGAGAAATAAGGAAGGCTTTCACTCTGTGAACATAACCTGATTTCCTCATCTCTACTTTACTCTTTGGCCTTCATAAAAATGACTTGGTAATTAATCATGGTTTTTAAAATTATGATAGAGTAGGAACAATGTGTGGTTGTTTCCTCATAAACATCATCCCCAGGACATTTTGTGTAATCCCACTCAAAGAAGGCAGTAAAGATTCATTACCGCCCCAAAAGACACTTGGGCAAAACATTCAACCAACGTAAATGGAACAAAGAGAATAGGTGAGGCAGGAAGTAATTTCTTACAGGTGAATAAGGTAAATAAATGGCAAACCTTTTCCCCAGTAAGCCCCTGACCCCTCTTTTTACTTCTCTGTAACTAAATCCATCCATAAACCAAAGACTACCACAGTTCCTGAATGAACCATTCTCAAGCCTGAAAATATACCTATAAGCTTTGTTCCTCTGCTCAGCTAGCCCTCATAATGGTGTGTCAGATTGTATTTTCAAAAAATGGTCCTGTGATATTTCTGGTCTCACACATTCAGACACCTCTCTTTATCATAGACTTCAGGATGATATCATCTTGGTCAAAAACACCTAAAGGGTAAAACAGTTTGTACTGGAATGTGGACCCAGTGCAGACCTTGTTTTGCTGCAGGGCTCACCCCAAAGTGTCAGCTGTTTAGAAAATAAGGAAGACTGACACCATCAAATTGGTATGTACTGCTTCCAAAATTCAAAGAGATCACTGTGGCATTTTCTTAATCATAGGCAACTTGTCTTTCACTTTGGAGAGAACATCTCAACAATTCTCAGACATCTGAACCTTCTTTAGACACTTTTGCAAAGAGACACCTGAAGTTTTGTGGTGTTCCTTCTCTACCCTCTGGCGCATTCTTGTCTTATTAAGACTTTGAAGATGTTTGTCATGTACTGCTTGTTCTTCATGTCCAGTCAGTATCATGAATAGTCTATGGAATGTCAGGTCAGTCAAAGTTCTCCACATTCTATTAAGGCTGAGAGGAGGAGAATTAATATGGCTCCGTTCCCAACAGAAGAAAAAGATTTGCCATATTAACACAAGAAAGCTGTGTAATTGTGTTACCATAGGTAAAAAGACTTCCAAACAGTTGGTATTACTAATAGTTTGGTCTTTAAAAAAAAGAGAGAGAGAGCATTTAACTAATTAGTATGTATATCAGCTGTCAAGGTTGCCACATCTGGAATAGAAGCTGTACATTGAAATCTCCAGCTAAATGATTAAAGTTAGTCCATCATTCTCCGTAATCCAAATGGGCAAACTGGGTAGTCCAATACAACAGGGATCATCACCCCTTCAACTCTCGTCTTCCATGAGAGCACTATTTTTGTAAATATTCCCACAGAAAAAGCTGTGGATTTAGCTTCCATCCTGACAAGGAGGAGAAATTCCAGAGCTTCTACAAAAACAAACTGACAAAAGGCATCACTTGTTATGATTTAGATATATGGTGTCCCCCAAAAGCTCATGTATGAGACAATGCTAGAAGGTTTATAGATAGAAAACTGGGTTATAAAAGCCTTAGCCCAATTGGTGAATTACCTGGGAAGTAACTGTTGGCCCTTAGAGTATGCTTGAAGGGGTAGGTCATTAGGGGTGTGCCTTTGGGGTATGTATTTTGTCTGTGACAAGGGGAGTCTCTCTCTCTCTCTCTCTCTCTCTCTCTCTCTCTCTCTCTCTCTCTCCTCTTCCTGGTGGCC
>NW_025999900.1:2172743-2292663 GCF_001458135.2 Marmota marmota marmota
CTCTCTCTCTCTCTCTCTCTCTCTCTCTCTCTCTCTCTCTCTCTCTCTCTCTCCTTCCTGGTGGCCATGTTCTGACCTGGTTTCCCCTGCCACACTGTTCTGCCATGATGTCATGATGTTTTCTCATCTGGAGCCCTGAGTAATGGAGCCAACTATCTATGGACTGAGAACTATGAAACCCTGAGCCCCTAAACAAACTTTTTCTCCTTCAAATTGTTCTTATCAAGTCTTTTGATCATAGCAGCACAAAAGCTAAAACACCACTGTACAGATCAGGAAGCAATGTGATGATTTTCACATTTGCTGAGTACGTCTATTCCAAGTCTTCATTTAAGAACAGAGGAAAATGACCAGGATAGTTAGGCAGAATCATTAGATCCACTGCAAAACAGACTACTCTAGTCAAACTCCATTTAACAGCTGATATCTGTGAGCTCCCACTAAGACCCTTGGAATCCATTCCAACACATGTTTTCTAAATCTCTGCTATTACAAATTTGCATTTTTCTACTTTTTAGTTCAAACGTAGTGTAATCATGGTTATAACTATTGCATTTCTTTCTGGAACTTTCTGTACTCTGACTCTATTTATGGGTCTAGAAGAAATTAGAAGTAGTGGGGTACCTCTAGGGGAGAATGGTATCTTTTTAAAAGGCACCTGCCTCAGGGACTCTTCAGACAAGTTAATCTCCTTAATAAAGGGAGAACTTCTACTGGTAGGGATGCTCAGGAGATGGAATGGTTCATGGTTCTCAGATTTACCCAAATGTTCTATTCTAATTAAAGTCCCAACTTACACATGAGAGAGCTGGAAAATGTGTAAACACTACTTATAATTTATAAGCTATAAATACAAATTCTGGTTTTCAGCATCCTGTCCTTGTTGAGACTAAAGGTTTTAATCCATGAGCTTGTTATTTTCTTTGTGCAAGCTCTCCAATGCAGCCAGAACTGATCAAATCATTTCCTCACACTTAAGCCACCATTACCTCTGTAATAATGAGGTTTTTTATCCCATTTGACTCCCAAGTCTTATCTTCTAAGGTAATCCTTCCTGAGTTTCAGCAGATAATACATTAAGTAATTGTGAAAATAAAGCATGCCATGGGTCATCAGGATCATATCTTTTCACTGATAATGATCTCATGATTTTGTTTAAGTCCCATGAGATTTCTTATTTTGATAATCTTTCTCAGGATACCTCTACTGGTGCCAACTATCCATCAAGAACTGCACAGGAAAAAAAAATTTTTTTCAAGCAAAGAGAATGTAGTTCAGACGAAATAGTTTAAATGTAAGAAAAAGGCTGGAGGAGAGAAGGAAGAAAAGATGTCACGATGAAATCAAGAAAATACTTCAGTAATAGAGTCCATTTGCATGTACTTTCTAATATGCAGGCACTAGAACTTCTAAAGACTGCTATCCCTGCCAGAGCTGGAATGCATGAAGAGTTGGCTTGCTGCTGTAAATGTACAGCCATCTGGTCTCCACGACTCTTACAACTACCACCAGCTACTAGAGCAACTGCTTTTGCAAGCAGAGCCAGAATCAGAATTGTTCTTCTGTTCTCCCACATTCTACCAAGAGCTCCATTTTGGCTATATTTAACAAGAAGCCAGCTGACATAAGAGTCTAGTAAACATAGTTTTCAGACACACACTTCCAGTAGTTTGAAGTGGAGTAGAGAAGAATAGGTATAAAAAGTTGGTAGAAAATAGATAAATAACCAAAGACAGTTAGATACAAAGATAGATTCTGAGATGTTGGTGGGCATTGAGGAATTTAATAGCCATAGAATAGTCTTTAATGACAAATAAAATTCCACTTTGTTTGAACAACTATGTTATTTGTATTCTTTGAGACTTTCATCTGATTACTATATCAGCCCCAACAGAATTTGGTAAGAGGAAAGAGAATACTAGACCATGGAACTGACTTAGCAGGACAATGGGAGAGGGGACACGCATATTGCATACTGAAAACCAGTGACTTTGTTATGGTAGTGAAACATTTGGCCAGTTTTCACCTGCTGCACCTTGAAATACAAGCCACACAGCAAGATTACAGTGGTAAGGAAATGAGAAAAAAAAATCCAGATATTTTGAATATGTTGATTATTTCTTATTGTTTTAGACAAGACTGCCTGTATAGAGAAATATGTACTTAGAGTGAACCAAACTTGAGATCAACATGAAAGGAGAAAATACATAACTGAGATAAATGCCATAAGAACTCCTGAGTGCTACTAAGAAATTGTCCTAAATTCTTTCACTTCCCTAATGGCTTTGTATTTTCATTTTTTTTTACTGGGCTTTCAACATGTCTGTTTCCTACTCCAACTTCAGTTGGTTCAAATTCCTTGTTAAAATCCACTGGGGAAACAACAAAGTAATCTGGACATGTTTCCACTGCCCACCCCACCAACCACTTACATGTACTCTGCTTTTCCTTCTTTTATAAGACCTAGCACTCCTCCAACAGAGAACTCAATCTCATACTCTCTTGCAGTTGCTGTGTTTTACCTACATCAATTTTTACTCTCTTCAGGATCATTCCTAAAGTTGAATTAGAATACTCTAATATATTGCATCTTAATAGAAAACTGCCTCAACTCCATACTCTGAGCCAACAACTACACATTTCTCTGGTTTCAGAGAGTTTACAGCAAAACTCTAGAGTTGCTACCTCTAATTCATCTCTTCCCATAATAGCACACTAGGTAACATGGCCATTTTGACAATATTAATTCTTGCTGTCCAAAAACATGGAGGGTTTTCTTCCACCTTCTAAGATCTTCTTGAATTTTTCCTTAGTGTTCTGCTATTATCATTATAGAGATCTTTTTACCTCTTTTGTTAGATTGGGATTTCCTTTTGTTGATAGGCTTTTGATGGCGTCTTCATTTTCATTACTTGAAATAGATATGTTTAATTCTTCTATGTGCTCTTGGCTCAATTTGGGTAGGTCATATATTTCCAGAAATTTTTTCATGTCTTCAAGATTTTCTAACTTATTTGAGTATAAATTTTTAAAATAGTTTCTTATTATCCTCTGTACTTCAATAGTATCTGTGGTGATCTTTCCTTTATATCACATATTTTAATAATTTGAGTTTTTTACCTCTTTTCTTTTATTACCTTGGCTAAGGTTTTATCAATTTTGTTTATTTTTGCAGAGAAGCAACTTTTGATCTCATTGATTTTTTTAAAGTTGATTTTTTATGTCAATTTCATTGATTTCAGCTCTGATTTTATTTTCTGTCTTCTACTGATTCTGGTGTTGATTTGTTCTTCTTTTGCTAGGGGCTTAAGATGTATTGTTAAATTATTTATTTGGTGACCTTCTATTCTTTTGATGAATGAGCTCAATGCTATGAACTTCCTTCATAGAACTGCCTTTATAGTATCCCAGAAATTTTGATATGTTTTATCACTATTCACATTTACCCCTAAGTATTTTTTTTTATTTCATCACTGATTTATTCTAATATCCATTCATCATCTAATAGCATATTAATTAGTCTCCAGGTATTAGAGTACCTTCTACTTTTTTTATTTTATCATTGATTTCTAGTTTCGTTTCATTATGATGTGATAGAATTCAAGGTATTATATCTAATTATTTTTATCTGTTGAGGGTTGTTTTGTGGCCTAAGATATGGTCTATTTTAGAAAATTATTATGTGATACTGAGAAGAAAGTGTATTCAGTCATTGATGGATGAGATATTCTATACATGTCTGTTAAGTGTAATTATTAAAAACTCTTTTAGTTATATAGCTTCTTTATTTAGTTTTTGTTTGGAGAATCTATCTAGAGATGAGAGAGGTGAGTTAAAGTCACATAATATTGTTATTTTGTGGTCTGTTTGGTTCTTGAAATTGATAAGAGTTTGTTTGATGTACATAGATGCTCCCTTACTTGGGGCACAAATATTTAAAATTGTTATTTCTTAGTGTATAATCCCCTTAAAGCAGTATGTAATGACCTTCTTTGTTCTGATTAACTATGGCTTGAAGTCCACTTTATCTGATATAAGGATAGAAACCCCTGCTTGTTTATGCAATCCAGTGATTGATATGTTTTTTCCCATCCTTTTACCTTCAGTCAGTGGATGTCTTTGCCTATGAGGTGAGTCTTTTGGAGACAGCATATTTTGGGGTCTTGGTTTTTAATCCAATCTGTCAGCCTATGTCTTTTGACTGATGAGTTTGGCCATTTGCATTCAGTGTTATTATTGGTAGATTAGTTTAATTCTCTGTCATTTGGGTTTATTTCTAGTTTTTGATTTATGTTAATTTCTTTGACTGAATATTCTTCTAGTGTAGTTTTCTCCTCTGCTGATTTTCACTGTTATTTTCCATTTCTTTTTTAAGAATTATTTTATTAAATATGTTTCATACTGTAGGCTTTCTAGTTATAAATTCTTTTAACTTTTATTTATTGTGGAAGATTTTTGTCTTCAATTCTGAAACTTAAATTTTGCTGGGAATAATATTCTTGGTTGGCATCCATTTTCTATCAGAATCCATTTTCTACATATCTTAGTATGTATTATTTTAAGACTTCCTAGTTTTAGGGTCTGGGTTGAGAAATCATACGAAATCCAGGTTAGTTTACCTCTAAATGTGACCTGTCATTTTGTCTGGGACAATGTTTAAAATTCTGCCATTATTATGCATGTTAGACATTTTCATAATAATGTATCTTTGTGTGGGTCTGTTTTTATTTTGTATATTTGGGGTCCTGTATGCCTCTTGTATTTTATTTTCCTTTTCATTCTTAAAGTTTTCGAAGTTTTCTGAGATTATTTTTATTGAAAAGATTATGCATTTCTTTAGTTTGGATTTTTGAGCCATCATCCATCTTAAATTTGGCCTTTTCATATCACCCCATACTTCCTGAAAATTCGGTTCATGGTCTCTTATCATCTTTTCTCCATGGTCAACTTTACTCTCAAGATTATATATTTTGTTTTTGTTGCCTGAAATTCCATCTTCCAGGTGGTTTAGTCAGTTGGTGATGCTTTCCATTGAATTTTCAATTTGCTTTATTGATTCCTTCATTCAAGGATGTCTGTTTGATTATTTTAAGGATCTCTATCTCGTTATTGAAGTCATCTTTCACTTCCTGTATTTTCTCTGATTTCACTCCTCACATTGTCTTTTACCTTGCATATAAGTTTAACTATGAACTTTCTAAATTGCTTTTTTGACATTTCATCCACTATGGTGTCAAGAGATTCTATTACTGAGATATTTTGGTTTGTTTGGAGAGGCTTGTTCCCTTACTTTTTCACATTATTTGTGTGTCTACCCATCTATTATTATGAACCTGAGGTAGCAGAGTTTTTATCCTACAAACTTAGAGTTTCCCAGAAGGTTTCTTTTACCTCACAGTTTATGGGGAGACAAATAATAAGAATCACCACTGCAAACAACATACAGCACTAAAATATTTAGTGCCAACTATGATATCTACAATGTTACGTGAAACATTAGACAGAAATGATAATGATGAACAATTAACAACAGTAAAAGCAGTAAGTTTTCAGGAGGGTTTGGAATTTCAAAAGGTGAACTGGGAGAATGCAGAAGAGATGTAGGATGTGATGGTTATGAGGGAGAAGGAAAGAAATTAGAAGTAAAAAATTAAAGGAAGAGTAAAAGAACAATAGAATTTGGCTGTTAGCAAAAGAAACAAAACAAAAAGGATCAAGAGAAACAGAAAAGTGACAAATAGTACAAAGAAAACCAAAATATACTAACCAAGAACCCTAGCCATCAAAAGACAGTCATGAAAAATAACTACCTTCAAAAAAATGGTATAAATTAGAAAAGTGAGACAAATATATATAAATGTCCATGAACCATTCTGCACACGAGAGAGAGAGAGAGAGAGAGAGAGAGAGAGAGAGAGAGAAAGGGAGGAAGAAAGAAAATACAAAGTTTTTTGATAAAACATTAAGGAATTATTTATATTGGAAAGGTCAGTGAGAATATGTCTGTTGTCTGTTCTGAAATGTCTTTCTTTTCATTTTATCTTCACACAGGCATAGTGGTTGTAGGCTGAATTTAAAAATTCTCAGCTTCCCTTCTTTGCAGTATGAGATGGAACAGGTTATAGAGTGTTGTCTGCTCTACTCACAGAGTGAGATTGCCCTAGAGTTCTTTGAGAGGACTTTCCATAGGTGGAGTTCCTGAAGGCAGGGTTTAGGTCTATGTAGGCCCCAGGTCCTTTGTTAAATGATATCTTAGCTGAAGATTTTTAAATCAGTGCACCCCCAGAGCCCATGGCCCACCCTTCCTGGGCTCCCAGGCTCAGTCCCTAGGTGTATAGTCATTTCCACCAAGGCCATCAAATCCCAGCCTGCCCCAGCTGGTCCTGTGAACTGCCAGAATCAAAGGGAGAAAGGTGTTCAGGATCTCTCAGGTCTCTAAGACCCACATTCCCCTGGGTAAAACACACTTTGCACCTGAATTTCTCCTGGTTTCCTAGGCACACTCTGAGTTGTGTGGTGGGTTTCTGACAGGTCTGGTTTTCAGATCCAGATAGGAATTCCCAGATCCTAGCTCCTGGACTTGCTCCCACAACTCTGGCTGCGATAGTGTAATGGAAAGATGTCTCCTGCCTCAGCTATCTATGAACAGCTGGGAGACACGCAGCATCTTCCTTGCATGAGGATATAATTTAGAATGTCCTCTGGATCAGTCTGGCAGTGTCCCTGATCTCTGACTTCTCTCTAACAAGACATGCCAGTGTGCCACCTGAAATGTGGTGCCCTTAATCCCACTCCTCAATTTGCCTGCAGTGTATCAGCTCTAGCACTTGCCAGGACCCACAGTGGGCTTTCTTCTTTTATTTTATTGTAACCAACCTTCTGAGTCCCTAAACTGTTCTGAGAGTCCAGTATTAAGTCCCAGTAAAATCCCTCTTTCATCCATCTCACTGAGAAGCTGTTTATCCACTTTCTTGGTCTCACACTACAGAGCAGCTTGGAAAGCAACCTGCTCTACTCTACTATCATCCCCTTCAGTGTATTCAGACTCTCAAACTTAACATGTCCTCGAGTGAACTTTTCAATTCAATCTGCCTCTTTAGTTTTTCCAGACTCAAAATGAAAGCCCTTTGTTCCAGTCATTCAGACCAAAATCCTTGACTTCACTCTTTCACTCAATTTCATTCATGCTCTCTAGTGTACTTTTATGCAAATCTTACGTGATAGTCCTTCTAAACATTTCTAGAATCTGACCAAATGAAATTAAAGACATTACAACTAATGTCACAAAATAACTGTAATAGAGACCAATATGAATAATTACATGTCAAATTAGTCAATCTGTAAGAAATAAATTTTTAAAAACACATAATCTTCCAAAACTGAACCAGGAACCATAAACCTCCCAACAAAGAAAAGCCCAGGACTGGATGGATTCACAGACAAATTCTACCAATCATTTAAAAAACTAATACTAAATATTCTCAAACTCTTCAAAGAAATCTAAATGAAAAGAACACTTCCTAATATGTTTTATAAGATCAGGATTAGTTTTATATGAAAGCTTGAAGAAGACTTGACAAAAAACAAGAATACTAGAGGCCAATAACCCTGATGAATATAGATACTAAAAATCCTTCACAAAATGCTGCCATGTGGAATAGATTTATCCTTGAAACACAAGAATGGTTCAACATCTGAGAATCAATTAATATTATATACCATATTAACAGTACTAGCCATTAAAATCACATGATTTATCTCTGGAGACACAGCAAATGCATTTGACAAAATTCTGCATTCTTACATGATTAAAAACTCATTAAAAAAAAACAAGGAAAAGAAGGAAATATCCTTAGCATAATAGGTATATAAAGCCCATAGCTAATGTCATACTCAGTAGTGTAAAAAAAAAAATCTTCTCTAATTTAAGGAACAAGGCAAGGATGCCCACTGCCACCCTTCCATTTAACAGAGATATATGCTTGTACACACACACACACACACACACACACACACACACAGACATTGTTTAAGAACCATCTACTAATCATTCAATAGTTTTCAATTCTTCAGCACTTTAAAAAATCTACTTAAAGTGTTTTCAATGATATGAATGATTAAGTAGGCAGTATTCCATGATGCTTTCAATAATGAGTAAAGTATTTCTACATTTCTAAATATGCTTTCTCAAAACACTTTCTCCATAGCATGATTTTTAAGTGTTTTGTTGTTATTGTTGTTGTTTTTGTTTGTTATGTACATGTCAGATGTATAATTTATCTGGAAGGTCCAAGTTATTCCTTCCAAAAAACATGTCCATCAACATAAAACTAACAGTCATTCATCCTTAAAAAAATTTGAAACCCTGAATTTTTATTTTAAAAATGTATAATTTATCTTTAAGTTCTACAACTGGATCACACATCATCATGAGATTGCCAACAAACTTCTGTGAAATGCAAATGATTCTCATGGTTATTTTCCATCTCATGTGAATGTTTCAAAGATCCTACTGCACTGAGAAGTCTTTGTATTTTAAATTCAACCCTATTGGTAATACTGTGAATTCTAACTCATTACAAATATATATTGTCTGTGAAAAGTGCAGTAAATGAATTTCACATATGGTGCTATCTCTGTAATATTGCTCTGGAATTCTTTTCGTGTTGTGGTGAAAGAAACTACTCCATAACGTTTACTCTTACACACTCCTCCCTTTGAAAATTATGTGTATTAAAGTAAAAAACATTGCTTGTAGTCATCAGCACTCAGTACTATTTCCTGAGCACACAGGAAACTATACTTCCCACCATTTTGCCATTAATAGAGCCATAAACTAGCTCTGCCCATTAAAATGTAAGTGGAAGTGTCCAGAGTCATTTCCTGCTCGAGGCAGTACAAGGCCCCTGGGAGAATCTCCAGCCCCTGTTTCTCCTACCACGGTGACCTGACAGCCTTTTCTGAGATAATGGAGCACGAAAGTGGAGCAAATTGGATCTCTAGGTCACTGCCTGGAAGATAGCTCCCTTGAAGAGAAACCATTATACCCATGCCAAATCAATATAATAAGTCATTGTAATTTTGAATTAATTTGTTACCAAATCATTGCACAGTTTCCCCTGAGGGATACATTAAGTAATTCATTTTATGGGGAGAATATGTAATCTCTGGTGTGTTTTTTTTTTAATGGTTCACAAAATTATTATTCATATAGCCATTGTTTCAAAATAATCTTTAAAAACACCTTATGCTGAAAAATTTTAAAAACACTTTTACTTTTAACCAACCTGTAACCGTGCTCCCATACTGGATAATGTGTTCACATTCTCTTTTAATCTATAGCAGCAATGTTTCCCCTGGAGTCTCAAGTAGCATTTGCTGACATAGAAATTAATTTTAGTTTATAACATATTATTTTCCATATGTCATTTCATCCAGTGATACTGTGGCAAAGAAACAGGTGTTTCCCAATGATATGTTTGTCTTTCCCTCTTAGATTAGAAAATTTTAAAAAATGATTCTAAAATGTGTCAATAAATTCGCTGAAAATTTTAAAGTAATGGACTAAGAATCCCATGAATTTAAACATTGCTAAAATAATGGGAGAGGTTGCTTTTCATGCTCCAAATGCATGATGTTCATGTCTTTAAAAAATCCTGAGTATTTTTCAAACTATTAACATGATGGCTTTATGCTAGTGTTACGAGATTCCATATACATGAAGTGAAAATCATCCTTAAAGTTTTTTTTTTATTTCAGGATAATTTAAATTTTTCTGTCAGACTCTTAATTTTTTATATTGTCATTTTAAGCTCAGAATGTTTGTGATAACTAGAATCATTAGATCATGGGTTTTTTTGCATTGATTTTATGACTAGTTCTTTATGTGAGGTTTCTGTTAGCTATAATTAGTTAACCCATTTGGTCCCAAATATTTTCAATTCTGTGACTATTTCAATGAAATTGACACATCCATTAGAAATAGGTTGGAAACCATAACCTAGAATTTCCTATCTTTTATAAGTATTTAACATATATGGAAAAATATTTTTTTTCAAAAGCTCTAATTGTTTATTCATTACTTTTATCAAAAGAATATATCTCTAAAAACATACTTATTATTTGAATAAGTGGTATATTTGTTGCTCCACTTAAGATTTTATAGGTGTTCCACATCTGGGACAATGGAACAAAAATGGGTTAATATAACCAAAGAATCCTTCTACCTAAGAGCATATAACTTTAAATACATGAAAATACACTGAGATTAAATAAATAAATGAAGGTGCCATATCAAGTCTTCCACTTTGATGGAACTCCCACACGAGGGATACCACCTGTGGCAAAGAATAACCCTGTGAGCGTTATTCCACTACACTGATCCTTCAATTTGCTCTAACATTATGAACAGGAGTCAAAATAAACCAATTGTAAGTCCTTCCTTCATCAACTGTAGGCATGTGGCACTATTGTAGCCAATGGGGATAACCAGAAGGCTGTAGAGAAAGCTTTCCTTTGTAGGTAAAAACTTGCTAAGAGAAAGACTTTCCCTTGGATTTTCTTTCTTTCTTTTTTTTTCAGCTTGAAACAGGGAGGCCATGCTTGAATCAGCAGTAACTATGTAGCCTCACACAGAGGACTCAAGCTCCCTGTCACAGAAGCTTCAGAAATAGAGTGAATTACAAACAAAGTGCCCTTAATCCTATGGTATAGTGCCCACCATAGCTTGGATAAAATGAGCTTCATGGGAGGGAGAGAATTTCAGTGGAAGAAGAAACACTAGCAATGGGGAATTAAGAAATCACAAACTGGGTAGGACGGTAGCATTTTAGGAGAGTAAGGAGCTTCCACAGCACTGGACAAAAAAGGAGCAGATGTCTTCATGGCATTTGTGGAAGAAGAATATTGTAAGAAAGCATCTTTGGTGTTAAACATGATAACAAATAACCTTGTAGGGTTAGATCAACTTTATAGGATCGATCTGATTGTTGGTGAAGTAATGGTGGAAATGAAAGTTCTTACATGCTCTGAAGACCATAGACTGGATGGAGAAAGGGAGGGTAACATTTTGGCAAGTTTTCTCTACTTGTATGGAAGATGAAATTCCGTGTGTCTACTATCAGATCCATGGTTAGGAGACTATTCATCTATAGGAATTAACATATGTATATATGTACGTATGTTTTCATGAATAAGCTCAGCTTTGTTGCATTTTGTGCAAAAGATTTTCTTATTAAAAACAATATTAGTAAGAATGTTATAGTTCTGCCCATAAAATATAATTAAAACTAATTGGCCTCAATGCCTAGAATTTACATTTTCAGGAGTTTTTTTCTACTATACATATCTTGTACTTCAGAGAGACATGTGGTGATAGACTGAGTATTGTTGAGAATTTAATTGTATTTGTTGAATAGAGTAGAAGTTCATAGATAGTATTGGCAGGAAAGAAAAGTAGAGGATAGTTTGGGGGCCAGGCCATGAGCTAAATGGAAAAATCCTGGTTATTGCAGCTGAACTTGGAGTTCAGAATGGGGATTTTGACAACTTCAATCTCTGGAATCAACATGCAAAAAACACAGTTCATGGAATAAATACTTTTCAAAAAACTACAACTGTACAGGAATTTTCAATTTTTGTGTCAAGGATTAAGCTTAAGTTTCAGTGCTGTACTGTGTATGCCTCACATACTCCACAATGTAATAAAATCTTATTTTTAATAAGCCTGCAGCAAACTCCTTTTGAATACCCCCTCTGTCTGAGCAGTGACAACAAGAAAACTGAAGTGCTATTCTTGCAAGTCAAGTCAGAAATGAGCAGAAATAGGGAGGACAGGCTCTCTGTGGAAAATTCCCTGGCATTAGTGGCACGAAGTTGGATGTTGAGCACTACTAATAGGAACACTGCTGCCAACCTAGATATCATGGCACACAGGTAGATTTTGAAAAACATCCAGACTGCAAACCTCTTAGGAATTTGTAGCTGGTAGTTAGCACCTGGCATTATACTCTGACACCTGCACCCGCTGGTCACAATGTGCTGTCTGCAGCCTTTACCATTTTGTTGAACTCCTGGGTGCTGTGCCAGATGCCAAAATGGAATATAGAAGGGGAGAAAATTTTTCCATAGCCTAATTGTGGCATTTTAAACCAGGTGTATCTACATGGATTTTGACCTGCATAAAATTTCAAGAATTTTTTTCCTCTTTGTTCCTGTCTAAAGGTTTCTCACCTTTACCACTATTAATATTTAGTCTGAGCCATTCTTTACCATAGGGGACTTTCTGTAAATTGTAGGCTGTTTAGCCCTACCCAGTTTCTATGTCCTCAGGGCCAATAGCACCACTTTCTCCCCAAGTTACATCAATTAAAAAATATATGTCTATAGACATTGAAAAATGTGCTGTGAAACAAAACTACAACCCACCCCTACCCAGTGTGAAACTGCTCTCCTATTTAAAGATTAGACATACATAAAATATTCCAAATGACACTCTAGTCCACGGTATCAAACAGAACACAGAGGTCACATTGAACAAGGCTCAAAATGGGCCTTTCTATTTAATGGTATGAACTCCATGGGAGATATAGTTCTAGACTACAATCAAGATTTGGAAGAAAAGCAGATGTAAGAAAAGAGAAGTTGAATTTGGATACATTTTTGCATGTTGGCATAAAGAGACAGTGTGCTAGACAGATATTTAACTCATGGACTTTTTCCCCTTTTAAGACAGACAGCTGAGCAGGTTTGGAGTCAGAAAAGAGTTAATAGAAAAGAAAGTAGAAAAAGATATTAAAAAGGGATCTAAACGGGGGAAACAAGAGCCAATGAGGAATGCTAGTAGAAGATGTCTGGAGAGGAGGCTAATAACAGAAGAAACAAAATAACAGAGCAGTGGGTTTTGGAATCCAGAACGAGGCTATGTGATGTTAAATTCGAGGTCCATTATTTATGAGATGTGTAACTTTGGGATATTTTTTTTCATCTGTTAAAACTTCTGTTTTCTCATCTGCAAAAATGGAAATCATAATAATTTCCATCCTCTGAGGTTTCTGGCAAGTGAAAATGTGATAGCTGCTAACATAGGGCCTTTGATGTAGAGAGATAGTTAGATAGACAGATGATAGATAATTCTACAAAGGTTTTACAGAGCATCAGGGACCTCACAGGTCCCTAAAATGCTGCCATCCAATGTGACCATGAGGCTCCTTTGCAGTCCAGGTATAGTGGAGGTCACCAAGACGATATGAACATGGACCCACAGGAGAAAGGAGAACATTCACAGACATAGGAGGCTTAATAGTCAACAACCTCCCTGAGTATGGGGTGTGAACAGGAGGAAGGCTAATGTGCCAGGAGCATCAGCAAGTGAGACAGATGTCAGGGAAGCAGCAGTGGCAAGGGTACAAGCTGTTTCCCATGTCCAGAGGTTTCACAGGAAAGCAGGAGGAATGCCAAGTGACTTTGGTCCAGATGCTGTCCAGAGTCCAGAACACACTTTCTCTATGGGGGGTAGGTTTTGTGCTGAAGACTCGTTCCTTAAAACAGCATCCTCTCATGTAATTGCTCAATAAACATGTGTTGAGTGACCAACTGAAGACTAGATAAGGGAAACCAGGAGCCTCTGCCTGACCCTTCTTTTCAACTCTTCTTTCAAATATTTTAACTCTTTACTGGAATTAAATTTTACCTTTTATGGCTACTTACATATTGTTAGTTCTGTTTCTCAAGAGAACCCTCACAAATACAAGTATTTTGCCCTGGTGTTATAATTACTATATATTTGAATTAGTCCTTTCATTAGATTATAATCTTTTGAGATAGTGACATTTTTATATTCACCGTTTCATACTGTCTTATTTCTGATAGCCAAGTATATAGACATTTGTGTAATTGAAACAAATTCAAAGGAGTGATAATAGAAAAAGGAACAAAGCTACAATGTCAGATTGGCTGGAGGGTCATAATTTGGTGCCATGCTTCTTCAAATGGAATCCATGGATAACCTAAAATAATATTTTATCAGTTTCAAAGGAAAAAACATGTCTTTGAGGGTGATAAAACAGAACTGAAAGCTATTGTGAAGACTGAGTTCTCAAATCAATGCTTCTGAGTTCCCAGGCTTTTTATTATTAATGTGGTTGCTAAATTATAAATAAACAAACAAATCAGGCTTTTGTTTGGGGGAAAAGAACCCTGGGCTGAATATCAGAAGAACAGATTCCAGCCCCAACTCTGCCAGCAACATTTGGCAAATCACTGTAGACCACAATTTTGTTATTCATATAATAAGGGATTTGAATTTGATAATTTGAGTTTCCTCTCTGCTCTAAAATTCTGTTTCTAAGTTTGTTCGAAGAGAAAGAGAATAAAAAAAATGTGAACAAGATTTAACAAATTTTAGGAAAGGTGAAAAAGTTACATACATAATAGTGAAAACAATCTGTAGCAACTATTTCTTTTATACTTTCAACTCTATTTATAGTGTGACTCCTATATATCAGGCACCCTTCCAGGCACTTGAGATTCATCCATGCACAAGTCAAAATCCCTACCTTTGGGAAGCTTGCATTAAGAGCATGCGTATATGCCACGATGGAATTGTACTCTATCAAGAAGATATCTCATTCCAGTCATCCATTGCCTTTGAGCACTTCCATAGTTCTGTAAGTTGCAGAAAACAGAATGCAAAACTGTTCTTATGCGTGCTCTGTTCTGACTTGTCTCGTAGGGGCAGAGTACTCTACCTCAACTCTCTCTACCCGCCCCCTTGAAAAGTTAGTCACCATTGGCATACTCATGTCAGTATTCCTGATTTGTAAATTTGATCTACAGACCATCTTTCGAACTAGTTATGATATCGGCCTGGATGTTACTTAAGGGATAGAAAAGAATCTTTAAAATGTTCATTTTTATTTCTTTATGATGGTTGTGATTTTATCTTCTACTGAGAATTACCTTTTCACCATGACTGATACCTGAAGGAAATGAGCTAGGTTAATATGGCAGAGGGCGATGGTGTGGGCTAAGGGGCTAAATGGCTTTCTTCTGTTCATCAGGAAAACTTCCTAGAGGAGAGAACCATTGAACTGAGACCCATATGATAACAAGAGCACCCCTGAAAAGTCCTGAGGAAGAAGCAGCAAAAGGAGTAAGGGTCCTAAAGTGACAGTTTGTTTGGTGTGCTCAGGGTACAAGAAGAAAACCAGCACTTGAAGCTGGCACATGTGGAGTATGGGGAAGGTAACAACAAAGACATAGTCAAGTGCCAGATGTTCAGGTCCTCAAAGGCTATGATGGACCATTGATTTTTATTTTCAATGCAATTAAAAAGACAGGAGAAAAATGACCCAAACTCCACATTTGCAAAAAACACTTGACTAATTAATGTGCATTGTTTTGGTTAGTCCTCACATTAATTCTATGGAGTAGGAATTATAATTTTTATCTACACTTCATAGATGAGGCTCAGAGGGTAAGTGGAAAACTAGTCACGACCAAGGTAACCATTGTTACACGTCAACATAAATAGGTATTTTTACTTTCCATTTGTACAGTGTTTGTGATTAAGTTGTGAATAAGTTCAATCAGACCAACAGTTTTTTCCTGAAACATTGAGTTTAGTAGATCTACTTTAAAGTTTCCTACTGTCTCCTTTAAGATTATTTCAATTAGGAATTTGTATTGATGGTATTATTGAATCAATGCTGGCTATGAAAACTGTAATAAATTTAGCCAACTGCTGCATTGTTATATGTATAATCTGTATATAACTGAGCCTAGAGTAGCTTACATATAGTCTTATAAACAACAGATGTTTAATTACTGGCTAATCAAAGAATGGCATGTGTCTCATTCTTCCTATATTAGTATTCATTACAAATGAAAGACATCTTAAATCATATTTGTGAGAATTTTTAGGCTAGGTTTTACAATAAGAATGACTTAGTCATTTTTTCAATTTAGTGAATCTATTATAAACCTTATCATTCACATCGATAGTTCACAATTTAAAATTGAGAATATTTCCACTATCAGAGTAGTGATATTGCATTTGGGGGGAAAAGAAAAACTATGTGTGAATTTGCAAATAAAAGCCCACCCAATGAGGCCTGCCCAAAAGACTTGTCAATATTTGTAAACTCTTTAGATTGTCTTCATTGGACACTTTCTAATTCCTTTCTAATGTGTTTGTTGTTGGCTAAAAATACAATTTACCTCATTCTCTCCTTTTCTAAACTAGTTTTCCACGGATCCAAAGTAGATGCTTTTCCATCTCATAATACAAATGATTTTGAAATTTGACAAGCAAGACAATAACAATTTGGACACATACTGAAGTGAACCACCAGCAGTTTCCCAGAAGAAATATAATGACTATTTTGTGTGGAGAGCATCCATCCCCAAGTCCCCTGAATCATCGAGCTTGGCCACATCCCAATTTTTATCTCGGCAAAAATGGAGAAAAGGAAAAAACTGGGATGACTAGCTAAGCAAAACACAAGCTGCTTAAAGATTAAAGAAGCACAAAGAACATTTCAGGAAGGGCAGTCAACTGGAAGTCTGGAGCCAAAAACAATCAGCGTGTTGGATCTGAAAAGTTTAGGAATTTGTACCTTTCAAAGGAAAATAAAATGACACAAATCTCCTGTGTGTGTGTGTGTGTGTGTGTGTGTGTGTCTGTGTGTGTTGAGATTGTATGTGTATGTATGTATACATATATATACACACACATACATACATATATACTCACATGCACACACATTCATTATGCATTTTACATAAACTTTCAAACAGATGGTCATGTTTGAGCAGATCTCTTCAACGCCCACAGTGGCACTAGGAGAAACAAAACACTAAACATATTAAAATGTGTAAATATTTCTCCTACTGATTTCATTAGCTGAGAATCTCTTGTGTAGGTTTCTTTTCATAGATTTTGCACTTTCGGTTGAGCAGAGTGAATCTGAGGTTAGGAAGCATAATCTCTTCAGACTCTCAGGTCACCCAGTAAAGGAGTGCTAAAGGAGTGCTTTTATTGCTTGCTCAAGCATAAAACAAGCTGCTTGTTAAGTCTAAGAGATCAAAATACCATCCTCAAAAAGCCATCAAATAGGGTACCTCATATCACATGTACTCTGCTAATCTCTCTTGGAGAACAAAAAAGTAAATGATTTTTTTCACAAATAAAGCAGTATATGATTAAATAATAATAATAATAATAATAATAATAAGAAGAAGAAGAAGAAGAAGAAGAAGAAGAAGAAGAAGAAGAAGAAAAAGAATTGCTCTTCTCACCAGAACCTGCAGATTTTGACTGTCATTCTACTCACATGGGCCATTAAAACATCTATATGTTAGTGTAGTATCAATAATAATTTTTAGGAAGAAAGTATTCTGATTTCAGTACTGTCTCTCATAGAAGATAAAAAAAATCTCATAACTTAAAGTATCAAATAATGGTAGGAAAATATTATAAACTCAGTCAAAACAGTTGCTGTAACTAGATTAGAAGTTTACTTCCCCAGGACAGATCAACAAATATATTTATTATTTTCACAGTTGCATGAAAAATTACAATGTAAACATCACTATTTACCAATAGTCCTTTTAAAATGTTAGTACATTGATAAATTGTTAACATTCTGTGTGCTTGTTAGTTACTCAATGCATCTTTATAGGGGCTGGCATTACCTGAGCTGAGCACCTTGTTACATAAAATCTTTGAAGGTTAATGGAGCAGAAGGATGTATTCCAATTACATGGAGAGAAAAAAAACGAAGGTAAAAAAGAAGAAAATACTAGCCTTTGAGAAGCACACACTAAAAAATAGTGATTTTAATTGATTTGATATGTATTTTTGTTAAAAATGGTTAGAGTAATAAATCATTATATTAAATTATGCAAACCTATCTATTCCAGGTTTAAATTGCTTTTATTTGTGATTTTAAATATAACTTAGTACGGCACTCCTGCCATTCACTGAAAATGCTTTTTGCTGTGAACTCTGTTCTAACCTAATCGGAACCCCATTTTCTCATTGGATAACAAGGTAAAAAACTTGCAGGCAAGCACTCAGACACAAAGACACCAGAGGGACAAACTGCCTTAGGTCTCCAGGATGGCCAGCAAGCTGATGGCATCCTCTTGCTCCATTAATCATGATGAATCCCTGGCATGGGAAACCAGGGATTATTCTGGAAACTTATCTTAGAATCATTATTGTTCATCAATACTTTGCTCTGGTTCTTTGTTCTAAAATGTCCCCACTTTCAAAGGAAGCTACCTACATAGTTAACAGAATAACCCATGCATCAGTAAATTTACCAGTGAAAAACTTATTGATAAAGTACAAATATCAAGACTGAATTTACAATTTAATTGCTTCCTGTGAGCCAAATAAATGTAAAACCTGGCTTATGAATACTCAGGGGAGTCCATAATGGAAGTGAGATATTGTATTCATATAGGCTTTAAATTTTTTCAAGCAATGTTACAGTTTATTCTATTTTATTCTTATATCAGCAAGGATATGATAGATTTTGTTTGGAAGATTTAAGGACAAACCACTGCAGAATATAATTTTTAACTGCAACAAAAGCATATTTTTTTTTCTCATGTTACATAGTTCTCGTGGGTCATTTGAGATCCTTGCTCTACTTTATCCTCACTTGAGGACCCGGATTAGGGGGGATAAATCTTCCTCTAGCCATGCCACTCATGTGTCTAAAATTTAATTCTTCATTTCCCTTTACTGAACAACACCTTGTTTAAAACGATAATGCTTTTCCTAACATTTTGGTATAAATTAATTGCTAAGAGACAAAGACGACTTCTGTTCAAGATAGATATGAAACATATCAAGAGATATGTGCTTGGCTAATCTCTCTTGGAGAAAAAAAAGCAAATGATGTTTTCACAAATAAAGAAGTATATGATTAAAATAATAATAATAATAATAATAATAAATTCTGACAGAAGGTTCTGGTGTGTTACATGAGAGGTAATAAGGTCTCTGTGACTCTTATAGTATGGGTGTGTATGTGACGAATATGGGGTTGAGAGGTTCTCTTTACTAAAAGTCAGGAGAGTCTATATTTATGAATACACATATTTATATCTTTATATTTACTGTGAAAGAACCTCTATAGACATTTTTCTTGCAGATAATCAGCTATAAAGGAATTAAGTTACATTCCCTTCTTAAGTTATAGAATTTCTCTGAGTGGTACAGAGCAAACTTAAAAACTAATTAAGAATTAGATAGATGAAGCATTTAAACTTTTATTTATTTGTTTGTTTGTTTTGGTAGGGTACTGGGGATTGAACTCAGGGGCACTCAACCACTGAGCTATATCCCCAGCCCTATTTTGTATTTTATTTAGAGATAAAGTCTCATTAAGTTGCTTAGTGCCTTGCTTTTGCTGAGGCTGTCTTTGAACTATCAATCCTCCTATCTCAGCCTCCTAAGCCATTAGAATTACAGTTGTGTGCCACTGTGACTGGCTTAGGTTTTTTGTTGTTGTGTTTGTTTGTTTATTTGTTTGTTTTTGCAGTGCCAAGGATCAAACCCAGGGATTTTTGCATGCTAAGCAAATACTTTGCCACTGAGCTACAGCCCCAGTCTAAGCCAGGAATTCTGCAAAAACACAAAAAGAGACTGAAACTTTCCTTGCAATTGCTGTGTTTTACTAATCACAATTAACAAAGTAGTGAAGGTCAGTTTGTGATGCTTTCCTCAGAATTAGGACCATGAAAGAAAAGCCAACTGATGAGAGATATACCTCTACTGTACACATTGAAGAGTAGTACTCAGAAAGAATTGGAAATTGATACCAAAACCATACCATATATTCTTTATATGGCATCCATATATACTTTCCACATTATCAAGGTGCTTTGGCATTTTTGACCATGAAACTTTTAATGGAGGCTTCATGAAGTCTTATTTCAATGTTGCATCTTTCTCTGTGAGCAAACTCATAATGTCTTAGCATATTTTTAATCTCTAATTTTTAATAATCTTTTTGGTTTAAAAGCTCAAATGGAAAGATACAAGCAGCTACAGGAAAAGCATCTATTATGATGAAAAATTTCTTTATTAAATTAAATAGAGGTAAAATATATCATAATTTGAAAGTATGAAGGATTTTTGTTTAAAATTTTTGTTAATTGTTGACTGCAGGCTGACCTTAAATATGGGATATTTCATATTAGTAAAACTTTAACTTATAGGAAGCTTAAAGATGATATAATGGTATTATTTTTAAACTAACTATGGTGTTTTATAGTTAAAGATATAAAAATGAGTCCTTACTTCCCTGTTATCTTGTTTTATTCTTATTTAAGAATTTATTTAAATCAATCCTCTAATCAGTTATGATTCAAATCTAAGTAACTTACTATGAAGCTCTTAATTACAATTTTATATTTATAGTTTCTAAATTTACAAAGCATTTTGTGATAGAGTTTAAAAAGAAATGATCTATCCTTATTTTTTACTATTTAAGGGGAATTTTTATTATCAAAAACTACCCCCTCCCTGCAAATCTCATCTAAGAAGTACACCTCAGACAATGTGGGTTTTAGGTCCCAACCCATGAACTTAACTGCCAGAGTCACCCACATGCTTCCCCAGGTACAAGGTCAGCCCACCTGGGTACTCCAGCAGTAAGCCCAACCTCAGACCACACAAGACAACCTGTCCAAATGTTGCAAGGGCTGTCTGGGGAAGGGTTTTCTCAGACAACAATAGTCTGAAAAGAATAGAATGAGTTCTTCCATTTTCAGATACATACACATCAGTGTAAGGCTCACAGTTTGTGAAAGAAAAGAGAAGGTTTATTTAAAAAATAAGAGCAGAAAATTTCCAAATTTGGAAAAGGAGCTAAGTATTAAAGTACTGAAAGTTCAAAAGTTTTCACTCAGAGAACCTGAAAAAGACTACACCAAGACATAGTTTGATTGAAGCGTCAAAACTCCATTCAGAATGGCAGCTATTAAGAATACAAACAACAAAAAGTGTTGGTGAGGATGTGAGGGGAAAAGGGACACTCATACATTTCTGGTGGGACTGCAAATTGGTGCAGCCAATATAGAAAGTAGTATGGAGAATCCTTGGAAAACTGGGAATGGAACCACAATTTGACCAGACTATCCCATTCCTCTTTCTATAACCAAAGGACTTAAAAATATCATACCACAAGGACACAGCTACATCAATGTTTATAGCAGCACAATTCACAGTAACTAAACTGTGGAGCCAACTTAGATGCCCTTCCATAGATGAATGGATAAAGAAAATGTGGTATATATACACAATGGAATATTATTCAGCAATAAAAGAGAATAAAATCATGGCATTTGCAGGTAAATGGATGGAGTTGGGGGATATAATGCTAAGTGAAGTTATCCAATCCCAAATGTAAAATGTTTTCTCTGATTTAAGGATGATAATTCATAATGTGGTTGGCAGGGACATGGAAAGATTAGATAAACTCTAGATAGGGCAAAGGCGAGGGAGGGGAAGGGAGAAGGCAGTGGGGTAGGAAAGACAGTGAAATGAGATGGACATCATTACCCTACATACATGTATGAAGACACGAATGGTTTGACTCTACTTTGTGTACAGAGATATGAAAAATTGTGCTCTATATGTATGCTATGAATTGCAATACATTCTGCTGTCATATATAATAAATCAAAATTTTAAAAAATCAAGGACAAAGAGGATTCTGAAAGTAGCAAGTGAAATTAAGCAAGTAGCAAAAGTTAAATTTCAAAAATTTAGCTCAAATTTCTCAGAAGAGGTCTTATAAGTCAGGAATGAGTAAGATGTCATATTCAAAGTGCTAAATGGGCACAATGGTACATGCCTGTGATCCCAGAGGGTTGCGGGGCTGAGGTAGGATGATCACAAATTCAAAGCCAGCCTTAGAGAGACCCTAAGTAATTCAGCAAAACCCTGTTTATAAATAAAATATTTTTAAAAGGGGGGAGAGGGACTGGGAATGTGGCTCAGTGGTTAAGTGCCCCTGGATTCAATTCTCCTACCAAAAAAAACAGTGCTAAAAGGAAAGAAACTGCCAACCAAGAATACTACTTTGGGAGGGAGGTCTCTGGAAATAGAGATGAAGATGTTTCCAGACAAGCAAAAGCTGAAAGAATATACCACCAAATACATCTTAGAAGAATTGCAACAGAAAGTTATTCAAGCTAAAAGTAAAATTCATTGATTAATAAGATGGAAATATTTGAAAGAACAATGCAAAAATATTCAGAATACACTAATGTTGTAATGGTGGTGTGGAAATCACTTATATCTTTAGTAAAAGATTCTTAAAAAGCTATTAAAACTTAAAAATATAAATTATGAGAGCAAAAATAGAAATTGTGAGAAGGTAGAAGTCAAATTTTTTACATGCAAAAGAAGTTAGCATCCTAAAATAGTTCATCATAACTATAAAATATAATACGTATGCCTCATTCTAACCACTAACAAAAACTATAGCAGATACACAAATGAGGAAAAGAAATTAAAAGGCAGCACTGCAGAGAGCTACCTAGTAACAAAAGTCCATGATGAGAGAGGGAGAGAGGCCAAAGGAGCTACAAAGCAACCAGAAAACTAACCAATGGCAGAAGTCCTAATCCATAACCTAGGATGGAAAGGAATATAAATTACCCAATCAGGAAAAATGGAGGGGCTGAATGAAGAAGAAACTATAAACCAGCAATATGCTGTCAATAAGAGATCCTCTTGAGATGGGAAGATGGCGGCGAGGGGAGTGCATTGCCCCCGTGTGCCGCGTCACTGTGTGGGAGAATGACGAGTCAGGAAGGCTAAAGGCTATCTTGTTAGGAATTTCCAGCAAAAGTGGGGTGCTCCAGAACCTGGAGGAAGGATTTCCATCGCACGAGGATCGGCTACGGGGGCTCAAACGCGAAAGATTTGTCCGCACGGAGGGTCACACTGCTTGTTCGGCAAATCGCCCCGCGGCTAGAGTCTGCGGCGTGCGCTGGGAAACGAGGAGATAGTGACACAGGGATACAGCACTGCAGTTTCTGCGGGCTTCTGCCAGCTGTGCAAGCACCGTACTCAGTGCTGAATTCTGGGTTTGAGACGGGGAAGGAAGCGGTCCTAGTCGGTTCTCCACACCGGTCAGACCACAGAGGAGGCCAGTGGCCACCATCTTGGAAAGCTGATGTCACCATCCCTGTTTTCAACTGATCGCAGCTCATTCAGCCATAGAACAGGTAATTTCAGGCTGCCATTCACCTGCGGCTTGCAGACAAATTACTCAGGCTCAGTGCTAAATAACCCGCGGAAACTGCTTCTTGGAGCCTGCTCTTATCAGAGCATTCACCGAGCACGGAGCGGCCGAGTTCCGGCTCCCGGAACTGCTCTGGCCCAGGGCTAAGGAGCCCTCGGAAACTGCTTCTCGGTGCGGGTCCTGCTGAGTACTGTGGAGGTAAATACCAACCGAGCCTTCATGGGCAGTGGCAACGGGACTGAGACGGGGCTTGTGAGGGCCGGTCAGGACTCACCCGTTGCTTTGGTCACCCGGCAAAGGGAACAAAATGCTGCCATTCGCATGGGATACNGAGGGGAGGGGAGGGGGGATAGTAGAGGATAGGAAAGGCAGCAGAATACAATAGACACTAGTATGGCAATATGTAAATCAATGGATGTGTAACTGATGTGATTCTGCAATCTGTATATGGGGTAAAAATGGGAGTTCATAACCCACTTGAATCAAAGAGTGAAATATGATATATCAAGAACTATGTAATGTTTTGAACAACCAACAATAAAAAATTAAAAAAATAAAAATAAAAAAATAAGAGATCCTCTTAAGTTTGAAGGAAACACACAGACTGAAAATGAAGGGATGCAAAAGATTATCTATCTAAATGACACCTAAAAGGGTAGAAGTGGCTATACTTAAATAAAATAGATATCGTGTAAGAAAAAAACTGTCACAAGAGACAAAAAAGTCATTATTTAATGTGAAAAGTGTCAATTCATCAAAAGGGCAAAATAATTGTAAATATATATGCATTCAACATTGGAGCACCTAGATATATAAGCAAATATTAATGGAGGTAAAGAGGGAAATATACCAGAGTGTGATAATAGAAGGGGACTTTAATACCCCACTCTCAATGGTGGACAGATCAACCAGATAGAAAATTAAGCATAGTGGACTTGAACTGCACTTGGGGTCTAATGGACATGCAGATATATGTAGAACTTGCCATCTAAGAGTAGCAAATTGAAAATTATTCTCTAGGATACATGGAACATTTTTCTCCATATACTTCATATTATATCACAAAACAAGTCTTTAAAAAATAGGAAGATTAAAATAACGTCTGACATTGTTTCTAACCACAATGGTATAAAAACTAGAAATCACTAACAGGAAGAGAAATTGTGGTTAACGTATGATCTAAAGGTAAATAAAAATGAATAAAAGACATAAAGATCAGACCATTAAGTACACAGAAGACACTACAGGAAAAAACTTCTTGACACTGTCCTTTGAGTAATATTTTTTGATATCACACCAAAAACTCAGGTTACAAAACAAATAAAAACAACAAAAAAAAGTGAGATTACACTGAACTAAAAACTTCAACATAGTGAAATGAACAATCAATAAAGCAAAATGGCAACTGGTGGATTGAGAAAAAAATCTGCAAACCACTTGTGTATTGAAGATTAATATCCAAAATGTATAAAAAATTCTAAGAACTCAAACACACACACACACACACACACACACACACACACACACACCACAGTTAAAAATGGGCAAATAACCTGAACATTTTTCAACAAAGATATTAAAATGGCCCACAGTTACATGAAAAAGTTATCAGCATTAGTAATCATCAAAGAAAGAGGTAAATTAAAAATTTTATGAGTTATCATTCCACATCTATTTGGTTGGCTTTTATGAAAAAGGCAATAGGTTTCAAAAATCAGTGATGGCATGGAGAAAGGGTAACCCTTACAGATTGTTGGTAGAACTTCAGAGTGGTGTATCCATTGTAGAAAACAGCATAGATGTTTCTAAAGAAATTAAATATAGAACTCCCATATTACCCAAGTAATAGCTTTTCTGGATATATACCCAAAGGAAATGAAATCATCACTTTGTACAGATATCTTTGAACATTACATGTTCATTGTAGCATTTGTCACGGCTTCCAAGATATGAAAACACACTCAATTCTGTCAACAGGTGACTAAAGAAAACATGTTAATACTATTCTCCCATTAATAAGAAGGATATTGTATTATTTGCCACAACACAGATGAACTGGAGGACATTTTGCAAATTGAAATAAGCCAGACACAGAAAGAAAACTATTACATGATCTTATTTATATGTTGTTGTTCTTTGAATGAGTCTTAATCCCCAATGCAACAGTAGTAAGAGATGTGTTCTTTGAAAGGCGATTATGCCTTGAGGGCTTCACCCTCACAAATGGGACTGACACCCTATCACAGGATTTAAGGTTGGAGGAATTGTCCTCTTCTGCTTCTATCTCTTCTGTCATGTGAGGATACAGTGTTCTTATCTTTGGGGGATGTAACAGTGAGGCTACATCTGGTGGAAACCAAATCCTTACCAGAGATTCAACCTGCCAACAATGTGATCTATTCTAAAACCCCTAGACTTGTAAGAAATTAATTTCTACTGTTCACAAATTATCCAGTCTTACAGATTGTGTTATAGCAGCATAAACACAGAGAGACATAAGGTTAAATAAGATTTCAAAAAGGAAATATAAACAGAATATACAGAGATAAAGGAAACAGTGGCTACCAGGGGTGGAGACGGGGAAAGAGACCAGGAAAGAGACTGTGAGGTTATACAGTTGAGAGTTTGAAAGTGACAGATGTGTAGAATGAGAAAGTCTAGAGATCTAATGGACAACAGGAGGGTGGTAGCTGATAAAATTACACTGCATTTGGGATTCCTGCTAGATGATGAGATTTTAGTTGCACCTGCCACAAAAACAAACACATGGATAATTATGTGGTATAAGTATTAATTTGCTACACTATAGTAACCATATAATGAACTATATGTATCCCATAATCGCACAGTGTATCTTGAACATCGACAATGGAATTTATTTCAAGATAAAAATAATAGCTACAGAATTTTTTAAAGGGACATACAATGCAAAAAGATATAAATTGTAATTTTAAATGCAGAAAGGGAGGTTGGCATAAAAGTGTGCAGGATTTTTATGCAAAGAAAGTTAAGTTGTTAGCTTAAAAGACGCCGTTATATGAAATTTTGTCATGTGGCAATGACAAAGCAAAAACTCAAAGTAGATATACAAAAGATAAAAAGTGAGGTATCAAAGCAAAACACTAGAGAAAATGACTTAATAACAAAAAGACAGCAGGATAGGAAAGAAGGAACAGAGGAGCTACAAAGAAACCAGAAACTATTTATAAAATGGCAATAAGTCTTTACCTATTAATAATTACCTTGAATAAAAATGCATTAAATTATACAAGCCAAAGACAGGGTGGCTGGATATATTTAAAGTGGTTGGGCAGGGGTGGGGGGCGGCGGAGAAAGACTCACTTTTTCTGTGAGAACACAGACTCAAAGTGAAGAGATGGACAAAGATATCCCATTTAAATGGAAAAAAAAAAAAAAAAAAACCAGAATAGAAGCAGCCATAATTATATAAGGTAAAATCAACTTTAAGTAAAAAGCTAAAATTAAACAAGGTTATTATACAATGATAAAAGGGTGAATTCATCCAGAAAAAAACAACAATTATAAATATATACGCACCCAACATCAAAACTAAATATATAAAGTTATCATAAATAGATCCGAAGAAAGAGATAATTTGTAAAACAATAGCAGTAGAGAACTTTTATATCACCTACATTCACAATGGAGAGATCATCCTGATACAAAATCAATAAGAAAACACCTGGTTTAAACTACACAAGAGATGGGCCTGACAAATATATAGAACATCCCATTTAATGCCAGCAGAAATACACTTATTTCAAGTGTACACTAGGTCCTGCCCGTGCTAGATTATGGCATGGACCAAAATCAAGACTTAACATTTTGAAAGATTGAAATCCTGTCAAGTATCTTTTTTTGGCCACAATGGCACGAAGCTAGAAATCAATAAACTTTTTAAAAATTTTTAAAGAATTTTGAAAAAAAAGGGCTGGGGATGTGGCTCAAGCCGTAGCGCGCTCGCCTGGCATGCTTGCGGCCTGGGTTGGATCCTCAGCACCACATACAAACAAGGATGTTGTGTCTGCCAAAAACTAAAAAATAAATATTAAAACATTCTCTCTCTCTCTCTCTCTCTCTCTCTCTCTCTAAAAAAAAAAAAAGAATTCTGAAAAAAAATCACAAATACATGAACACTAAATAACAATGTTTCAACCAGTGGTTTAAGGAAGAAATCAAAAGAGATGTCAAAAATATCTTGGGAGAAATTACAATGGAAAAATATATAAAATCTTGTAGGAGGCAGCAAAAGAAGTTCTACGATGGCAGTTTATGGTAACAAAAGCCTACATGAAAAAAGAGACCCCATTTGCCAGCAAATGGATGGATCTGGAGAATATCATGCTCAGTGAAATAAGCCAGTACCACAAGACCCAAGGCCAAAAGTTTTCACTGATATGTAGAGGCTAAACCAAAATAATGGGGTGGAGGTGGGGGTAGAGAAGGGAAGTTCAGTAGATTAGACAAAGGGGAATGAAAGGAAGGGAGGGGGGTAGGAATAGAAAGAGTGTAGAATGGATCTAATAATGTTTCTATGTACACATACGAAATTACCTAAATGAACCCCACCATCGTGCCCACCACACAATGTTGTTAGTCAGCCTTTTCACCACTGTGACTAAAAGACCCAACCAGAACAATTTTAGAGGAGGAAAAGTTTATCTGGGGGCTCATGGTTTTAGAGGTCTCATCCCATGCACTGCTGGCTTTATTCCAAGGGGCTTGAAGTGAGGAAGCACCCCGTGGCAGAAGAGAAGGGTGGAGGACAGCAGTTCACATGATAATTAGGAATCAGAGAGAGAGACTCCACTGCCAGATACAAAATTTAAACCCCAAGGCCATGCCCCCAGGGATCCACCTCCCCCCAGCCACACCCTACCTGCTAGAATTCAGTTACCACTGAATTAATCCCCATGGGGCATTAATTCATTGATTGGATTAAGGCTCTGATAATTTAATTATTTCTCCTCTAAATCTTCTGACATTGTCTCACACATGAGCTCTTGAGGCACACCTCACATCCAAACCATAACAGGGTCCTAAATAGAATAAGGTAACTCCAATGCTTGTATAATTTTATCAACTGGATTGCACTGTCATGTGTAACTAAGAAGAACCAATAAAATTTTTTTTAAAAGAAATCCCAAATGCATAACTTAATATTACACCTCAAGAAACTAGAAGAAGAACGAAACACAGGGCTAGAAGAAAGGAAATAATAAAGATAAAAATAAGTGAAGTAGACTATGACATCAATAGGGAAGATTAACAAAAGTTGGTTTCTTGAAAAATTAAACAGAATCAACACACCCCTATCTAGATAAAGAAAAAAGAAGGCTCAAAATCAGAGTTAAAGGAGGAGAAATTACACAGAAATACAAAGGATAAGGGGCTAGTATGAACAATTATATATACATTGTATATACAACAATTTTGTCTCTGGCAATTTGAGTAACCTAGAAAGGAATGTAATGCTACTACACACCTACAACTACCAAGGTGAATCATGAAGAAATGAAAATATGAACATATGAAATATGAAATTGAGTCAGTGTTGAAAATCTTCCAAGAGAAACCTAGGACCTGATGTTTTCACTGCTGAATTCTGCCAACATTTAAGCATTCATTACTGGGCAGGAGGTATACCTCAGTGGTAGAGAGCATGCTTGGCATGCATGAAGTGCTGGGTTCAATCTCCAGTAGGGGAAGTACTTCCAAACCCATTTTGTGAGGTCAGCTAATGCCTAATGCCAAAGCCATACAAGGATATTGCAAAATAAGAAAATGATTGAACCATTTATTTAAAGAACAGAGATATGAAAATTGCAACAAAATACTAGTAAGCTGGATTCAACAGCACATTAAGAGGATCATTCACTATGATTAGCTAAAATTTATCCCAGGGTTGCCAGTATCATTCAACATATGCAAATATATTAAAATGCTAGAACACACTAATAGAATGCAAAACAAGATCATAGGATCATCTCAACAGATACATTTTCTCATGATAAAAACTATTAAGAAATTAGCTGTAACGAAAATGCACCTCAACACAGTAAAGGCCATACAAGACAAGCCCATAGCTAACATCATAGCCAATGGTGAAAATTGAAAGATTTCCCCGTAAGATCAGGAAAACAAAAGGATGCACGCTCTTACCACTTCTATTCAATATACCGCTGGAAGTCCTAGCCAGAGAAATCACACAAGGAAGAAACAAAAGCCATCCAAATTGCCAATGAAGGAATTAAGTTGTCCCTGTTTGTGGACAACATGATTTTATATATAGAAAACCCAAAGTGCATCACCAATACACTGATAGAATTAGCAAGCAAATTCAGTAAGGTTGCAGTATACAAAAATCAACATTAAAAAGGCAATGGTATTTCTAATTGCTAATAACAGACTATCCAAAACATATCTAGGAAGCAACACTAACAATCATTACAAAAGTGAAAAAGAAATACATAGGACTAATTTTAACTGAGGAGATGAAAGACCGGTATATTGAAAACGATGAACACATCAATGACAAAAAATCAGAGACACAAATAAATTGAAAAACATCCTATGTTCATGAATTGAACTGATATTGCTCATACCACCCAAAACAATCTACAGATACATGGCAATTCCTATCAAAAAATTTTAAAAAATATATTTTTAGTCACACATGGACATGATATCTTTATTTGGTTTGTTTTTAATTTTATATGGTGCTAAGGATCAAACCTGGTGCCTCACATGTGCGAGGCAAGCACTCTGCCACTGAGCCACAACCCCAGCGCTCCTATCAAAATTTTAATGACATTTTCCACAGAAATAAAAAAAGTAATCTTAAAATTTGGAAGCACAAAAGTCTCTGCTAGCTAAGGCAATACTGTGTAGAAAGAACAAAGCTGTAAGTATTATTCTACCTGACCTCAAATCAAGCTACAAAGCTGTAATAACCAAAACAGTATAGTACTGGCATAAAAACACATATAGATCAAAGGAATTGGAACAAATCCATATTTTTGCGTTCCATTGGTTTTTGACAAGGGTGCCAAGAACACACAATGCAAAAGGATAGTCTGTTCGACAAATGGTATTAGACAATGGGGTGTCCATATGCAGAAGAATTAAATCAGACCTTTATCTAACTAGAGTTCTCACTAGACATCTCACTAAAAAAAAGAAATCAACTCAAAATAAGTTAAAGATTTATATACAAGACCCAAAACTATTAAACTACTAGAAGAAAACATAAGGAAAGAGCTCCATGATATTTTCTATGGCTTAAAGTTTCTTCTAAAGTTTATATGTTAGAAATTAAATCCCCAAATTTATACGTTAATGGATATTTGGAGGTGATAGTTTTGGAAAGTAATTATGATTAGATGGGGTCATGAGAAGACCCCTTATTGTCTTTGCTGGTTTTCTAAAGGCTAGAATGATTGCCTTGTTTCATCTTATCATGTCCAGCCCTCCACAATGGTAGAGACCAAAGGAAACCCTCACCAAATGCTGGAGCCACGATTTTGGACTGCCAAACCTCCAAAACTGTGAGCTAAGTAATTTTATTTCTTATAAATCATTTAGTCTGCTGTATTCAGTTATACCAACAAAGACAACCCTGAATTGGGAAATAATATTTTTTATATAACCTCAAAGCACAGACAACAAAACAAAAACAGACAAGTGGTTTTCTACATTAAATTAAATTGCACAACCAAGTAAACAGCCAACACAATGAAGACAGCCTATGGAATGGAATGGAAGGAAATTTTGGAAACCATACTTCTGACAAGTTATCCATGTCCAAAATATACAAGGAACTCAATCTGACTTTTAAACAGACAAAGGATCTGAAAAGACATCTCTTAGAAGATGATATACAAATAGTCCTTAGTCATGTGAAAAAGTGGTCAATATCACTAATCATCAGAGAAATAGAAATTAAAAAACCAAAATGAGATATCACCTCCTTCCTATCAGAATGGCTATTAACAAAAAGAGGAAAGATAAATGTTGGTAAGGATATGAAGAAAAGGGAACCCTTGGACTCCATGGGTGAGAATGTAAAGAAGTATAATCATAAGGGAAAACAGCATGGTGGTTCCTCAAAAAATTTTTAACTGTAAATAATATTACAGTAAATATGGAAATACAGGTGTTCCCAACAGGTAAGCTATGGGATTAACCTAGCTAGCCATCAATGGATGAACAAATAAACAAACAGCCTAAAAAGAAGGAAATCTAGTTCTAGGAAGATGGCAGAGTAGAGGAGGTTTTTCCTAAGCTGCATGAAAGATACCAAGAAAGCAGAAAAACAACTTCTCAGTGATGTGGGTGAAAGGGATTTTATTGGGCTTTAGTAACGGACTCTCAGAACAGTTTGGGGACTCAGAAGGTTGGACATAATAAAATAAAAGAAGAAAATCCTCACTAGAGAGCTAACCCACCACCAAAGTAGTGGAGAGGACTAAGAGAACCCACATTTCATGTGGCACCATGGCATGTCTTGGTGCAGAGAAACCAGAGATCAAGGACACTGTGGACTAATCCAGAGGGTATGCTATGCCATATCTTCATGCAGGAAAGATGCAATGTATCTCCTAGTTGTCTGTGGAGAACCAAAGCAGGAGCCATCCTTCTACTGCGCTGTGGCTGTGGGAGCAAGTCCAGGAGCCCAGACCTGGGAAATCCAAGCTGGGTCCAAAAACCAGGTTTGGAAGAAGCCTGACACAAAACTTAGAGAATGCCTAAGATATCAGGAGAAATTCAGGTACAGAAAGTATTTTACCCAAGGGAATATGGGTCATTGAGACCTCAGAGATCCTGGCTCCCTCTCCCCCACTTTGAATCTGGTGACTTCCAGGACCAGATGGGGTAGGCTGGGGATTCAGGAGGGTGGGAGTAACTATGTGCTTGGGGACTGAGCCTGGAAGACTGGAAAGGACAGGAGCCATGGGAGGAGGGGGGGCAGACAAAGGACTGGCTCCTCTGCTACACAAGTGGAACCCAGGGCGGATTTCTAGGGTACAGTCTCCCAGCATGGACCAACAGCTGCTAGGCTCTAGAGGTAGGCTGATTTAAAATCTTCAGACCAATCTCCATTCAATGAAGCTACTGGGGCCTACCTAGACCTAACTCCTGCCCTAGGAACTCCACCTTGGGGAACTCCTTTCAAAGAACTCTAGGGCACCCCCACCCTTAGAGTGGAGCAGATAACACTCTACAGCTCATTCCACTGCATACTGCTGAAAAGGAAAGCTGAGAATTTTTGAACTCCAACTGGCAAGTTGATGAGCAACACAAAAATAGGAAGGACTTGTAGTCTGCAGTTACTAGTCTTGTGCACAAATGTCTCTTTCAGGTTTTTTTCTTTTTAAGAAGAAAAAAGAGAAAGAAAGACATTTGGGAACAATGAACATACATTCTCATTGAAAATTTTTGACCACTGCAATGAAAACAATTCCTTAATTTTCTATCAAGAATTTTTTTAATAAAATGCTTTTGTTTTTAAGATTTTTATTTTTTTTCTTTCTTCTTTATTCTTTTTTAATTGTGTGTTGACTGGTCCATGATATTTATACATATACATATTTGTCTCACTTTTCACATTTCTAGCATTTTTTGTCCTCCTTTCTTTTGCTAACAGTGAAATTCTATCATTCTCTCTTTCACTCTTCCTTTAATTTTTTACTTCTACTTTCTCTCCTTCTCCCTCATTATCATCACATCCTATATCTCTTCTGCATTCTCCTGGTTCACCTTTTGAAATTGCAAACTTACTGTATTTTTTTTGTTGTTGTTGTTGTTGTTTTGCAAACTTACTGTTTTTATTGTTGACAATTGCTTATCATGCCATTTCTGTTTATTGTGCCAATTAACACTGTAGATGTCATAGTAGGAACTAAGTACTTAGATTAATGCTATATATTGTTTGCATTGGATGATGTTATTATTTGTCTTCCTCTAAACCATGCAGTATTAGAAACCTTCTAATACTATAAATGCATTAGGTAGAAATTCTGCCTCCTCAGATTCATAGTGATAAATGAATAGACACATAAATATGAAAAAGGAAGGGAACAAACCTTCTCAAAGAAATCAAAATATCTCAATAACAGAATTCATTTGTACCACAATGGAAGAAATGTCAAAGAATGAATTTAGAAAGTTCATAGTTAAACTTTTATGTGAGATAAAAGACAATGTAATGAGTGAAATCAGAAAGTACAGGAAGTGAAATTTGACTTCAATAACAAGATAAAGATTCTGAAAATAATCAAACAGAAATCCTCAAAGTGAAAAAAAAATAAATAAATGAAGCAAATTAAAAATTCAATGGAAAGCCTCACCAACATACTAGACAACTTGGAAGATAGAGGTCCAGGAAATAAAGATAAAACGTATCACCTTAAAAATAAATTAAATCACAGAGAAAAGATATTAAGATTCCATAAACAAAATTTTTAAGAAATATGGGAAAACATTTTAAAAAGGCCAAATTTAAGATTTAGCAGGATGGATGAAGGCTTTGAAATACAAACTAAAGGAATAAATGATCTTTTCAATGAAATAATCTCAGAAAAATTCCCAAACTTTAAGAATGAAATGGAAAATCAAATACAAGAGGCATACATGATTCCAAATATACAAATTTACACCAGACCCACACAACACACATTATTGTGAAAATACCAAACATACAGTAGAAAGAGAGAATTCTAAAGGCTGCTGGAGAAAAATGACAGGTCACATTTAGAGGTAAACCAACCCAGACCTCAGCTGATTTCTCAAACCAAAATTTAAAAGCTAGGAAGTCTTATACCAAGCTGTGAAAGAAAATGGATGCCAACCAAGAATAATATACCCAGGCAAGTAAACCTTAAAGAACTGAGATGAGATAAAAATCTTCCATGATAAACAAAAGTTAAAAGAATTCACAACAAGCAAGCCTTCAGTACAAAACATACTCAATAAAACAATTCATGAAGAAGAAATGAAAAATAAAGTGAAAACCAGCAGAGGGAGAAACTATACTAGAAAAACAGTCAATCAAAGGAGAAACTAATTAAAAACTTCAAACAAATAAAAAAGACATCTTTCTCTTAATAATATCATTGAATGTAAATGACCTAAACTCATCAATCAAAAGACACAGGATAGCAGACTGGAATTTAAAAAAATGACCCAATAATATGCTGTCTCCAAGAGATTCACCTCATAGGCGATGACATCCACAGACTGAAAGTGAAAGGATGAAAAAAAAAATCCATATCATTCACATGGATCTCTTAAAAAAGCAGGGGTTTCTACTCATATCAGATAGACTTCAAAGTTAATCAGAAAACACAAAGAAGTTCATTTCATACTGCTTAAGAGAATTATACAATAAGAAATAACAATCATAAGTATTTATTCCCCAAACAATGGAGCATCTATATATATCAGCAAACCCTTCTCAATTTTAAGAATCAAATAGACCACAACACAATAATAGGCTTTAACATACCTCTCTCATCACTAAATAGATATTTAAAAAACTAAATATAGAAGCTATAGAACAAAAAAATACAATAATTTATATATATATATATATATATATATATATATATATAATATTTCATCCATTAATGACTGAATATACTTTCTTCTCAGCAGCACATGAATCATTTTCTAAAATAGATCATGTCTTAACCCAAAAAGCAACTCTTAAATACTAAAAAATAGAAATACCACCTTGAATTCTTCTATGAGATCATAACAGAATGTAATTAGAAGTCAATGATAATATAAAAAAATAGAAGCTACTATAATACCTAAATATTATGCTATTGAATGAGATGAAGGGATAACAGAAGAAATAAGGGATGAAATTTTAAAAATACATAGAGGTAAATGTGGATAGTGATACAACATATCAGAATCTCTGGGACACAATGAGGAAAGTTCAAAGAGGAAAATACATAGCATTGAGCTAATTCTTTAAAATAACTGAAAGTTACCAATAAATAATCTAATATTACATTTCAAGCTCTAGAAAAAGAGGAATAAATCAATGACGACAGTCACTGAAGTCAGGAAATAATTAAAATCAGAGCTGAAATCAATGAATTCAAAGTTCAAAAAGTAATTCACATTATCAACAAAACAAAAAGTTGGCTTTTTGAAAAAAAAGTAAACAAAATTGATAATCAGACAACTAACCCAAAGAATGAGGGAAAAACATCAGCTATTAAAATTTGTAATGAAAAAGGAAAGATCAGCACAATTACTAGTGAAGTACAGAAGATAATCAGAAACAATTTTGAAAATTTATACTCCAAAAAATTAGAAAATACTGAAGACATGGACAAATTTCTAGAGACATATGGCCTATCCAAATTGAACCAGGAGGACATAGAAAATTTAAACAGATCAATTTCAGTAATGAAATTAAAGAGGCTATCAAAAGCCTACTAACAAAGAAAAGCCTAGGACTGAGTAGTTGAAAATCCTCAAACTATTCCATGAAATAAAAAATGAGGGAACCCTTCCAAAATCATCATCAGTAGCACCCTAATACCAAAAGTAGAACAAAGATACATCAAAGAAAGAAACTTTAGGCCAATATCCTTGAAGAACATAGATGCAAAAATTATTACTAAAATTTTGGCAAACAGGATACAAAAACACATTAACAACATACTACTACACTATGATCAATTAGGTTTCATCCCAGGGATACAAGGTAGGTTCAAAATACAGAAATCAATAAATCTCATTCACCACATAAATACACAAAGAAAACAATCATATAATCAGCCCTATAGATGCAGAAAAAGCATTGGACAAAATATAGCATCCATGTTTAAAGTACTAGAAAAACAAGAAATAGTAGAAACATACCTCAACATTATAAAACCTAGACGTGTTAAACTCAAACCCAACATCATTCAGAGGAAAACTGGAAGCATTCCCTTTAAAAACTGAAGCAAGACAGGAATGCCCTCTTTCACCACTTCGTTTCAGCATAGTCCTTGAAACTCTAGCCCAAGGCCAGAGCGATTATGCCAAAGAAAGATATGAAAGGGATAAATATAGGAAAAGAAGAGCTCAAACTACATCTGTTTGCCAATGACATGATCCTATATTTAAAGACCTAAAACTCCACCAGAAAATTTCTTGAATTCACCAATGATGAATCAGCTAATAGAGAAATTAGGAACAGTATCCTATTCACTATAGACTAATAATAATAATAATAATAATAATAATAATAATAAAAACACTTGGGAATCAGTCCAACAAAAGACGTGAAAGACCTGTACAATGAAAACTACAAAACACTAAAGAAAGAAATTGAAGAAGACCTTAGAAGGTGAAAGATCTCCCATGTTTTTGGATAGTCAGAATTAATATTGTCAAAATATCCATACTAATTAAAGTGCTATACAGATTTAATGCAATTCCTATTAAAATTCCAATAACATTCTTCATAGAAATAGAAAAGGTAGTCATGATATTGTTTTGGAAAAGAGGAGACCCAGAATAGCCAAAGCAATCCTTAGTGAGAAATGCGAAGCAGGGAACATCACAATACCAGACCTTAAATTATACTGCAAAGCTATAGTAACAAGACCAGCACGGCATTGGCACTGATATAGGCATGAAGATCAATGGAATAGAATAGAAGATAGAGACAACCCACATAAATATAGTTATCTCATACTAAACAAAGGCACCAAAAACTAACATTGGAGAAAAAATGGCCTCTTCAACAAATGGTGATGGGAAAAATGGAAATCCATATGTAGTTAAATAAAATTCTACTCCCTCTATTTCCTATCTCTCACCCTGCACAAAACTCAACTCAAAGTGGATCAAAGACCATATTATCAGACCAGAAATTCTGCACATACTAGGGGAAAATGTAAGCCCAACACTCCAACATGTCAGATTAGGAACTGACTTCCTCAACAAAAAATAAATTTGTAAGAAGTAAAATAAAATAAAACAATAAATGGGATGGCATCCATCTCAAAAGCTTCTTCACAGCAATGGAAACACTCAAGAACAGGAAGAGAGAGAGTACAGAAAAGGAGAAAATCTTTGCCACTCACACCTCAGATAAGGTGTTAATTTCCAGGACATACAAAGAAACTCAAAATTCTTAACACCAAAACTAAATAACCCAATAAATAAACGGGCAAAGGAACTAAACAGACATATCTCCAAAGAAGAAATACAAATGATCAACAAAAATATGACAATATGTTTTAACATCTCTAGCAATTAGAGAAATGCAAATTAAAACTACACCATGATTTCAACTCATTCCAGTCAGAATGGCAATTATTAAAAATTCAAGTAACAATGAATGTTGGTGAGGATGTAGGGAAAAGGTGTACTCATACTTTGCTCTTGGGAATACAAATTACTGAAATCACTCTGGAAAACAGTATGGAGATTCCTCAAAAAACTCGGAATGGAACCACCCTTTGACCCCATTATCGCACTCCTTGGTATGTATTTGAAGAAGTTAAAATCAGCATACTACAGTGACACAGCCACATCAATGTTTATAGCAGCACAATTCATGATAGCTAAGCTATGGAACCAACCTAGGTCTCCTTCAACAGATGAATGAATAAAGGAACTATGGTGTGTATATACACAATGGAATATTACTCAGCCATAAAGAAGAATGACTTTATGACATCCACTGGCAAATGGATGGATCTGGATACTATTATGCTAAGTGAAATAAGCCAATCCCCAAAAACAAAAGGTTAAAAATTACTTAAAAAGTAGATTTTAAGTGTTCTTACCACAGACAATGATATGTATGTGAAGTAACATATTAACTCAATTTAACCACTGCATACTTACATGTGTTTCAAAACATGTTGGGCATAAGTATATACAATTTTTATTCTTTAATAAAAAATAATTTAAATACCATTCTCACAAGATATATTTTATATTTTAAAAAGAATATATTTTAAAAATCCATTTCTATAACATATGTGTGCTTTTTGACATTAGTGATAACCCCTTTCTGAATTCCTATATAAAAGTTAGGAAACACCTTACATCCTTTGCATTTTTCACACATTGCCCATGGAAATTGGAAGACCAACAAAATTTGCATTCTGGTGTTACTACTTACCAGCTCTCAGACCTAACCGTACTCACCAGCTCAATTTTAAGACACATCAAAACTAATACCTGCCCTGGTTTATGAGTTCCTTGTATTATTATGAAGATTAAAACAAATTTAAACTCATAGAAAACGAAAACTCCAAAGTGTTATAGAAGTTTGCACTATTAATATCACTGCTTAACTATTAGATTTCTTTGCCCTGTAGTGTGAAGAATTCACTTTAATTATAATCAGAATTAGAAATATTTAAATATTCCATTTACTCTTATAGCCATTGAAAGCTTTAAAGATGATTAGCATCTGTTCCATGTACAGTATCTACTATCTTGTTTCTGGTATGTTTTTACAGAGTGTATGAGACATAGTTAACTGGGTTAGAATGAAACAAAATCAATTTTTCTATTCATATGCAATGTACAAACTAAAATATATTATACTTCAGTAACAGTTTATTCTCCATTCTATAGTGACATTTAATTCTTTATAAAGCTAAAGAAAGATTGAGTCAAGCTGGCAAAGAGGATTTAAATATGTTTTCAAATTGAAATGAGGGAGGTCTGGTGACTGACACGGAAAGAAGATTCATGTCACTGTTCACCAGGATACCTATGTGTGATGGGTTAATTTCAAACTTTTCAAGAAAAAAAAATCAAACCTTGGAAGAATGATCACTGATTTGAAATAGGAGAAAATTTTCTAAGGAATAAAAACAACAAGTTGAACATAAAGAACTTGTAGATAGATTTAAAAAAAAATACCCAAATCTCAGAACTATGATATAGCAAACGAACTGATAGGAAGAAAGATTACTATTTAAATAAAAATATTTGTGACTTCTTAAACCTTTATTATTGAATTAATAGAATACACTGACACTGTATGTTTCCTGGATTAGAGGGGATCTTACCAAATGCAGTCTGCCATTTTGATTTCTTTATTTGTAAAATAACTATAATGTTTCTCTTGCTTTTTTTCCCCCTAAGACTTTTTGCTCATGGGTGATGTTTCTTCCTTTACTAAAGCAACAAAACAATCATGATGCTTTCTATTTTTGATGGAAAGACATTATATTAAGGGCCTTTAATTTCTAGTCCCACCAAGAAAATCAAGCTTTTGTTTGAAAGAAAAAAAAAACACAGACTGCATTTTTCAAACAAGCTCTCTCCATTTGAAAACTGAAAACTTTATTAGGGCAATTCCATAGGAAGACAATTATCACATGGATACTTTCAGCAAATAACTGAAACGTGGAAAATAGGAGCTATATTTTTACTACTGCGTGGAAGCCCAACTCTACATGAAAAGGACATTCAAAGAAAATAGTCTTAATACTTATAGAAACATGAGGCTTATTATCACAGTCAAACTCTGAATATATGTGGTGTCAGCTGGACTTGAAAGCAGAGCCAGCCTGTCCTCTCCTCACACACCCACGGACAGCTGTGCTCAATCCCCTCTGCATTCTCCTCTGTCAGTGCTTACAGAAGCAATCCCACCTCCATGTTGACTGCTAGATGTTCAGGCACAGGACCTTCCATTTTTGACTTGCTCAGGCTGTTTTCTTCACTTGAAAACCCTTCAAGGTTATCTATTAAAAATTCTACTTAAATTCCTTTAAGATCTGTTTTTAAATTATCCTGCCCTATTGCACCACGCCATTCCCCCACCCCCAACACACACCCCAAGCCGTAGTTCCTACTCTCCTAATTTAAGCAGTAGATGACTCTCTAAGGTTACACTTGATTAATGACTGGCAGTAAATTCTGACTTCACTTCTATTAAGTCATTTTATCTGTCACTGAAAATCCTTCCTCACTTTTCATGACTGAAGTAGGAACTTTCTTTTTCTCACAGACCTACCATCATGCTACCATTTTCTCTAACTTAAACTGAATTTCCATCATTCTTTTAACAAATAATAAAAGTGTACTAGCTAAAAAAAATATTATTTTAGCAACTCCCTTGTCAAAGACAGCCAATGAGGTGTTTTGCACAGAGGAGATTCTGTTCTATATGTGGGTGTCAATCCAGAAAAGGATTATTCCAGAAATTTTCTTCTGCTCTCTCATGTTAGTAACAGAGTCTCTGCTTTAGATAATTTGGCTATAGGATAAGTTTGAGGATAAGTATAAAATTCTGAGTGGCTGGAGTCACTGAAGAAGGCATTAGGCTAGAAGAAGTTTTCAAATAGTGAATTATGCAGAAAATAATAGAGGACTGGAGGAAAGATGCCTACCACATGAATTGGAGAGACTGGCAGAGGTAATGGGGTAAAGGTAGGCTACACTTATAAACATGGATTTCAAATTGGGTCCTGATATGAGTGTTTAAGAAGGAGGGACACTATCAATGACCTATGGTGAGCACACTGAGCACTCAGGGAATGTCATAGATAGATGCACAAGCTCTACCCACAGTGAGCACACTGAGCACTCAGGGAATGTCATAGGAAGGATGCACAGGCTCTTCCCACAAGGGTCCTAATTCAAGTGTGCAGGGTGCAGCCAAGGAATTTGTACAGAGTCCCTGCTGAGGGGCTCTGATACATATGATCCAAGAGCCATCCTTGGAAACACTGATAGCAACTACAAGGTTTTGCTTTCAAAACATGACTCAGATCCCAGCATCATCTTCTTCTTTTTTTTTTCACTCAGATCACATTTTATTTTTTCTCCTTTAATTTTTATTGTTGGTTGTTCAAAACATTACATAGTTCTTGACATATCATATTTCACACCTTGATTCAAGTGGGTTATGAACTCCCATTTTTACCCCGTATACAGATTGCAGCATCACATCACATCGGTTACACATTCACTGTTTTACATATTGCTATACTAGTGTCTGTTGTATTCTGCTGCCTTTCCTATCCTCTACTATCCCCCATCCCCTCCCCTCCCCCCCAGCATCTTCTTGATAATTTACAGCCTGGACTATCCATAGTGTCATAGAAGGAGGAAAATACATGATTGTTCTCATGTACATATTGATCACTATTCTTGCTGCCACCAGAGACCCAATTTAAAATAGAGGAAATACTCTTCAGCTTTGATAACATTCAAATCTTGAACCCTCACATCTGTTTCTTTTAGTGATACATGTTGTCAGCTGAACAGGATATAGTTTTTCTTTCAAATCATTTTAAGTTGCTGAAAGTCTAACACCATGCATGGTTTGGGGTAGGAAAGAATAATAGGTATCCCACCATGATTCATAAAACTTCTCACAAAAGCCAAACACACAAACACAATTCTTCAGCTTTCCAACTTTCAAACTCTATCCAAAAAGCACAATTAAATTTCTGTACAGTAATTTTCTCATGAAAAATGGCCAGTAAATGCTTCCCATAGATAATTTATTTTAGCATTATTGATTTTTTTCCTTCTAAAAAGCTGTATTGAAACAACAGCCATTAAGGCTTATAGAGCTTTGCAGCATCTGGTTATGATTGCAGACAATTGCTCCATTTCTTATTCTCAAGACTGCAGATAATACCACTGAGAACACCTTCATTAGCCGCCTACTATTCCCCTTTCAGATGGCACCTGGGGAAAGTAGTGTAAAAGAGATAAAGAAATATCTGAAGCCAAAGCAATGGTTATTGTCCGTAAATTACTTATGTCATTTACCCACGGAGTCTGTTCCCTGGTGTTGTGTTAGAAGAATACTTTGCTTCTATGTTCATTACTTGAGATAGCTTTGCCCAGTGCATTCAGTGAACTGATTATATTCATTTTTAATTTAGAGACATACTAGCACATCATCTTCTACTTAAACAATTTTGTATAAGTAAACTTCATCAATAATATCAGCCAATCTTGTTAGATGAGAAAAGAAAAACCAGAAACTGAATCTGGCCAATTGAGGCCAAATGATCTTACTAAAGAGATCGCAGTAACTCAGGAAATTCTGGGAGCTAGGGAATGAGATTTGGGAAATGAGCAGGAACAGGGAAATATCGTGGGGGATTCCAGAAACACAGAAATCATTATGTGAGGAGAGTGTTTCCTCTATACCAGAGAGAAGTATTCCTGGCTGCACCACCCCCTGGGAAGTGGGTTGGGTTGCTGTAAAAAAGGAATGCATTCCATATCCGACTTTTGTGTCACTCCTGTAAACTCAAAAAGCTAAGAGATATTTGGTCTTGTTGGCCAAGCCTAGATCTTGTGCCTCTGTCCTAGGTGACGGTGGGTATGAGAGATGCTGGAGACTAAATGGGCTTTCTGAATCTTCAGTAGGATACAGACTCGCTCTTCCATCCAGACCCATGGAGGAAATATAGGAAGTGGGGGTGAATAGTGGAAAGTAAAATAATCCTTTTTGTCCACTACACTCAGTGGAAAGACCCAACCTGAAGTTCGCATTATGGTTCTTTGGGAACTTGTTGACTCAGAATGCCTAGCTTTTATCATGGGTTATCCCATATCTGAAGGAGTAGAATTAATTATCAACTCCATAGCACAATATTAGTAGCTTTCAGGAATATAAGCTGTTAGGGATTCTTTAGAAAATCAGATATTTATGGCCAAAAATAGCTTATAAACATACAATTATGTAGTTGAATAACATTCAATACATATAAAAATGTTTACCATTCTTCCATCCTTTCCATCAGTAAATGTTTATTTGGTGAAGGACTGAGAACTCAGAGGTGAATTTGACTCTGTCCTTTCCCTGAGTGGACTTACATTATAGTAGAAGATGACATATGTGCAAAAGGATTATGTCACAGAGTGGCTCGGGTGCTTCACAAAATTATGTACAAGTAAACTGTCTTAGAAAATGAAGAAGGGTTTTCCTGGGAAACTTAGGAAGATGCATTCCCAGGCACAAGAAGAGTAGCTGAGCGTGATTTGGAAATGAAAGAAGATGTATATGTTGCAGAGAATGGGGGCAGGTGAGAGAAGGGAGAGGTGGGATCCTGAAATGACATGCGTTTGGGGAAATAGAGTCCAAATTTGGAGAGTCTGTGCCTACTGGAGAATTTTGAGTTTATCATACAGGTAATAGAAAATCTCTAAAGTTTTTTTTTTAATCAGAAGAATATCATATTTTATTTTTTATCAGAAAAATCTTATTTTTTGCACTTTATGTTTGAAGGAGTATTTTATGAGAGCTGCTAATAGAAAGAATGGATTGGAGAAGGAAAAATAATGCAGGGAAGTCTGATCGATTTTTTGGAAATACTTGAAGGAAAAAAGAGAGCCACTGTTAGTGACGTTGAAGTATTAATGGAAAATGGGAGAAAGTTGAGAAATGAAAAAAAGGCTTGGCAAGGCCTCACTAGCAGCACAAAGAGAATAACTGGAAGAGGATGCTAGTCTTTGGCAGACACACAAGATACCAGTAAAAGAAAAATAAGAGATTTGGCAAGAAAAAAAGAATGCCCAGTAAACTTAGATATATACAAGCTTGAGATTCAAGAGATACTTTAATTAGATATAGTACTATCAATTACCAGGATGGAGTATAGAAGATCACTCTGGGAGACTATGTACATAATAAAAGGCAATATAGTTCTTTTGGATAAATACCAAGGAGTGGGATAGCTGGGCCATATGGTGATTTCATTTCTAGTTTTATGAGAAACCTGCAATTGTACTAATTTGTACAAATTTGTAGCTCCACCAACAATGTTTGAGTGTACAATTTCCCCCCATATTCTCACCAGAATTTATTATTATTTGTATTCTTTTTTTTTAACATCATACATAAGAGTATAATTTCTCATTCTTCTGGTTGTACATGATGTAGAATTCCACTGGTCATGTGGTTGCATATGTACATAGGGTAATAATGTCTTATTCATTCTTCTGTCCTTCCTACCCCCATACCCCATTCCCTCCCTTCATTCCCCCTCTACCTAATATAAAGTAACCCTATTCCTCCCTAGTCCCCCCCATTGTGAATTAGCATCTACATATCAGATAAAACATGACTGTCATTCTAAGTAGAGATGAGATCTCAATGTAGTTTTGATTTGCATTTCCATGATTGCTAAGAATGTTGAACAGTTTTAACTATAATGTTGTAATAACAAAAGTGTGTGTGGAAATAAAAGCTCATTAATAAAATTTTTGCCACCTGGGGGGAAGAATAAAAGGCCAATATAGAAGCCCTGGGGCACACCAACATTTGAAGAATTGACAGAGAGGAGCCTACAGTGGGAATAAATGAGGAATGATTACAGAGGTAAGAAGAGCGAATGCTGGGGGAGGAGAGAAATAAAGAAAAATGACATGGTCAATACCATATTAAGTTGAAATTGTTTTAAGATTCTATATGGCCATCTATAGCAGGAACAGTGCCTTTTTAAAACCTGTTAGCATAATTGCAGCTATCTTCCTTTTCCCCACCCCCACTTTATGAGTACTGTTCTTATTCCCAAGAAATAGAAACTAGCCCGAGATAAAACCGATAGGCCTGGAGATGTGCCGGTCTCTCCTTTTCTCTCACCAAGAGATAAGAGACAACCTCCCAGCCACTGAGATGGGGACATACTGGTTTCCCTGTTCTCTCCTTGAGAACACAAAGGGACATGCCAGTTTTCCTGTTCCCCTCTGAGAGACAGGAAAACTGCCTGTCTCTGTTCCCAAGAAACAAACTTGCCTTCCCTAAGATCAGGGGATGCTTACTAAGTCAGTCAAGACTACACCCATCCCTGGCATCTGGCCATGATTCTAGCCTATAAAAGGTAACATTCAAGGGGGAGTTGCTGCTGCTGTCCCCTCTCTTCCTGCAGAGCAGCCTTGTCAGGCTCCTGACAATAAGTCCGCTTCTTATCCCAGGTGTGTGTTTGATCAGCCCTGTGCCACTTTTCTTTCAAAACCCAAACTTCCCAGCATCAAATACAATATATAGCACATGACAGGTACTCATAAATGTTCTTAGCATTGAAGTGTAAAGCATACTTGCTACCAACATGCATAATGACATCATAATACCACTCAAAAATTTCCTCTAAAGGAAATCTACACAACAGTGAGTTCTTCGGGAATATCCTGAGCTGAAACATCTGTGGTGGTGTCTTGGCACCCATATTACCTTCAGATAAATTCTAGATTTGTCGTCAGCTGAAGATCATCGAGAGGTTACTCATCACCTATTTGCCAATTAGAAAAGAAAAGTACAGATTTATAAAACACAAGGTGGAACAAAGAAGCCTCTGGCCAGAGACAGAGAGTGTAGATTAACTTGGGATCCTTTGAGACCATGTAGAAGTCACTTGCAGAGTAATCGGTAATCAATAGCAAGCATTTTGCAAAGCGTCTAAGAGGGATCTGAAGTTTGTTTAGTACCATGGTTGGTCAAGGTTGTGAAAGCAAACCTGGAATATTTGTTTATTTACACATTACAGATACCTTATGCATAGCTAGAACCCTGATAAGGTCACTGAAACTCCCAGGATACATGTGGGGCAAACACAGCTTGGAACAATCAGGAAAATCTGTAAAATTTATATAAGAGGAGAGGTGCCAGTAAACTTTGGTTAAACTTTTTCACCAGTTCTTTCTTTGGAGAATTCATTTGCTAGTGAATATGAGAAATATATTGCAGAAAAGATGTCACTTGTAATATCTAATTATCCTTGTGCTAAACTAATAGAAGAATATGAAGTCTTCTCATTCCATCATATAGGACTTTATCAAATCTGGTTGTGCATCCTTCTTTGCATATAGAATGTACTTATAAATATATGATAGAGAAACAGAGATACAAATATAGATGCAGATAGATACAGATACAGTTGTCTCTGGAATCCACTGGAGGTTATTCCAGGATTCCTGCAATACTAAAATCCACAGATGCTCAAATCCCCTATATGAAATGGGATAGTATTTTCATGTAAGCTTTATACATCTTCCTATATATTTTAAGGCATCTCCAGATTACTTATCATACCTAATACAAGTTGCTATGCTGTATTATTTTGAAGGGGGGATAACAAGGAAAACAGTTGGTATGTATTTTTAAAAAACTCTTCCCAAATATGTTTAATACATCATTTGTTGAGTCTTTGGATCAGAGCTCACAAGTTTGGAGGACTGACGACATAAAGTCTGACTGTATTTCTAAATGTAGAAATGAATGAAGATAGACATATGAATAGATACAGATAGACGTATGATTATAGAATGGTCATGGATTGAGACATGGATGTTTTGACTAGGTGGGTGCCTCCTGACCACTTCAGGAGGGATTCAGGTGCCTAGGGCAATTTAAAAAGGATAAATAGTACTGTCCGTTTATTTCACATCATGTATGTGTACAAATAAAATGACATGATGTCTATTTGCTTCAAAATATTATAGGAGAGGATATGGATAGGGCACAGATAAATCAAAACTGGCTTTTAGTAGGCTATCATTGAAACTAGAAGATGGATAATACGGGTACTTATACTAAATTATCCGTATTTATATTTGTTGACATGTTTTTCCACAATTAAACATTTTAAAAGTGAGTTTATTTATGCAATTTACATATTAAAATTGTATTTTCTAGCTGCTAAATTACGTAGTAGAGATTAAGTCAGAGAACATCCAAGGATAATGTCAAAGAGTGGAATGGGGCCCAAAGCAGATCATTGAAGGGTGGGAACATTTTGGTCGGGCAGAGGAGTTGGAGGGCTTTTTAGGTAAGGGCAAGCAATGGGGAAAGGAAAAGAGGAGATATTTGGTTGAATAATGAAAATGCTTGTTTTGTAGTAATAGATGAGTGAAATAAATATTGAATTAGAGGGATAATATTTTATTGTGAAAATCCTTGAATGCTAATGGATTCAATTTCACATAGGAACCCACTGATGATTTCCACAAAGAGGAATAATGTGAAGAAATCCAAATGAAAGAAGGTTCATCTGATATAAAATGATGGGACTTTAGTCCCAGAGCTGATGTGATGGAGACCTAATGAGTGTAGTGATTGTGAAAGGAATGGGTAGAAAAGAAAAAGCATATAAAGCAAGAATTAAACTATTCAGTGACTTTCCAGAGTCAACGCAAAGTTATGGCCACTGCATCTTAATAAAGAGGACATTACAGAAAAGCAAATCCAATTTCTTGTTTATAATAAAGTAACTTCAGCAAGAATCAGGGCATTGGTTTAAGTTTCAAAATATGACATGTTCAGATGTTTTAAAGATGTAGCTCCATCATTCTCCAAAATTGATGTTTTAGAGAAACTTATCATCTTTCTTGCTCCATTTTTAGTTAAATAGGAAACATCTGTAACCAACATTCTTGGTACATACTACATGTAGGAAAGTATCTACTCTGAATAACACAAAAGTAAGTGTGAAAGGACAGGGCCACTCTGTGAAAAGATATACTGTGTGACAATAAAATAAAATAATAAAATAAAGATAACGTGCAACATACCCATACCAGAAGTTAATATTCATGAGACTCCATTCTCTGTTCATTGAATAAGAAGGTAAAGAGAGCATCTCAATCATCACTTAATGCATCTGAGTTCATTAAAACTGAGCACAAAAAGCAAGAGGTTAGATTTAAAAGCAACATTCAAATCCCCAACTGAATTTAGTTCAGTATTTATGGAACTGAGTATATTTTATTCTCATAAGGAGCAGCTTAATGCAATTCAGAACCTGAACAAACACAATCCTACACAGAGGACAAAGTGTAAGAGTGACAAGATGCCAACACATTATGACAGCCACTGTGCCTCCTGACCTGGAACATTTATGCATTTTTCTCAAAGTGCATAAAAAGCAAATTTTATCTTTGGTTCCTGCACATCAACTTCACATCTTTAGGTTTTTATTGCCCATAATCCCATGGGTGCTGGTAAAACATCAAACTGGAGTTCATTAGTTAACATTTTAAAAGGACACAATTTTAAGACGCTCCCCCAGGTGCCCTGATTTCAGCAGTTTTGCTTCATATGCCAAGTGGCAGACAAATCACCAGTGCTGAAAACAGCCAACACCACTATTATTATCCACAAGGAAATCCACCCACAAATCGAACCAGTGCCAACCAACCACTCCGAAACTCTGACAGCATCCCGGGGCTTTCCAACTGTAGGGACAGGGAGAGCAGCTGCAATTCCCCTTGCTAAATGCAGATGGTGAGACTGTGAGTGTCTCTGTGATGCTCTGAAAGATGGGTACTGATGGGAAAGCCAGTAAGAACTTCCCCAGACGTGCCCAGTGAGGAGCAGTTAGTTCCAGATATTAGTTACAAACTCATCTCAGTTCCCGCCTGCTCCTTTTCCTGTATTTTCTTTCTCAGATACTTCCATTATCATCTACCCAATGATCCAAGCTAGAAGCCTCCAAATTGGATTTTCTGTACATTTACCCATCCCACTTCTCCATGCAAAGGAGGGAATCTTAATTCCATCCATCCTCTCTAGCCCCAAGCCATACTTCCTGTCCTGACAGATCCTCTGAACTAATACTGGAGATCTTAATCAGGTTCGTATTTGACCACAGAGAATTTCTAATATCTTTCTTTAATAATAATTTCTATCTTTAATAAATGATTTGCTAACACATTATAGACTTGTTAAAGGAAGACTTAGAAGTTGTTACTTCAGAGAGTAGAAATAAAATGAGCAATTGGAATCATCTGTATGTGGTACTTAAACTCAGATTCAATATTGTGAGTTTAACCAAATATTGGCAGATATATATATTCTTTCAACATCTCAAATATCAAGAAATGCTAACATTTTTTTTTTCAGAGAAAAGGATATTGAGACATTTGAGCAGCAGAAGTAGGATTTAAGGATTCTATCTTCCTGCTAACTTTGTGTTGGTCAAGGATGTGTTTACCAGATTCCTCTGTCTAGATGCACTTGCAGATGGGGCAAATGTTAAGTTCCTAAGGTAATCATCCTCAGAAAACTAAGATAACATCTTTGATTTTAAATTTGGACACTGGTACAAACAAAGGTCTATTTAATTCAATGCCAAAGATAGAGATTGTTTCTCCTGAACCTAAAGCCAATGTTCTGAGGAATTTAGTGAGAACCATTCTATGAGTGACAGTGTGAACTGGGGCTCTATTGATTGCCCCATACCTCTCCACTGTTTCCAGCCCTGTCAGGGGCAGGCCTATTGCTATGTGACAGTCACCTTGGAGACACAGCAAGAGCGGCTTCCTCTGGTGGCCTTTTCTTTAGTTCCTCACTTTGAAAGCCACTTACACTTGAATGTATTATTTAATGTGGTGAAAAATGCATTGCTCTTCCAGACCTTCAGAGTGCAAATAGGCTTAAAAAGGTCTGGAAACCTTTCTAAACCTTTCCAAAACGAAAATAACCCTGCCCTTGAAAGAGCCAGGCATGGCGTTCTTCTCAGGATTATCAGCAGTGAGCCTGGATGAGTAAAACAATTAAATGAACAGTTTTATGAATCTTGGTGGCATGATGCCCCTTCCCCCCTCCAGAGAAGCTTAAAAGGGCCTCAAATGTCATAAACCAATTATCCTCCCATCATGCTTGAAAGAAGTACAAAATTGCTGTAGCCCTAGCCTCAATGGTGGTGTTAAATCCTAAACACAAAATAACTGTGGAAAAGAAAAGTTAAATAAATTGATCCAGCTTTAAAGAACAAAGGCTAAAAGACTTGACCAGGTGTCCAATTTCCTTACAAATGGAATAAACTGACCATGTTGATGGAATCTGAGATCGCCAATTAAATTAGGCCATTTAAAGGAGACCTAGAAAATTCATGTATGATTTTTCAACACCCCTTGTTCCCAATAGACTTAACTTCAGATGGGCAGAAACCAAGGCGTATGGTGTCTCCACATGACGTCAGTTTAGCTAAGCTTCCACTACATTTCCCAGAGTTCCCTGCTCTGTTTGGTTCTGGGCTGAAGTTGACCATGAAAGAAATAGTTCATATATGTTGTGGATATTCTGGTTCAATTTGCTGGCTTCTGTCTGCTCACTTCTCTTTGAGTTTCTCCTACTCATGGGCCAGGTACATATTTAGGACCCTGAAACACAGGGTAAGCTTCTCCTACAAGTCATATTATTTAAAATGTGGAGGCTTGAAGGTTATGACAGATCTCCCAGTTTCCAGTTCATCCTTTGGGTTCCAATTCAACCTCATGGATTCTAGTTTGCCTTTTCTCTACCTCATTTCACACCCTCCTTTCCTTCCCATCTCCCTGTTTGCTTTAGGAACAGCACCAAATGCAAAAGCAGCCACACAGGAACTGCTTTAAAATATCCTCAGCCTAGAAGGAAGTACAAAATTGCTATAGACATAGCTTCAAATGTAGTGTTAAATCCCAGGCACAAAGGTAGTCATTTGGCAGTTAGTTCCAGATATTAGCTACAAAGTAATCCCATCTCCCACCTACTCAATTGTACAATATCCAGTCAGTCCCCTTATTCTATCTCATTCTTGATGGTTTGCTCCTGTGACCAAATCCTCACACACGGGGCATGTGCCAGGGCCTGGGTCAGGCACATTGTTATTATTATCCAATTAAGCCAGCAAGAAGACCTCATTCTTAACTAAATTGGAAGAGCAAAATAGCTAAAGTGCTTATAGTTGCACAGGGTTGACACCAAATCCAAACTGTGTGTTATTACCTCTGCTTCACATAGTTTGATGAAGTCTTCCTGTCCCCAAAGCACATTAGCCATTGTTTTTATAAATGCTGGTGACAGGCAAATAATTCAGAGCCAAAAGCCAGACTCTAATGATAGGGTTAGAATGATTTAAGTTGAATAGACCAGGGTCAGAGATGAGAAGTACACAGTCAGGGTAAAATTAAGGGACTGGACTCAATCTTTAGGTATCAAAGATTGTTTGTATAATTTTCCAGACAGACAAACTGTCACAAAGCAGAAGATTTAATATTGGCAAGAAATAATCCAGAAAAGAGCCAGAAGCACCAAGTTCAGAGGGCAACCAGAGTAGAAGGTCCAAAATTTTGGAAAAATTACATATTTTATGAGTACCTAATTTGTGAAAGGTAACTATGGGTGCCATGCAACTTAAAGGACAGAACAAAGTGAAAAAAGAAAACTTGTAGTTGAGTACCAGGTTTCAAGGACTATAAGGTACAGGAGAAATATTCAGGAAGATGGGTTCAAGAATGTTCTTTTCTTCTTGAGGTACAGACTTTGTGGGCAAATCAAGACCCCATTCTCAGTGGAGCCTCGTCTATGCCATCTCTAATCTTGATATTTCGGCACAAGAAGCAAGTCACTGGGACTCCCTTCCTGGAGGGCAGGGTTGGTCCCAGCAGTGCTGTACCCTAAGATCAAGTGATTGCTGAAGCCAGCAGTAGTCAGGGAATGAGAAGGGATGGCAATTTGTGAAGGTTGGAAAAAAAAAACACCTGTACATGAATAGGCATATGAATTATAATAAATAATACCCAAAAGTGGATGACTGGGTTACCTCAATTTTTTGTGTGTGTATGCGTGTGTGTATGTGTGGAATTTGTACATATATGACATTTATTATAAATATATATGCAAAAAAGCAACATTAACCTCACTTTCACAATTATTATAAAGGCTAAGTTCAGCGATTCCCTAAACTGCTTACACTGGAGTAAAATAATTTTTAGACATAATTTATATAAGCATTTTTTCTTCTGTTCTTATAGAAATTCATTATATCACAAAAGATGCACTTTTCTAGTTCCTTGAAACTTAATATTTTTGACACAAACAGGTTTATAAACATTTATACTGACTAAACTTGGCTTTGGGGGTTCTCATGCTTCTGAAATTCACACGGTGGGGTTTCAAAACTAATGAGTCCACAGATATATATTCTGCCAACTCCCCCCACAAGTGCTTTTAAATATAAGCCCCTTGAGGACCTGCTATTTATAGCCTGTAAGGAAATGTTTGAAAAGCATACAGTAATGGCAGCCTTCTGGCTTTTTGAATTAAATCTCTTGGTTAATGTTAACTATTGCTATTAATACAGAACTTCAGACTCAGCAAACAAAAATTCTCATTGCTGAGATGTGATAATGTTCACAAAGGGATTCTACTTCAGAGATATTGGCTTAGGCCCCCTTTTGATAATCATTCATTTTAATAGTCTCAGTCTTATTGGATTATTACACTTACTTTAATTTGTTCTCTGTGTTCTAACCAGTAAGAAAATTATTAATATGATGTTCATGCATGTTTCTTTCTTTAGATATTCTATTTGCTGTTCCCTTTCACTGGAGGTAACAGTTTTAAAATGAGTATGATGTTATTAGACTTTTATCTATGCATAATTTTAATATATTCAATCTGGACTAGGAAAACCTCTCCTCTAGTTAAGCTATGGGCAGAGAGAAATTTTTCTAGGTTTCTTAGTTTTGGAAGTTGACACAGTAGAGAATTGGGAAAAGCCAGTTTCCAAAGGAAACATGGCTATAAATCACTTCATGTCCAGGATTATCCTCAGGTTGGCTGTTAGGTCAAACAGAACTCTAGTTCTCACAGAGAGTTGCTGAAAGAAACATTTATAAGAAAAATTCTGATCCCATGAAGATCATTTATGTCACCATTTGAAAGAGGTGAATGAGAGGAGGTGAGAAAGAATGACTGGCTGCTATGTACCCCAAACTACTCATTTGACCTAAAATACTTGCAGTTACTTACAAGGGCATAAAAGATGCTAATTTAAATTACTGAGAATCTTCTACAAATAGAGTGGTACCAAGGCCTGTGGTGGGATAAGTCCACTCCAGTTCATCAATTGGGGGAAGGGGAAGGTTTTCCCTTATTACTTCTCAACAACATCAGCAATAAATACCCTCAAAATGAGTTTTGATCTAAATTCTAAACAAATCCTGCAGTTACAGTTGTTTCCATTATATACACATATATAAAATTACACATATACAATACATATATAAAAATTATACATGTATGTTTTTCTATTTCTTACCATTCTCATTCAATGTAAACTGTAAAGTATAATACTTGTAAGTGAAAATTTCAGTTCATTTTACTAAATTTAAATAATTCCTTTAAAAATGTTTTTAACTTTAAATATGACCTGTTATAAAACTTAAGAACCTGGAAATAAAATTTTTGATTATTATATGCTGCCATAAATATTCTTATCTTTCAGAGGAAGTAGGTGTTAAAGTATCTGCTCCAGGGGTCAATACACTAAGCACTAAGCACACCACTGAATAAAATCAGCCAGGTTCCGAAGGTAATGGCTTGCAGAGTGAATCAGGCACTCACTCCAGAGAAATAAAATTGAACCAGCTAAGAAAGGGCCCCCAAAGGCATAGATATGGTCAGATCTTCATATGGTGGGAACAAGTTATTACTTTTAATAGTTGGCCTGTTCCAAATGATCGGTAATTTGATTTTTTACACAGGGAAGATTCAAGATTTCTTAAATAATAACCCTAATTGCATTTCAATATAGAGAAGATGCCAGAAATCTTCCATGCCTAGAAATCCCAGTTAGCATTCTAATTGAGAGCAATTTGCATGGCTGCTTTGTGAGGCCCATCCAGCGTGTTCAAAGATACCCTGAAGCCAGGAGCAAAAGGTGGAGACCTGCCTGCTTGCCCTAACCCTCACTTGAAGGCTGATACAGAACCAAGGGATCTAGGTGATCTATGCTATCTTGGATTTTCATCTACTCCCCTTTCATTTCTATCTACAGCTTGATGTATTTTTTCTTATGCCAGAATTTGTATTTAATAACTAAAAAGAACTAACCTTTAAAAAAAACTGTTTCCATTTGCTAAAAATTATTAGCCTTGAAGGAGGATATGAATAAGGATATATACCCTGCCACAAAAAGGATATGATCTATAAGTAGAACAAATGCAGGAATCGGGAACTTGTTTTTGTTTTTATTTTTCCTTTATTTAAACATTAGGAAACTATACATATAAAGCCATTGCTGGTTGCCTTGTAGACAACCAAAGCATCCTATTCCCCTGGGATTCACTCTTTCCCAAATGAATGGTGGAAGCAGAGAAATGAGAGAGGGCTCCTAGAAATTATTTCCCCCTCGTATCTCACCCAAAGTTCAGGAAGGTCTCAGGTCTTGATTACAGGCCTAAATGTTTTAGCCAATGCTGTCCTTATCTCTCTCATTTTTAACTAATCAAACAAATTGATAGGAGGTAAATAAATATGTCAGCAAAGGTGAAAGAGCATAGTTTACAAACCATGGAGATCATACTGACACGTATTAAAAACCCACAGGGAGAACTCTACCTCCTCCCCACATGCAACAGTATAGCATACTTGCTGTTTTTAGGAGAGTGTTTCTCTCTTGGTGACGATGAAAAGAGTTTTGTATCTTAACCTGCCTTTAGTCCAAATTAGGATAAATAATTGAACTGAACTGAACCTTTGTTCAGGTTTTATCCTTGTCACATTCAATCACCATTTGAATGACTATTATGAAAGAAAAAATGTACTTAAAAATTTTCCCTTAGAAATGTGTTTCCCTAATACACACACACACACACACACACACACAATGGAACATTACTCAGCATTAAAAGAGAATAAAATCATGGCATTTTCAGGTAAATGCTAAGTGAAGTTAGCCGATCCCCAAAAACCAAAGGCCAAATGTTTTCTTTGATATGAGGATGCTGATTCATAATGGCGATGGGGGTTTGGGGAGAGCATGGGGGGAATGGAGAAACTTTAGATAGGGCAAAGGAGAGGAAGGAGAAGGGAGGGGGCAAAGGGGTAGGAATAACTGTGGAATGAGTCAGACATCATTACCCTAAGTACATGTATGAAGACACGAATGGTGTGAAAATACTTTGTGTACAACCAGTGACTTAAAAAATTGTGCTCTATATATGTAATATAAAATGAATTGCATTCTGACATCATGTATAACAAATCAGAATAAATAATTTAATTTAAAAAAAGAAATCCTTTTCCGTATGTTTTTTCTTCAATTTCTCTCATTTCTTCTCATCTCTGGACATTAAGCCAACTCGATAGGAGAAGCATCCTGCTATATTACAGATGATCCTTATGCAAGACTGGTGTCTCACCTAGAGTAAAACTCCCATGCCAAAAGGACACGTGGAGTTCACAGCTCATCATCCATTGCCTTCCTCTGAGCAATGTGAAATAACCCTTGATTTTATTTCTCTTCTCTCTCCTTCTGTCTCTCCTTGTCTCTGACCTCAGATGCCTTCTTCCTGCTTTCCTAATTTCTACATGTAAAATGTAGCACATACTTTCAAGGCTCTGGTATTTCATACCTGTCTATAATATTCTTAACTCTATTTTCTCCCTGCTTGAAAATTTGTTATTTGTGATAGTATATCCTACATTTTTAGATTGTAATAACTTGCATAGATTAGATCCACAAATTCCTAATACCCAAAGATACTTTATCTCTACTAAACCAAGGTGAAGATGGGGGGTTATTGTCCAAACAACATTTAGAATTCAAAAAGGAAAATAGAAAATTTCTTTTAAAGTAAAAAGTAAATTAGACTATTTATAGCATGTTATGTACAACTTGTTGAGTATTTATGAGTATCTGTGAAGAGAAGATAATAACCTTAGCTAAATAAAGATACTGAAATTAAAGTATCTGATCACATTGTGACTCTATTCTTGAACTAGCTAGCAAACTTGGACTAGTTTCTAAATATATCAGTGCCTCAGTTTTCTCATTTATAAAACAGAATAAAGAATACTAGAATAATAAAGTTGTCCTAAGCATGAAATGGATTAATATTCGTAAAACATTTAGAATATCACCTCACTGAAAATATTACATTGATCCAGTTTGTCTGCCTCTCATAGAGATCATATGGGATATGTGATCATTCTTTCAGTGAGGATCATTTAAGTCTTCATGGAGGAATGGGCTCAGACCAATTGGGGAGAGAGCATGTTAGCACTAAGACAACCAATTGTATGGCCAGGCATGGTGGGGCATGCCTGTTCTCAGGAGCCAGGAAGATCTCAAGTCCAAAGGCAGCCTCAGCAACTTAGTGAGGTCCTGTCTCTAAATAAAATGTAAGTTGGGGCAAGGGATGTGTCTCAGTGGTTAAATTCCCCTGGATTCAATCCCCAGTATAATAATAATAATAATAATAATAATAATAATAATAATAATAATAATAAATAATACCAATTATATGTAAAACTTTATAAAAGAGTTAGTGATAGCCTCAATCAGAACAATAACCCTCACATCAAGTTAGAAACAGCTTTGAAACATGTAAAGAAATAATCCATCAAAGGTGGTAATTGACTACATAGTGAAGTGAGGGATCAAGAAGCATAAAGGTAACAATATATCAGCCTCCTCTTTTCCATGTAGAAAGACACAGAGCACTTTCAAGGAGTTCACAGGGAGAGGACTTTCAGCAAAGAGGCACCTGGAGTTTAAGGACAGGAAAATGTGGTTGGGAAGAAAATGCTAAAATCAAGGCAGTGATTTAGTCAAGGGATCAAGGCTAGTGTTCAGATGGAAGGAATGAGAAAGTTGAAGCAAGGGGGACCCTGGTCTGGCAGCACAAAAACTAGGACCTAAAGTCAGGGAGGAAACATTGGTTGCTCTGTCTCCCTGGACTTAGGTTAGCATTTCTCACATACCTCATTCCAAGAACCAAAATTCACCCTAGATAGCAGCAGGCCATAAAACTACAGAGGTTTAACTAAGGAGGAAAGAAGAATGAAGAGTCCAGGGGGACTGGAGATATAGCTCATGGTATTTGGTAGGGTGCTTGCCTCACATGCACAAGGCCCTGGGGTTCAACCCCTAGTACCACCAAAAATAAAAATAAAGAGTCAAGAAGAGAGGGCCATTTACTGCCTTAAAGTCCTGGAGAGGAATTAAGGAAGTCCTGTTCCGGGAGGAGAAGGAAGCTATTTCCATGCACTTGGAGGCCACATTGTGGAGGGGTTCCAAGTGAAAACAGAGGATTGAAAGTACCAGTCACATCTTGTTTTGTGACTGCATTTAAGGCCAATCATGAAGAAAGAGACTAGAAATTCACAGAGTAGAACAGCGAGGAAAAGCATCACAGGATGCTTAGACATCTACATAGAGATGCACAGAGATTTGATAAATTGAGCTGAGACCTTTGAATTTAAGAGAAAATATAATAACCCACAGATGTTTTCCAGACAAAGCAACAGACATGTGGTAGGAAATCACAGCCCAATCAAACTAAGCCAATTTTTTGCTTTGTTTGGTTTGGTTTTTAGAAGGGACATGAGAGAATGTCTCTGTTAACGTAGAATATACCAATGTATATCGACATGAATTTGTAGGTGGAGACCAGGTGTTTAATTTTTCGTGTTACGGCTTATCTAATTTGGTCTTGAGGTCTCTGTCAAGAGTGGACATTAAGGGAGCCACTCTCCAGGAAAACATTAATGGGGGAAGCTGAGGTTAAGATGTGTCAGGTGAGGCACAAAAATGAGGCGAAACCAAGCTGCATAAAACAGACAAAAAGTTTAAAATGTGTTACTTACAGATCCAAGAAAGAATAGGGGTGCAGACAGGAGGCCGACAGGAAATGTGGAGGTAGCAGGAAGCTCCAGCAGTGGGTGAGGAACAAGAGAGAGAGGACCTACTACAGGACTGAGCCTTTTAAACCTGTCCCCTCCGGGTTTCCCCTGAAGCTTGTGGATTGATTGCTTCAAAGAAAACACATGAGTTGTCTATTCCTCCCTTGCTCCCGCTCCCTATCCCACTATCAATCAGCCTTCTTTTTTTTTTTTTAATTTTTTATTGTGGGTTGTTCAAAACATTACAAATTTCTTGACATATCATATTCCACACTTTGATTCAAGTGGGTTATGAACTCCCACCTTCACCCCATATACAGATTGCAGAATCACATCAGTTACACATCCATTGATTTACATATTGCCATACTAGTGTCTGTTGTGCTCCGCTGCCTTTCCCATCCTCCCCCCTCCCCTCCCCTCCTCTCTCTCTACCCCCTCCACTGTATAACCCTGAGGGTCTCCTTCCATTACCATGCAATTTCCCTTCTCTCTCCCTTTCCCTCCCACCTCTCATCCCTGTTAAATGTTAATCTTCTTCTCCTGCTCTTCGTCCCTACTCTGTTCTTAGTTACTCTCCTTATATCAAAGAAGACATTTAGCATTTGTTTTTTAGGGATTGGCTAGCTTCACTTAGCATAATCTGCTCTAATGCCATCCATTTCCCTGTAAATTCTATGTCAATCAGCCTTCTTATATCAAAGAAAACATTCAGCATTTGGTTTTGGGGGGATTGGCTAACTTCACTTAGCATTATCTTCTCTAACTCCAACCATTTCCTGCAAATGCCATGATTTTATTCTCTTTTATTGCTGAGTAATATTCTATTGTGTACATATACCACTTTTTTTTATCCATTCATCCACTGAAGGGCATCTAGGAGCATGGGAGGAATAGACGAACTCTAGATAGAGCAGAGGGGTGAGAGGGGAAGGGAGGGGGCATGGGGTAATTAATGATGGTTGAATGTGATGATCATTATTATCCAAAGTACATGTATGAAGACACGAATTGGTGTGAGTATACAATGTATACAACCAGAGATATGAAAAATTGAGCTCTATATATGTAATAAGAATTGTAATGCATTCTGCTGTTATATATAAATTTTTTAAAAAGCAAGAAAGAAAACACCTGAGAAGCAGGAACTCATTTATATGACTCTGGTCTAAACCATTTGGTTCTGCCATAGCTGTGGCTCATGTTGGGTTTGGGGTCGGGTCAGTGGGATGAGCAGCAAGCAGGCTGCCTGGCATACCGCCACGCAGGGGTGCTGGCTGTTTGAACTCCACCAAGAGCATCAGGGCACCACTGTGTTTCAAACAGCCTAGATCAGCTTAAAAATGGCTGCTGAGGCACCAGTTTAATATCAAGCAAATAGTGAGACTATACTTTCAGCTAACGATAGAAGAAAAGAGAGGTTATGCCTGAGGAGAAGAACCAAAGACACATTTGACTTAGTAAGAGTTGTTTCTGGGCTCAGATCTGGAGTTGTTTCTGGGCTCAGATCTAGGTAGCTACCTGAACCGACAGAAGGTGGAGAATAGCTTTGCTTTCGGCATTGAGGAAACCTGTAGGAACTGATATGGTGAGCAATTGTGTTATCAGTAAATCCTATGTCTCCAATCTTCCTAAAGCCTAGTTCCTCACTCAGGTGTGAGGAATATTTTGCAACAGATTATTTTGGTTACACCTTTTCCTTCTTCAACATAAGTATTGTGAATACAGATTCTGAATAAGAATTACTGGTAACCTCCAACCACAAAAATGTATATGTAATTTATCAGATGTGAAATTATAGTGGACAACGGTTTTAGCCGCAAATCAAAAAATCAATGCCACATGGGTGCAGTGTGGTAAGGCCTGCTGCTTGGCATCGATCTCCTGAGCCACAGTTGGCACACCAAGTTGATAATTACCATCAGTCCTACCTGCAAAGAAAGGACCACTGCACTCCTCTTTTGTGCTCATTGAAAATAATTCCAAATTCATAGCTCCATAAATTACCCTTGAACTATAAATAATAATAATAGCAATAATAGGTAAATAATAGTAAAGTCACATGGCCAACGTAGAGTCTGGTGGGTTATCTACTTAGCAATGTTTATAGTTAATTGCAATCATGATAGTTATTTGAAAAAAAAAAGCTATAGTTTTCAAAATAATCTATAACTCTGATAATATATTTCCCAAATGGATCAGATTACTGAAGAGTGTATATGAATTCCCCTGTGCAACACTTTTAAAATTTTGGAAGAAAGTTAATCAAATGAAGATACAAAGCATCTTTGAAACAATTTAAAGTCTTTAAACCAAATACAATAAGCTTTCTACCAAAATATATAAATAAATTACACTTAAAAAAAAAAGATATATTTCTCTGGTGTTTTGGAAAGTCTGTTTAAATTTCCAGACTCCAACTGTCTCATGCACACAAGAGGAAATCCTTTATTTTTGGCCCAGCATTGCTTACAAAAGGACCAATAAAATTTTATTGGTTGATTAATGAGACGTAACTGTGGACCCAGAAAACCACTAGATTATCATCTACTTTTTAGTGCAAAGAAAGATTTAACGGCTGCCATCCATACAAAACATCAAAAGATTACACAAACCTCCATTTGTAATCCATTCTAGTTCCTTTCAGCTAAATGGTGAGTTAATCATTGAAGAAAAGCAAGAACTCTGTATGTACACCCAGGTTCTCTTGTACAATGTTTTCCTGGAAGACGTTGAAGGTATATAAAACAACCTCACAAACTCACAAGGAATTTCTCAGATCTGTCTGTCTCCAGTAGTCTTCTCCTCACAATCTGCAGATAATTTGGCTTCTCAATCTTGCCTCTAAACAGCATGGCCCATCTAAAATGGGCCTTCTGCTCACCTCCTGCCTACTTTACAGCTGACCATCCTACAGCTGGGGAGGCTATGGTAAGATGGTGGAGGTACAAAGTTCTACCAACTACTGGAGAGAAATCCGGCAGATGTGGTAATACTAAATGGCTCATATTCTTTAACCAAGTAATTTTAGTTTTAAGAAGTCATTAATGGGCCAGTGGCACATGCTTGTAATGCCAGAGACTCAGAAGACGAAGGCAGGAGAATCACAAATTTGAGACCAGCCTCATAAGGCCCTAAGCAACTTAGTGAGACCCTATCTCAAAATAAAAATGGATAGGGATGTGGCTCAGTGATAAAGTGACCCTGGGTTTAATTCCCAGTATGAAAAAAAAATTCATTATGAGGAACTAAATCCAAGAGGAAGATTTTACTTATATAGATGGTCACTGAAGCCCTAATGATATAAGTGAGATACTGCCAACAATTAGAATGTTCAAAGTACTAATTAAATTTTTAATTACTGTCATGACCACATGACACGTAAGTATGTATCCATTAAAAAGGATGATTTCAAAGGGAATGTGCATAATACAATGACAATAGGAAAATACAAATAGATTATTAGGCTATATATCAAAATTTTAATAGTACCTTTCTTTGGTAGAATTATGTGTTGTTTTTCATTGAATATTACTTGTATTTTCCTAATTTTTTCTAACAAGCATTCATTCTTTTATAATAAAAACAGCATTTCAAATATATTTCTGTATTTAAGCCTTTTATTTAATTCACTTCTTTTAGCAGAAACTAAACCCCATCCCCCCGTGAATAGCTCTTTCCCCCTCTTTCGCTTGTATTTTCTCTCTTGTTTGGATTTCTTATTTCGTTCTCTCCTACCCATCCACCCTTTGCCTTAACAATATTTTCACATTTTTATGACACACAAAAACAAACCAATCTCAAATATGTTTCTCTCCTGCCATTTAGTCTACTCAACCTTATCCCTTTCCTTCTTTTCCATACCAATTTCTATTTTTCTTTTAAACAAATAGGATACATCACCTTGTCTCCATTTACCATCTCCTTACCTGGTAACCTCTTGCAATCTGGATTCTGCCATGACTACTGTCCTGAATCTGCTATTTCAAAGGTTCTACCTTCCATATTTATTGACATTAACTGTTTTCTGTTTCCTGGGGTGTTTATGTCCTATTAACTAAGATGCCCTCATATAAGGGCTGGAGGACTCTAGTCCATCACTTCCCCTTGGTTTTCCTTCTTCCTCTGTCCTCTTTGCCAGCCTCTTATTTTTCCTTTTGATCCCTTCAATCACTCTGAGTAACAAACAATGATGATGATCATTATGATAGTGACCCATGTAAATTACCTACTCTAATCTAGGGACTGGTATTCAATCATCTTGTCTTCACAATCACCCAATGAGCAGATGCTACCATCACGCCCATCATGAAACTGAGACATCATCAGGCTGATTAATCCATTTACATGGCACCTTTAGTAAGTGGCCAAGGAAGATTTGGACTCACCGTTTGGCTCTATAAATATCTGTAAACTTGGTCTGGCTTATCACTTTCAGCACCTTTCAGGAACCTCAAAATAGTTATTTCAAAATTTGGCTTATCAAAAAAAAAAAATGTCCAACCTGTTTCATCTCCTGACTTAGATTTAATAGTAATGCTACTCTTTCAGTCACCGAGTCACCGACCTTTAAAGACTCCTGTTCAAGTCCTGTTCTCCCCTCATCTGTATGTTCACAGCAGGGATACAGTATATTATTTCATTTGCCTCCATCTCTCATTGTCTCTAATTTACTCTACACGCTGCAGTAGAATTCATTGCCTGTCTCTTCCTTGCTTCCACTGTTGTCAATGTCTTGCCATTTTCTTAATGAACTGAGGACATATTTGTCACTCAGTAAGACATCTAAGTCTTTTTGTTCAAGCTTTTCTAAGTTTTATGTCCTCTTCTCTCATATATGCCCGGTGTGGTCTGGTCATTACTCAAAATTCATCCTTCATTTACCACAGACCTACATGGAATTCTATCCATTCCATTCCAGGGTCAGCCCTCTATCTCTTGTCCTACAAACTTACTTTATAACTCCTTTTAGCACCTTAAACAGTGTTTAGTTTCCTTAGCACTCACCTCTAATAAACGGGATGAGAGTATCTTACTCATTATTTAGCCCTGGCAGAATGAAAGCTTAGTATTTTTTTAAAAAAACGATTCTTAGTAAATATTTTTAGGTTCAGAGATAGATTTAAGGCAAGAATTTGGGGGAGGGGAATAGTCTGGAGATTAGCAGCTAATTTAGTAAAGAGCTTCATCTCTTTACCTCAGCTCTGTAAATCCATTAAGTGAGTTACCTACCTGTGATTATACACTAAAGGAAAAGATGTTTTTACCAAGTTGCTTCCTAATTGATGCATTTAGTTCTTTCACATTCTACTTTGGAATATGCAGTATAAAGCAGCACCATGAACATTTTCTGAGAGTCTCTGCTGTGAATTGTGAACCATCTCCCAAATTCCATTCTTCTGTTTCTATTTAGCAAAAGTAACCCTGTATATTTGGCCAGCCATATTGCCACCTTGCTAAAGCTCAACACATTCCCAGTCACCCTTGTAAGCTAAGTAATGCTATGTCACTAATTCACCAAGGAGAGTTGTGAGCTGAAGTGTTGTGTACTGTTTCTAGGAATCCCTTTCAAAGATTGAGCTCACTCTTCTTGTTTCTTTCTCTGAGATCTGCTGCTTGGAGTGCAGATGATGTGGATGGAACTCTAGTAGCCATCTGTACAATTTAGATTTCTGCCTGGGTAAATCAGACAACCAATAGGACCAGGAATCCCTGAAAGTTCTATCAAAGTAATACTAGCCCCATTTTGGATAAAAGGTAACAAAAAAAAAAAAACACATAAGAGTAAAAAACCTTGCTTAAGGCTCCATTCTACTATACGTACGGTAGAGGTAGGCTAGAACCCAAGGAACATATTTCCCCCTCAAACTCTAGCTGAAATTTATTATATATTGTATGAGTTATTGTAATCAATAGGCAAGGCAATCATAAAATGAATCTTTCTAGAATGTTAGTAGGATAGAATGGTCTCCTATGTCTAGGGTTAGAAAAACATTCTCAAAGTGACAAGGAGGATAAAGATAAAAGCACTAAAATCTGAGTCCTCTTAAGCTACTATGATAAAGGGCTGCTCTTGACTCAAATGATGATTTTTAAATATTTTAGAATATTAAAGGTTTTTAAAATCATCAAATACAGATTTTCCACCTCTTACCTCTTTTTTAAGTGTATGGTTCTTATCTTTAATAAGTAAATATTATATATATTATTAACAGAAATTACAGATTAACCACAACACTATATGTTTCAACCTTGGTATCTAATTCTTTTTTTATTTTTTTTTAAATTTTAATTTGTTGTATATGACAAGAGAATGCATTACACTTCATATTACACACATAGAAAACAATTTTTCATAGGTGGGCTGGGGTTGTGGCTCAGTTGTAGAACACTCGCCTAGCACAAGTGAGGCACTGGGTTCAATCTTCAGCATCACATTAGGAAAAAAAAAAAAAAAAACCTAGCACCTATTACCTCTTTAGGAATCAACACACTTTGTGTGTTGATTATTTGGAAGATTACTATCTGTTAAGTGCATAGCTATAAATCAGTAATATAGGTGTATACAACTTGAAAATCACACACACACACACACACACACACACATGATTTTTCATTTATCTTGAAATCATTTGCAAAGGAGAAATAGGATCAGAAGTTTTTTACCCCCTTTTTTTACATTATGAGATTTTCAAGTAAGATAAAAGAATATGTCCACTGCAGAATGACTGCCATCACATTCTTAATAGTATTTTCGTATTCAACCTATATTTTCAACTATGTTTGACTTACAATTCTCATCAAAATTTATCTCTACATGAGACAATGTAATTTCAAAGTCCTTTCATGTAATAGATGTCATCGTGGCTTATTCATTACAAATTACCTTTCAATCTAATAGTATTAAAACTGAGAAAAATTTTGAGCCTTTTAAATTCCTTTTCTCAGGAAATAAAAATCCTTATAGCAAAAGACCTAATTTTGCAGAAGAAGGTAGTGTTAGCTCTATAATTTTTTTCAAGGATATGACTGTAATAAAACAGGGGACTTTAGCCAAAGAAAATAACTAAAGCTCACCTGTGTTCTTGTATCAAACTCTTTCTGTGTAATTCTAACTATGGAAGTTGAAAATATTCTTGTAAAACTTGTTGTCATGACAACAAAATCCCCTAAGAAATGATACAAGTCTGCATTTGAACAAAGTATTCATGACTAGATTTAACAGAAAGATGCTTTATAATCCATTTTCAGCTTGTCTTTTGTTTGCTTGTATTTTATAACATCTAACACAAACTCCACCCTACACATATCTTCAATGAATGTGCTAAGACTAGAAGTTATTTTTAGCTTTCTTTGGCCAACTCTTATTTATAGTGAGAAATAAAGATTATTTAAATTTGTCAGTCTTTGTAAATTATTTGAAAATATTTTACCTATCCTTAATTCATCTGAAGAATCTCCTTGAAACATACTCTAACAGATTTATCTCTAAAGGAAAAGTTTAATAATCATGGGCAAGAGGGTTTGTGAGAAAGTATAGATTTGTTGTTTAACAAAGATGATAAAATAAAAGGTGAAAAAGTAAAAATAATCAATTTAAATAACATTTTTTGCACACACACACACACACACGCACACACACTTCAAAATTAGTTTCCTTCGAAAAGCTTTCTGTTCCTTGAATTTTTAAGATCTCAGACTCCAGACTCTGAAATGAGGATAAAATTCTAATATATTTCAAAAGTGCAAAATATGGGTTTTACCTTCCAATTTGGGGGGAAATTATGAAAAATAATAGTTTGTAGATTCTTTATCCAATATGTCATTTTACATTCATAACTTGTTCTTACACCAGACCTTATCATTTACTCTGGCATTTAAGGTCCTTCTTATTGTAAGTATAAATCATCTCACCTGTCCCTTCTCCCAATTGTATCAGAAGTTTAATGGAGGAGTTTGATACCTATCTGTACACTTTGACCTATCAAGTTAAACTCTCATTGTTACCTGAGCATAGTCATAGCCCACAGTGTTTTCTTTCATCTCTAACTGCTTTAGCCAGCACATTAAGAGAAGAAACAGAAGGGTGGAGGAGGCATATAGATCAGAAAGGAAGTTGTAAAACTGTTCCTATTTGCAGATGACATGATTGTATAGATAGAATCTCCAAAGGTGCTACAAAAACACTTCTAGAATTAATGAGTGAGTTCATTAAGGCCAAAGAGTGGAGAGAAACTCACAAAAATCAATTATATTTCTACATATTAGCAATACCATGTGAAAACCAAAGTAAGACTACATTACTATATAAGATCACTCAAAAAGAGAGAAATATTAGGTATAAATCCAACAAAATATATAGAGAACTTATATCTTGAAAACTACACAATTCTGATTAAAGATATCAAAAGCTTAAATAAACAGGGAGATATACTAACTATATTATGGATTGGGAGACTCGGCATAGCAAAGTTATCAATTCTTCCCCAAATTTATATAAAGGCTTAGTGATATTTTTGTAGATATAGGCAAAATTCTTTTAAAATTTACATGGGAAATGAAAGGAACCAGAATAGATTTTTTTTAAACTAGAAAAAATAAGAATAAATTGCAAGAATTACTTTACCCAGTTTTAAGTCTTATTATATAGCTCCAGTAATCACAATCACGTGGTATTGGCAGAGGGACACAAAAAATGGGACAGATTTATAAAGTCAGCTGATTTTCTTAGCAAAAATAATTCAGTGGAGGAAGGATAAATTTTTCCACAAATGCTTTTAAATAGCTAGACATCTATAGGCAAAGCAGTAAATCCCAATCTAAATACTACACTTTTTACAAAAACTAACTCAAAATGGATCCTAGATTTAAATGTAAAACATAAAAATCTAAAACTTAGAACACAGAACACCTAAGAATACATGAGGAGTTTATAGGCATAGTGACAGAACACTATCCCTATTTAAAAATCTATAAATTGGACTTAATTATAATTAAATAATTAAATAACTCAGCTTTTTGAAAGATCCAGTAAATAGAATGAAAAAAGACTAAGGCTATAGCTCAGTGGTAGAACATTTGCCTAGCATGTGAAACTTGTTGAAAACAAGAAGAAGAAAAAAAAAGATGAAAAGACAAACTATGAACTGGGAGAAAAAAATTACAAGTCAAACAAAAGACTCATATTTAAAATAAATACTTAACTAATTCTTAGGACACAACATTCAAAAAAAAAAACAATTCAATTGGAAAATGACAAATATATGAAGAGACATTTCCCTGAAAAGGATATAGCAATGGCAAATAAGGACATCAAAGGATGAAATTCAACATTGCTAGTCATTAGAGAAATGCAAATTAAAGCTACCATGTAATATCATATTTCTATTAGAATAGCTCAAGTGATAAATAGTGACAGTACCAAACAATGTGGAGAATGAAGCTCTCATATGTTGTTAGTGGTACTGTAAAACGATGCAGTCATTCTGGGAAGAAATTTGTTTCTTAAAATACTACACCTACACTTACCACAGGACTAAGCAATTTGTATCCTGACCATTTAGCCCAGATGAATGAAACTGAAGTTGCTACAACAGTCTGTGTACAGTTGTTCAAAGAAGACTTAGTTGTAATAATCTGAAAATGCAAACAGCCAAAACACTTGCAAATGGTGAAACAAACTATGATACATTCACACTGCAGAACAATCAAAGAATAAACTATGACTATATACAACAACTTGCATGATCTTCAGGGCATTGAGCCGAATGGAAAATGCCAGTCTCAAAAGGTCACATACTTTGTGACTATTTATTTATTTGTTGATTTAGAGACAGAGTCTTGCTAAGTTGCTTAGGGCCTCACTTAGCTGCTTAGACTGGGTTTGAACTTGCAATCTCCTGCCTCAGCCTTCCCAGCCGCTGGATTACAGTTGGGTGCAATCTATAGGCCTGGAAAACAAATTTGCAGTTGTTAGGTTTTAGGGATGAGTGGGGCAGGGAGGAGGGAGCAACCATAAAATATCAGCACAAAGGAGATCTTTGTGATGATGCTGTAATTGTATACTGTGATTGCAGTGGTGGTTAGACAAATCTACCCACGTGATACAATGACCAGCTACTATAAATATACATTGAACCAATATCAAATTCCTAGTTGTGATCATAAACTATAATTAGTAAAACACAACCTTTGGGGTAAACTGAGTGAGGATACACAGGACCTCTCTGTACTACCTTATAAACTGCCTGTGTTTCTATAATTACTTCAAAACAAAAAAAAAAATAATTAATAAAAAAATTTTGCTAGAAAGCATTACAAATAATTTTTATACATTTTTTAATTGAAAAGATGTCAAAAGGTTTTGCAGCCCTACACCCAAAAGGATACTACTAAATGATACAAATTTCATTTACTAATAGACAGTAATATTGGGATGGGATGACCTTTGCAATATTTATGAACTTCTGGAATGGCAAAACACTTTCAAAAGTTAGAAAACAGAATGGTGCATCTTTGCTTCTATAGGCCACAGATTTTTCACTCTTATTGCTATCCAATAAAATAAATATAGTTTCTTTAAATTTTAAATCTTTAACCAACCAAGAAAAGACGTTGAATCACTTGGGTCATGTGGTAAATTAACACATCTATGCTCAGACAAAGTAATACATCCGGTATGGAAAATTACATATAGTTGTCCCTGTTTATCCTTTGGAGATTTGTTCCAACACCTCGCAGTAGATGCCTGACACCATGGATAGTACTCAACCTATATATACTATGAGGTTTTCCTATACTTACCTACCTATATTAAAGTTTAAATTAGGCATAGGATAAGATTAATAACAATAACTATTAACAAAATAGAAAAATTATAACAATGCACTGTTATACAATAAAATGGCATCACTACTCTTGTGCTTTGGGGCCATTACTAAATAAAATAAAGACTGCTTGAGCTCAGCACTGCAGTACTGCAGCAGTTGATCTGACAACCTGAACAGCTTCTAAATGAGTAATGGGGGGTAGTGTATACAGCATAGATAGGCTGAACAAAGAGATGATTCAGGACCCAGGTGTGTCGGAGCAGGACAGCAAATTTCATCATGCTACTCAGAAGAGTACACAATTTAAAATGTTCACATTATTTCTGGAATTTTCCTTTTCATGTTTTCAGACCAGAGGTGACTTCAGAAAGTGGAACCACAGATAGGGGAGGAATATTGGATATCACCCTCATGCCCTTCAGCTCCCTTGTACTGGGTAGGGTGTACTCTGGATTTACCATTAGCCACATTTCTGAGGCTCAAGAGTAGGGTTTGTTCACTTCTTTCCTCCTTGCAGTTCAACATCCCTGGAAATAAAAGTTGGGGCATGATATGTCCTCCATATTCCCATTTGGAGGATGATTCTTTCCACAGTCAAAATTTTCTCTGCCTCTCTACCCCATTCCTTCCATTTGTACTTAGTCCTTTGTATTATTTACATACCTGTCAGTCTCTTACTCTGAATTCCAAGCTCCTCCAAAGGAAAGATCTCTCTCTTATTTCCTTCTGTAATTCTCCCTTTCAAGGCATATCGTTTTATACAATAAGTATCTAATGCATGTTTATAAAATAAAGCACATATTATGGTGGTATGATTATATATTAATAATGCCATGTATTCCATAAACTTATTGGCATTATGCCAGAATATACAATGTTGGTCTATTCATTTTATCCATATTGAACTCAAAGGAACACATTTGAAGAAACCTGAAAATACTGAACAAAGGACTGTGAGCCAGGCCAGTGAGGTATTAAGATATTCATTCAACATTTTATAGTGTTGACATTTAACAATGTTAAGATAACATTCAACATTTGTTTAGTCAATAAATAATTACTGGATATATTCTACATACATGATTCTGCCAGATGTTGAAGTAAAAGGGGAGCCCAAGAAATATAGCCTCAGGTCATGGAGTCAGGAGAATGGGAATGGGATTTCATTGTATAAATTAGTGAGGACTCGGTTTGCACTTTATAAGCACAGGACAAAAAAACATAAAGCACTTTCAACAGGCATCTTCTTTCTCATCTTTACTGTGGTTTGAGATGTTACAGCAAAAAGTAAGTCAAAAGACTTCATTTGGAGCAATACCAAACCCCTTTAAATGTGAACAAGTATGCTCTTTTTCACACTAAAATAGCTCAAGATTTTTTTTATCAAATTATTCTGGAAAAATGACCCATAGCCAGGAAGTCAAACAATAAAAATATTTTCCTCACAACTTTCAAGGAAAAAGTTTACAATACAAACCAACAAAGGTAGACTTTTAAATTCCATATAATTGCATTTCTTAAGCTTGTGAATCAAACTATAATTTTTCTAAACAGAATACAGTTATAAAACCATACATCCTGCTTTATAAATTTAGAAGAATCTTTTTATTTTAGTTTTACTTAAAATACGCAACAATGAAAAGCACAGCTTACTGAAGGAATAGAACCACTAAGTGACTTTTCATAAACAATCTAACAAAGAGAGTTGAAAAAGTAATAGGTCCAGCCACAATAGCCTTGGATTGCAAGGAGCAAAATTTTCCTAGATGCCTATTTTTAATTTTTAAGGTGCTTACCTTTGATGTTTCTTATAGTTTAATTTAGCATTTATTTAGGTAAATACATCCTGAATTTCTTTTCAAAATCAGTCTTTGAGGTAATAGTAAAGTATTTTTTTTCTTTTTTGGTACTGGGGATTGAACCCAAGGGCACTTTACTACTGAGCCACATCTCTAGTCCTTTTTATTTTTTTATTTTCAGATAGGGTCTCACTTGGTTGCTGAAGGTCTTACTAAGTTGCTGAGGATGGTCTTGAACTTGCAGTCTTCCCCACCCTATAGAGTTGTTGGGATTACAGGCATGTACTACCAGCATCAGAATATTTTTTTAGCCATATTTAGTACGTAGTCTAAGTGGGTTCCTGGAAATATTCAGACATATTAAGCAGTAAAATAGCTTTGTAATAGCAAGAGCATGGGTGCCTGACCTCTCTCCCTACTAATTTACTAAAATATCTGAAATGAACATAGTCTAATAGATCAAAAATCAATTAATTGTTAACCCATGGAGCTTAAAAGTACTTCTAAGAGGCAAAAGAAAGATGAGAGATTTAACATTCTCTTAATGTGGTATATTCCAATAGACATTTTACCAAAGAAGATATGGAAATGACACATTAAAAATGCTTAATATCATTAGTCATTGGGAAAATGCACATTCAAATCACAATAAGATACCATTATAGAACCACTAGAATGTGAATGATTACAGAGAAACTGAAACCATCATGTATGCTGCCAATAGAAATGTAAAATGGTACAGTAACTCTGGAGAACACTTCAGTATTTTCTTAGAAAGTTAAAAATACACTTACCAGAGGACCCAGTAATTCTATTTCTATGTATCTACCCATGGCAAATGAAAACATATGTCCACACAGAAGACTTGCATGTAATTGTTTAGAACAGTATTATTCATAATACCAAAAAAACCCTGGAAATAATCCAAATGTCCATTAGCTGGTGAATGGATAAACAAGGTGTGGTATAACTGCATATTGTGCTATTATTCAGCAATAAATTAAATTATTGACACATGCAACATGGATTAACCTCCAAAACATTTTCAGCAAAAGAAGTTTACACATAAAAACCAATATATTATACAATTCTATTTAAATAAAATTTCCAGTGAAGGCAAATTTATAGAAGCAGAAAGCAGATCAATGATTGCCTGGGACTTGGCATGCAGTGGAGGTTGACTAAAAATAGGTATGAGGGACCATTTTGGAGTAATGGAAATGTTCTAGAACTGGGTTATGGTGATGGTTGAACAGCTATATAAATTCACTGAAAATCATAGAATTCTTCACTTACAATGAGTGAATTTATGCTTTTTAAATTATGCTTAATTAAAATTATTTGTTAAAAGGCAATAAGGTTTTGTAATGACAGGTTCTCCAATAGATTTCTGCACCTGGCATTAATGTTTCAATAACAGACAAAACTCATTTGTAAACAAACTATGAATCACCAGCAAGGCTAAGGGATATGAGATTCCTGGAGTCAAGAAATATTTCTAGACATTGCTTTATTTCACAAGGAAATGAGAGTGTTTGCTATTCAGTTAGTATTATTAATTGCCTCATAAGCTCATTTCACTCATATGAATGAGATGTATGTGTATGTAATTACGTAGAAGTCATCACATTCAGGAAGATTTGCAATAATAGTGGTAATGGAAACATGAACGTGAGCAGGATCCTCAATGAATTGTGCATTGAGTGTACACAGGAGAGCCCATAGCTGCCTGGAACATAGACTCTCCTTTCCAAAGATTCTTTAATGAATCAGTCAGAGCTGTGTACCACTAAGAAGGTAAAGAGAGCAAATGAGGAAAGGAATTTGGCTACAGTTAATCCATGGAGACTCTCTTTCCAATGACTATAATGAGTGCTGAGAAACATGTTATGCCAATATTTAGTGATCCTTTACAATTTAAACTATAACAGACTTGGTCTGTTAAAAAAAAAAAGGCTGATTTGTAACTTCAGGGGTACTTACAAGAGTCATTTGATGGCTGAGCAAATTCTACCAAAATAAAAGTTAAAAACTTATCCATTGTATTTCTTTTCTTTTTTTAAGAATTTTTTTTTTAATATCTATTTTTCAATTCTCGGCGGACACAACATCTTTGTTGGTATGTGGTGCTGAGGATCGAACCCGGGCCGCACGCATGCCGGGCGAGCACGCTACGGCTTGAGCCACATCCCCAGCCCTCCATTGTATTTCAATGTACAAATTTCACATTTAGGAAGCCAGTATAAATATATGAATAGTTAACTAGAGGGGAGGGGAAGGGATGTGGAAATGGGAAGGAGAGTATAATAAGCAGATATTATTACCCTATATACATGTGTGATTGCACTACAGGTGTGACTCTGCATCACCACGTACAGCCAGAGGAATGAGAAGTTGTGCCCCCATTTGTGTACAATGTGTCAAAACACACTCTACTGTCATGGATAACTAATTAGAACAATTTTTTTAAAAAAGTTATATTCTGAAAGATCTATGCTGAGCTGGAAGGTGCACCATTGGATTGAGAGTTGTTTTTCTACCATGGCAGGGTGTGGTCTGCTCTATTCCATCAGGTGGGAAAGGACAGTGGGGTGTAGATGACATATACACTGAAAAGGCTGAAAACTGGGGGTGCCATGCCATAACCCCAGCTGCTATTGTGGTGCTTGAGTTTATTTCTAAGAATTTTCTCAGGGGTTACTTTCTGAAGAAGACAACTAGATTCCATTTGTGGGTCAAATCATTTGCATTATGAGTTTTATAATTTGAAAAAGGGAAACGAGTATGTCATAGGTAGTTTAAAGTAGGATGTTTCCACCTCAGCGCCTCAGACATCTAGGGCTGGATAATGCCTGATGGGGAGGGCTGTCCTGTTCCTTGTAGAATGTTGGGCATCATCCTGGTCTCTACTCACTATACCAGTAGCACTCTCCCCCCAATTAGATGACCAAAAATGCTCCCAGAAATTGCCAAATGGATGCTGGGAACAAAACTGCCCCCCCCCGCAATTGAGAATTATAGGTCTACATGGACAGTTCCAACCCTTTTGAGTGGTAAAAAAAATTGTGTAGAAACTTTGAAAAAGTATGTAATTATTTTTTTCACCATCAAGTTGTATAAATAAGTGCCTATCTGCTAATACATAGAAAATTCAAAGTATCTTGAATAGTGAAGACATTGTCAAAAATGTAAAATGTCATTAATTCCATTTTATCACCTCAACAAACTCCAGCAGTAAGTTCAACAAATGAAGGAAATGTGTTTGCTCTAAGCAGTCAACGTAGATAAAAATGAGACTGAGTTTTACTTCATGGCTGATGCTCATCTAAGCTAAATAAATCCCATTTATTATGAAGTCATAGCAACCTGCCAAAGAAAAAAATCTCAAATTTATACAGATTTTATTACTACATTTGACAACAAATGTAATTAAACCATCAAAATGAGGAGAGATACAATGTAACTTTTGAGACCCATTATTAGTGGATGTACATTCAAATTCCCTCCAGTAAGGTGAATTAGCCTTCTGTTCCATCCTGTCAGGATGTATGCAGAAGGGAGGCAGGTCTTGTGACACTGTAAGGATTGGAAGGTAGTCCCGGTATCATGTCAGGAAGGGAGCCTCTTCTGTCAGGCAGGGAGCCACAAACCTACCAGCTCAAGGTTACCTGCAGTGTTTCTTCTTCTAGCCCAGCTTTTAGCAGAGTGGAAAACTACAGGGAAGAGGAGAGAGCATCTGCACGCTGCAGAGATCTGGGGCTCTGAAAATCTCCCTTCTTTCTCAAATTGTTAAGAGTTGAGGGAAGGGTGTTAACAGCAGAGAACATGGACACTTATAGACCTGAAACAGTTAAAATTCTGCCTTCCTTCTAAAACCCAGGTGTTGTTCCTGGCAATCAGTGAATTGCTCACAGGGCATTAGCTTGAAGCGTTTCCAGAAAAGTCTGACATTGGGCTTCAACAGAATATTCAGCTGTGGAAGACAACCCATGCTTTGGGTTTAGCTGAAGGTGGGAGTAACGTTGGTTCAAGAGCCAAATGACACCAGATGACCAGAGGCTGGTACTTCTCCACTGGCCACTAATTGTATTAAGCACTGTTATTTATAAACTGTGGACATAGATACACATGTCTCTTTCATGGGAATAGTCCTAGAGAATTTTAAGAACCAAGGAAAATGTCATCTGCCCACACGTGTATGCATATACACACTGAAAGAGTTAAGTCTGGGCACCTGAGAACAGAATCAAAACAGAAAGCTGTGTTTGGTGCACTCATGGGCCCACAGGAGACAAGAAGCCCAAAAGTTCCAGTTTCTACTCATCTCACAGTGATCTGAGGTGGTCAGCATCCGAACAATCTTTTTTAAGTATTCTTGAAGTCTGGGCCAACTATGTAGTCTTATCCAGATATAACACACTGATGATCTGTCTAGCTCTGATTCTAAAACTCCTAGTTGCACACTGAAGATCCTGAGTATACGATGTTAAATAGCAATCTTAGTATCAAAGAGAGAAAACAGACCTTTTACGAGATACTAATATTAATTTGCAAAAACTGAAATAAAGGACATATGCATCTTTATCTGAATCACATACTTGGACACATAACTATTAATCTGAAGCAACAAAGATGGGACAAGCAGCATCTTCAATGACATCAACTAAAGTGCATGTGAGTGTGTGTGTGTGTGTGTGAGAGTGTGTGTGTGTGTGTTACATTGTGGAAAACCCCAGAAGCATGTGATACAGTGGTAAAAAGGTCAGACTCAGTGTCAACACAACTGGATTTTAGTCCCAGCTCCTCCTCTAAGTATTCATATAACTTCCGGGGTTACTTACCTTGCCAGTTCTTGGTTTCTTTGTTTCTCAAAATAGTTGTGGTGCTGATTCACTTCCAATGTCCCTTTCAGCCATGAGAAGTTGATTCTGAGTCACTGGATTGGATACAACCTTATTTAATCAAACGAAAGCACATTGTGCTGATTCGTTTAGATTAAACAAAATGTACTCGATATGGGGAAACTGTCTTCAACAATCTGACAAAGCAAAGCCTTTGCTGGTTGCGAGTGGAAGCACGCTGGCCTTGAAAATGAGGTTTGGAAGGTTAAAATGTGTTCCATCCTTCATCACAATCCCAGGAGAAATATCCGATAGGATAGAAAGTCTGGTATCATCCCGATTTATTGGCATTTAGTGCTTGAATGTTCTCTCATGAATATCTGTATATTTATCATGTTTTGAGAACATGGTATCTTTCTCAACTGAGTTATTACCACAGAACTATAAGATTGTAATTAATTGATGAATGGTAGACAGTATGTGCATAGAAGGAAACAAGAAGGAATTGAGGGACAAAACGTGGAGAAAGCAGTTGCTAAAGAAAATCTGTGTAGAAAACACCCCTCCACTCTGATTGCCTCTTTAGTTCTGTATGATTGCCATTCCTTGGTTCCCGTGTCATTGATAGCTGAGTCTGAAATTCCCCCCCAATTATACCCTAGTAATTCCATAGCAGAAAAGAAATTTTATGTAATTGCTCTCCAATTAAAATATAGTTTTGGAGAACAACTAAATATGCCTGAATAACTCTTCCAAGTGATGTTAAAAATTAATTAAACTTATGTTTCCCTAATTAGAAAAAAATTGTAGTTCTCATGTTAAAATCTTACTATGTTATTGAGCTTTTGCTTTTTAATAAGGGATAGTGATGGCCAGGCACAGTGGTGCACATCTGTAATCCCAGTGGCTTGGGAGGCTGAGGCAGGAGGATCATAAATTCAAAGCCACCCAGAGCAACTAAAAGAGGCCATGAGAAACTAAGCAAGACACTGGCTCTAAATAAAATATATAAAGGGGTGGAGGACTCTAGGAATGTGGCTCAGTGGTTAAGCATCTCTGTGTTCAATCCCTAGTACTAAAATAATAATAATAATAATAATGACAAAATCATTCATGATTTTTCTAAAAAGATAAAAAATTTTCATCTTTGTATATCTTGAAATAAACTCATAATGTCATGACATTAATAGAATTTAATATATTAATAGAATTAAGGAACATTAAAATAAATATCATTTTAAAATAAAAATTTCTCCAAAATTCTATTTAGATCTGATCATTATCATTTATGGTGGAGAGAGACCTTCTAAATCAAATTTCCTGCTAGGTTTAAAATGTTAACTTCTGATATGATACTATTTCAATTTTCTTACTTATACAAGCCAGTATAATTTATCAGAGGAAAATATTTTAAAAGTAACATTGGCAAAGCTAAAATATCAAAAGACTTTTCCCTAAATCCATTCTTTCCTGTTTTTGTATTGTGGGGCTCTTCATGTATTCAACCAAGTTAAAAACAGCAATTTCCAAGAAAGACCCAATTCAAACAAGTTCCATAAAATGCACATTTTATTCTGTATCATGAAAAAATATCCACATTTAAATAAAGTGTGAAAAAATCAAAGTTAATCCTCCCTGATGAAATATAGCATATTTATTGTGCTAAAACCCATAATTCTATTGGGTTAGAAACTTCCACCTGCCAATTCACTTTTTAAAATGACTATTTCTTGAGAACAAACCTTAAGTAAAGTGATAATCACTATAAACTTCCCAACTGCAAAGAATTTTGATCACAAATTTTACAGAATTGAACCTAAAGTCACAAATTTAAAATCTTTTCACACATCCTCTTAGCCATCAGGTGATAAGTCAACAGTACATACAAAATTTCAATATTACATGTTGCAATACCTTGGTTTAAGTAAAAACAAGATCTGCTTAGCATGAATCAGATTTTGAAAATTGCATACAAGTACTGCTTAGCATAATGGTATTAAAATATCTTGCATGAGGTTTTTCATTATTTCCTTGGTCCACACCTATATCAATTATTTCCAGGGAATTAACCCTAAAGGAAGAGGCATTTTTTAATATCCCCAAGTTCTCACAAATATGGTTGCAGTGGCAAAAGCATTTATGGATTTACAAAAATAAATCCCCATCGTAACATCAGCGTTACAGTCAGGAATTTATATTCTAGTATACAAAGTGAAGCAACTAGTGTAAACAAAGTGACAAAAACATAGAATAAAAAGAATCTGCAGTTCTCCCTATGTCGTAAATATTCACATTGTAATTTGTGTTGTCTGAGTACCAAGCATTTCTAGAAGTCATTGCTCTTTCAATAAATCAAAGGGAGGGTTTTAGGGGAGAAATGATTCTAAATTGGTTTCCAATTCTCAATGTGATAGCCATCATTTGCAAAATCTGTTCCTAACAAAGTGTGTGTTCCTTCTTCCCTTTACTGTGAATAGGTCCTAAGATGGAAGGAGATTTCCTGAATAAAGATGCCAGTGCCGTGAACCAAAGGATGTGAGCGAACAGCACACGCCAACCTGACAAAGATCATGAGAATCACAGCATGAAGAATGCCTGCAAGATCAAAAGGCAACTTGCAACACTAATTTTTCTAAAACTGAAATAGGTTAATCATGATTTTAAATGAAAGTACATTTGCATTTTGTGTAAGTTGATGATTCAGAGCTGGGACATAATATACCAACATTAGAGACTCAATGTCTACCCAACTTTCTTTGACGTAGAATTAAAAATGAATCTTTATTGTGATTTTTGCATGGTTTGTCAGCTAGCTCTCCTTCCTATTTGCTCACTCCTGACCTCATTAAAAATCTTTCTATCATACTTTGGTTGTAAAACTTGATGAGGAGCCTGTGACACCAACAGCTTTGTGATCGACAATTATCTTTAGGTTTTTTTTAGTCAGGGAGCCCAATTTCCTTAATTCATTGAGAGTCTGACCATGGAAAGAATTAGTTAAGTGATCTGACAATAAAGATCAAATATCTGACAAGGATTTTTTTATATCAGTTATTATGGTTACTCTTTATTCAGGCATCAGGGTGGATCTTTTGGCCTTCTGATCACTCAACAGGCAGTGATTCTGCATAAATGACAGAGTGGTCAGATCATCCTCTCTTTACCCAATCAAGATGCAGCCCAAACAGGCAAGTGCTTAGGGACCTGGGCTTCCAGGTCAAAACTAGATACTCTAAATTTGTTGATGGGTAGGGGAGCCTTCATTTATTTAAAACAATAATTTAGCAAGCTTTCAAACTTCTTCCTAATGTTTCATTAAAATCTTAGTGGTCATGACACATACTATATAAACTAACAAAAATTATTAAAAAGGCACAACACAGAGAAAAATCATTAAGAGGAAGCAACTGCTATTCTTTCCCCTTTCTCCCTGTTCCTCCCATAGTTATATCTATGACCACAGGTTGCATTTTTAGGTCAATTGTTCTTTGACCAAATGTCTTAACAATCAACACAAGTCCATGACCTCGTTTAAGTAAAAAAACAGTGATTGTGTAGAAGCCAGGGTGGAAGTGAGCCAACTATCAAAATCTGTAGACAGTGTCACTGGGGTCCTCCACAGTTAAGAAAAAAGCAGGATGTTTCTTTTCATGGCTACCTCCGACCCTGTTATTAACAAAGTGAAAACAAGAAGATTTGGACTGAAAATCCTAGAGTATAATGTAGTAATATCTCATTTGTTTATTTTTTTCCTCCTTATCTCAAGACATTTGCTTTAAAGATATCAAAGAGTAGAACAAATAAATGCCAGTTTAGAAATTAACATTTTTTTTCATTAGAGAAAATTACTTAATATCTCTTAAGCAAATATATGTACAACAAGCTCATTAAATTTGGAAATAAGAAAACAAATTGCCCTTCTAATCACAAATATTTCATTTGGAGGATGCATTTATTTTAATAGTGATTTGGACTAGAAGCCAACATCAGTACAACCAATAAAAAGATCTGAATAATCTATATTAAAATTCAGTGAGTCAAAAAAAATAAAATTTTAAAATAAAGCCTTTCTCTAGTCTCATCCAAATCTTAATATTAAAAATGAATTATAGAAAAAATCCGGATAATATCTTACTTTCCTTGACCATTATTCATTACCTCTTTAGATTAAAGTTCAACTAGAAAAGAAAATATTGATACCAGTGATCATATGTCAAACTTATTTCTTACTTAGAACTACATTTGCCAATTTCATTCTACTGCTGACTTTCAACTGGAGAGAAGTGAAGGAAAATTCCATTGCTGGAACAGGACACGTTCTACTTATACAAGTTATGATTTCAACTTCTGCCCTATGTTCTGATCTACTATGAAAAAAGCAAATACTTGCATTAATATTATAGGGTACAATTATTTTTAATTATTTTAACTTAAGGAAATTTTATAAGTCTTGGAAATTTTATAAGTCTTGAAAGGCTTGGAATTTATGATTACAATGTCATTTCTGTAAGATGAAGTTTTCTCTCCAAGGTCTGACTGCCTGTGTTACAATCTCAACTTCACTATTTAGTGAGCAGTTAATTAGCTATTGCTATGCTGGACAAGTTCTGGAACCTATTTCTTCATAGAATTGATGCAAGAGTTACTTTTGTTAGTCTAAATAAAGTGCTTAGTATAGTGAGCATTCAGTATATGTCTTACTGTTTGACTTCTAAGCCTAAGGATACAAAAGCCAAAAGATCCTTCTCAGTCTTCTCTCAGACCTTGCCTGCATCATCGTCCTAGTTCCCAATCCAAATGGTCTTGACCCTAAGAAAACATGCACACATGGTCTCATCTTAAAAATCAAGAGATAAGAAATCTTGAGTTAGAACACAGAGCAGTATTCTTACATTTGATACATAGAAGGCATAAGAAATTCTAGTTTTGTCCCCCTTCCCTACATAACTCAGAATTTTAATTAGAATCTAGAACCATCTACATATTCTAGCACCATGTAAACAAGTATGTTGATACAGATGTATAGCTATTTTCTCTACATAAATAATTTTTCAAATATTCCCAAACTCCATCATGCAGTTTAATAAAGGTAAATAAATGCTCTATAAAGAATGAAAAAATCTGCCAAACTCTATGTAGAAGGAAACGCTCTGTTTGATTATGTGAATTCCCAAGTGTTTTGAGATGTGGAGAAGGACAATAATGAAACTGTGGGAGAATTCCATACTGTTTCAGTGGCCTTTGGACTTTGGTGAGATACTTTCTGCCCTCACCAGATGGCTGAGAACCAACTGTTTTGCATAAAATGCTTTGAAGATTAAAGTTATTAATAATAATTACCGTGAATACTGTTTAACAAATTGATTTGTTACATTTAATTAGGTATCATCATTCAATTAATTTTTTTTGCTAATCCAAAGTGTTCTTTTTTAACACTTCTCATCTTTACAGATTTTATGACCCCCCAAATTGATTATGACTGTAATCTATGAAATATATTTTTGAAATTGTAGGGATTATGCCATCACTATTTTTATAAAAGAAATAACACAAAGAATATCATAAAGGTTTATCTTTACCATTTTCAAGGTACAAATGAGACCTATGGGCAGGGAAGAATTTTTCAAATTCTTTCTTAAGTGATTTGAGGAGAAATGTAATGAGGATGGAAAATAAAACCACTGAAACTTAGAAAGTATTCTGTACTAATATAAAAATAGTCTTTTAAATATGTGAAACATACTAACTTACATTTTCAGGAAGAGAATTAAGAGCAAAGTCATTAGTTTTACTATCCAGTCTCTAGTTCTGGAAATATTCTTGATGAGAAAAATTGGGTGAAATCCAGGAGATAAGAAAACCTGTAAATTTGGGGAAAAAATAAAAGATGCCTTAGCACAGTAGATGGCAAATGCTAAAAGAAAGGAATAAAAACACCAATGAATATTAAATTTATGGATGATGAATCTGAAAATAGAGTTTTAGAAAAATATTTCATTGCAGATCTCAATTTCACAAGAAAAAGGTATAGAAAACCTAAACATGTGTTTATTTGAATAAGAGTGGTTCCATGACCTGTGAAAACTGCATTTTTTACAAGTTACTTATTGTGTACTACAAACATAAGAAATCCTCTGCTTAAAGAAAAAATAATACTAAAGAATAATATATGCAATATAGATATATTTGAATTCATTTCTTGTTCAATACTTAGGATTGCATTAAGTTTAGTAATTCATATTATTTAAATATTTGAGTACTTTTTGATACTTGGAAAAATGCATGTGAATTTGTTCTTTCATTTTGCTTGGTGATGTGCTAACGAGAAAATATGCTTTAAATAAAGAAATATGGAAGCTATGTGTTTGTTTCTGTTCCAATGTTCCTGTTGTTTTTGCTCCCTACCCATGTTTTCGTGTTTTTCCAACAAATATCAAATCCAGACTTAGTTAACCCTCTCATTGAGAAAGCTGCATATACTTGCACAGAACAACAGTAAAGTTAAGCTAAAACAGTTTAAAATTTTACAAAGCTTGCCGCAGTTGCTCTGATTGCATCCATAAACAGTCAATGATCATGTTTACTTCTACATGCATCACACTGCAACCTCCATAGTGCTCCTCTTTGTAGATTTGTTCCAAAGATCCATATATGAAGCCTGATTGGACTCCCACAATCCACGCAGCCTGGCACCAGTAACCTATTTAAAACCTGAATCCTTGATTTTTTTCTGATTGTGTAGCTCCCTGGACATTATTTCTCTGTGTTTTCTTAGACCAAGGTAAGATGAATATTCTCTGTAGTGACAAATTGATATTTATCAATTCTCTAAAAAAGTACTAAATGCCATGCCATAGTCATAAAGATTTTGTAATGTAAGCTGCTAATACGTTTAGACTATAAGCACAAAGTTTATGTTGAAAGCTGATTGAAAATACTTATTTACATATGAAGAATACATATGTAAAGCAACTACCAGTTGTAATGTCACAGGCCTTTGGTGGATCAAAATATAAATATTACTAATCATTTAGCAAATAAATAGGAAGGACTGAAGTGGATAATAAAAATGTCAAGGCCAGTGATGACCAATGCCCTTAAACCCTCTTGAACTCTACTCAAAAATAGAAGGCATTTAAAACTAATATATTTTTTAACATGGGCAATTATGTGTGCTTTCAAAATATGCATAATTCTTAACTTGTAATATCCATTTTTAAGTTGTGGTTTGATGAAAATGATTAGCAAAAACCTAATGAGATCTAAATATAAATATTGCTTCCAATGCATAAATATTTCCTTGTTGTTTCTATATCCTCTTATTTTCTTTACTCAAAAGGTCATAGAAAATGTAGTGATAATAAGAAAAACTATGATGTATGTAGCAATAATAGTTTGAGTATAGGATACAGAGATATCTTTGCAGAATGAACAAATATTACAAAAATCAAAGACTATAAGTAGCTTCTTCCAGTTATCAATATTAATAATCACATAATGGGGCTGGGGTTGTGGCTTAGTGGTAGACCACTCGCCTAGCATGCACGAGGTACTGGGTTCAATCCTCAGGACCACATAAATGTAAAATAAAGATATTGTGTCCACCTAAAACTTAAGAATAAATATTAAAAAAGTAATCACATAACGTTCTAAGTTAAAACATTGTTACTTAATATACATCAAATTAGTAGTTTTCAATGCCATTCATATGGCTTTCCTTTATTTATCCTGTTCTTTTAAGTTCAAGATACACATTGGAAAACCTATTGGTCATTAGAAAGGATTCTTTTGTAGTTAAGAATTTTGTTGTAAGAACATCTGTCCATGTAGAATCACTTATCTTGTGTAAATCACGGTTATATTTATATAAGAAGACAAAGGATGAATACCTTGAATATTTAATAACTTGTATGCTTTTTCATAAAATTGAAAATTTCTGCTGAGCAATTTGATTAAATTGAATATGAAAAGCCATAAAATTTACCCCTCTTCCACCTTCAAAAACCTTCATTTTCTCCATATTTACTTGACTAATAATTCTAAATTCCCAGAAAATGTGCAAGTCTCATGCTCCCATGTAACTGGCTGATAATTATTTAGCAACCTACAACTCTCACCAACAACCTCTATTCAGAAAAATTTCTTCCAAAGCCTAAAAGATGGAGGGCACATCATAGTTTATATCCTACAAAAAAAAAAAAAAAGATAATTTGTCTTAATGTGAGTTTCATCTGAGAGAAAAATTACTTTCCATTGAGAAATAACAGCATCTTGATGTAAGAAGGGTTCTGTACTGAGCTTTGTTTTAGTATTCATTGGTGAGGAAGTTGAAATGCTGAGCACACTAAAAACAATTACCACACCCAAAATTACCCTGCTAGATTGTGACAAAGCTAGATTCAGAATTCAAGAAAGACCCCAGATATCTGTCCTCGGGTGTTTTAAAAAAAAAATCTTTCTTCTCCTCTTCCCAGCAAGAATCACAAGTGAAACAGGCATATCTAATAAAGAAATATTAAATCACAACATCCTCACAATTACAAAATATTCATATTTTAGAGTTATCCTTGTATGATACATACATTCTAGACAAATTTTCTCATTAATTACATGATTTAGAAAAAGAGAATCAGAGAAAATAACTCAAAAGAAAAATTTTACAAGAAAGTAGAATTCATTAGAAATAGGACAAATAATTTTACAAGTATCAGCCACTGCACACTTCAAAACAATTGCTTTTCTGAAGACTATTTTTTTTTATTTGAAAAAAGGGGGGTTGAAAAATTTGGTTTTTTCAAATATAACATCAAAGGACCAGATCTCACAGGTGAATAAAATCTCTTTAAAGCTAAGGGGAAATGTGATTTGTTTGGGGGTATCAATGAGTTTAATTTTCAAAACGACATGTTAGTTATTTGTCATAATCAATATTCCTACTAAATTTCTGGGTTCTGTAGAAATGTATATTGGTCCTAGGGAGAATTTTCAACTCCAGGTTTCAAATGTTCTGTCCTGTGATCCACACTAAGTTGGTTGTTTGGTTATTATCTTAATACTTAGAATATTTATACTCCTATACTCATGTGAGATGAAACCAGTGTCATAATAATTTTTTTCCATTTTAACTGTTAAAGTAGGAGTCTATATTCAATCACCTTGCCTGAACAGTTTTAAGTACCATTCACATCAGTGTGGGATGCCAGAAGCTTTGGTATTGTCATTGACCTTTTGAATTTCTATTTGCCTTTTATTGTTAGTTCTTCATATACTGGATCACATATAATGCAACACTATCCTGATACACTGATGATAAAACTTGCTGTTATGATACAAAGCTCACATTTCCAATTTCATTTGACTTTTGCTATTATGTTACAACCACCTGTGCAGGATACAGCATCTGATCTTTTATACTAATAGCATCATAGAAAAGTATTGAAGATGTGTATGCTGCTTTGGAAAAATGTTTGGATTTTAAATACATATCCATTTACTCTTATTAGTACATTGTTCAGAAGTATAATAGTAAAAATTTTACTCTGGATGCACCAAGAGCATCTATACAGTGTAGGAATAAAACATGCAGTGATTTGGTCCCCCATAAAGCCTCAACTGTCCATATGCTGGTTGAGGCGACACAGAACTTGATTGTATCATGATTATTGCATGTATTAAAGCAAGTGTTTACCATTTATTCAAATTGGAGTAAATGCTACTGTGAAGAATTGTGAAGCCTGGGAACCTAAAAACTACTCTATATACAATGTTTGCTGAATACATGCGTTCCTGCTGAAAACAGCAGAGTGCATTCAGCACCGCATCATGACATGCACACAGAGGACTGAGATGTCTGAAAAAGAATACCGTGATAACTGCACCATAAATAAACAGTTGATGCATTCCCCCTTACTGACAGCCTGGAGTAGCTCAAAACCACTGTTTCTTTCCCACCTATATGAAAATATATTTAGATAGAGAATACAACATGACTAATATTATAGGTCAATTAAGTAAAACTGAGTCAATGTCAGAATGCAACAAATATTTGCATCCCTTTACAAAGGTGTAGCTGGCAACTTCAAATCATCCTGCTGTTTCACGGTCATTCTCTTACAGCTTTACATTGACTATTATTTTTGAAGCACGTGATTGAAGCTAACAATTTCTGTACTCAAATTGTTTATAGCACTCATTCACCTTTAAAAACTTTAGCTAAACTTGATTTAAACAAACAAAAAGTTACCCTGAAATTCAATGAACATCAGAGGTCAAGAAAAAAGTACTAGCCTCACTATGAAAAAAAAAATCTCAATTTCAAGGCTGATTCCAAGACTGATTCCACAACAATAATTATTATTATTTGTGCCTATGATAGGTAGATATTGTAGCATAGCAGAGCATGGAAATATGTTCCCCTGAAAACTTCCATCACGGGAAATGGAAGTTATTTGCACAAAGGAAAAAAAAAAGATAGAAGCTATGGTATTTAACACATGTTTTGAGACTCCTAAACAGGCACACCTCAGGATTCATAAAGAAATTCAAACATAAATTTTAAAATAGCAACATTTTAAAATAAATTACTGTTTCACACTTCTCCAGTCTAATGATGATAACTTGTCCTTCAGTTCTAATAGATTTGACTGGGGACACTGGAAGATAATTACAAAAGCTCATAAAAAAATGGGTATAATAAACCAAAATATTTCTTTTGATTCTGCCATCATCTTATATGTCAACATATATGTACAGATGGTCCCATGATATACAAATTACTGAAATATATTTTCAACTTGATACTCATTACTTAACTCCCCTGCTCCCAATATTAAATGCCATGCATGCACTAATTGAAAAGAATGCCTTTCTGAACATCTTCAAAAAATGTACTTCAGTTGAAAGAAACAAATTCTCTTGGGTTCTTACAAAGGAATGTGTATTCTGTTTCAATGCATATCACTGGAAAGACTAGCTATAGACAACACAACTCTTTGTTACTTCTTTTTTAGTTGATAATAGGCACTTTCTAAGAAGAGGATTTGTGACCCCAAAGAATGACATTCAGTCTTTAGTTACCCTCATTTGTAAGTGGATCTGCCTGAGCCATGGTAGTCTATTGTATCAACTCAGCAGGAATCCAGCAGTAAACTGTGTGCAAAAAGGCTTTACAAAACTGGAACCAGAAAAAATCATAGAAAAGCAGTTAACTGAGTTGAACAACTTAACATCTATCTCTCCATTGGTTGCTGGTTTCCACATTTCTTGTGTCATCTCTACAGTCAGAATCATGGGTCAGCAATCATGTGACATTCTTTTTTAGTTCCAGATACACAACAGAACATGTCTATCAGTGTACATTATTTTTTAAAATTCTGTATCATAATAGGTAAGTTTTTCATACACTTACATTAATTTTTTTGTATGTTATTTTGCTAAGGAACCTTTCAACCTCACACCCTTGAACAAATTTTAAAAATACAAATGTAGAACATTCATCACCTTTGGAAAATTGGCATCTCTAACATGAATTATCAAAAGGCCCTTATACCCTGTGGTGCAGTATTTTTATAATAATATACACTATATGAGTAGTTGAGTGTTTATGGTATTGATAATGTCAGCTTACAAGATGGCGGCTGTTCTCCAAGACGGAGGCAGTAGGGTTTTCCTTACATAAGAGCTAATGATTACTATCTAAGTATAACGTTAAAAAAGGAGAGGTATAGTTGAGTGAAAATGCAATTCATGCACAAAACCCATAGCAATAAGTTCTCAATACCCCACACTGCTATCCGACGTAGGCAACAAAACAGTATTTAAATGGAGGGGAAAATAACCTAACACTAAGTTACAGAAAAATATCTATGGAAAGAGATCATAAAATGGTACTTCCTTGGCATTAATCTATAATTTAACTTAACATAACATTGAAGAAATGATAGCTTGATATACTCAGCCTGAGATCAAATTTGTCATGGCAACATTGGCAGGTTGGACCCTGATTCTTCAAATATTACATTGCCTTAGTTAACAAAAAAATCATACATTTTAAAATTACAGAATAGAGGATATAAATAAATGTCAATGTAAAGTGTGCATGCAGTCAACTGCATAATATACAAGCAATATCTATGTTTAATAATCATCTTCTTTGGCAGGCCAGAATCCAGCTGGACATGCAATATGTACATATCAAAATCCATATTGTGTTCATCATATTGAAAGCAAGTGAAAATATATATATATATATGTATATACTATATATACACACATATGTATATAGATGTATATACTGTTTTTAATATATTAACAAATATATATGTATATGTATATATTAAAAGTGGATTTCATCTTTGTCAGATTCAGGTGATTCAGGCCTTGAAACACTAAAAATATCCTGACAGGGTATTTGGGGAGGTACTTGGAGTGGCATTTGGGATTTGGGAGAAGAAGTCTGGGGTACGCTTTTTTCTGACAGTATTTTTAATATTTCTGCCACCTGCTTTTCCAGGGCAGTCATTCTGCAGCTTAGCAGCTGAATGTCCTCCTTGAGTTCATGTTTGACTTCCTGCAGCGTGGTCTGTAAGGCCTGCTCAGGGATAGGATAAAAGGGGTGCTTGGCATCAGCCTGAATGGGACTGTGCTCCAGAGGACTTCGGGCCTCACCAGCCTTATCCAAACGAAGGTCACTTTTTGTAATTCCACTGTCACAAGAATCCGTTTTCCGTAACGGGTTTTTGGTCACACTATTCTCTGAGTCGCTGCCCTTGGGGTCCTCGGACAATAGCCCCATGGACTCAGCTTTGGTGACATTATTCCAGTCTTCCTTCTTCTCCTCATGGGCCCCCATATTGTTCTTGAGCCGCAGCCACCCTTTCCCGTTTCCATTTTTCATTCGTATGGGGCTGTTGACTTTGAGACATTTTGGGTCAGCACCACCATTGGGCTTGAGTTCCATGGCATCGCGGTTGTTCTGCTTGAGGGATTCACTGGTTTTCACATAGGCCAGAGATGTCTGGATGGGAGTAATCTGTGACACGGTCACCACACTGGTGCCGGTGATGGAGGCTCCGTTCTGTAAGGAGCGGCTCTCCACCTGGAGCTGGCTCCTCTCGGGGTCACTCTGCGTGGAGCCCTGATTCCGCAGCTCCTTCTGCTGCTTGAACTTCTGGAAGAGCTTCCTGACTGGGTGGTCCACGGGGATGCTGAGAGTCACCTCGTTCTTCTGCCTGAGGCGTTCCTCCTCCTCCTTCTTCACATCACTGATTTTACGGAAGATGATCTGTGGAATGGGAGAGAGTCAAACAGGTGAATTTATGATCCATGATGCTCTATGGACATGCCATGGTTTACCAAGCCTTGAAAAAATGGGAAGATCCTTTCTCAAGGGGAAACACTACCTACTTACTCGCTGTGCTCTATTTCCTTGTATATCAGTGGGGGGAATGTGACTGAAACAACTGAGCTGAGGCTTTGCTTCTTCTTTACAATGTGAGTATATGTTAGTATATGTGTGTTTGAATATTTGTGTGTATACATATACAAGTAAACAAATATATATCCCTTAAGTTTCCCTGTAATACATCCCTATATTTTGTATATTTTCACCTTTTTGTATAAATATAATTGGAATACCTTTTTTAATATCATCCTCTCTTTAGGAGTCAGACAGTAAAAGTTCTTAGCTACAAAAGTATTGAAATTCAGAGATTACCAACATGATACCTGGGTTGGGCGGTGGTAAGGAATCAACTTATTTATGTGGCCCTAGATGTAAAACTAGGATCTATGAGGAAAAGTTTCTCTGAGGCAAGTACCAGTTCAATTAAGCCTTCATTTCAAACTGCTATTAATTACATGAGCTGCCTCAAAAACATATGAACTCCTACCACAAAAATATTCAAGCAAACCTAAGAATGCTGTCCATGTGACACTTTTACCTAGGTTGGAGGTTAGACTATTCAAATTCTGATTCTTCAACTTTTAAACATAAAACTAAATAATATAGTACATGTGAGATTAGATGGCTATCCCCAAATACATAAACAAGACTTTATTCAAAGGGTACTTTGAAAATATTCAGAAAAACTTATGCAAAATCAAGAGAAATAAAAATGCTGGCTATATGGAAATTACTACCTATCTTTTCATTTAGAAGTGAACTTAGTAAGAGTGAGTTTTTTTTTATTTGCTCAGACTTCTGAAAATCAAAGAAAGTGCAGGTGAGACTGAAAGGAAAATTCAACATGGAGTTATATTAGACAAAACACTTTCTGAATCAGACAATTTTATAACTCAAGCAAAATTACTTACCTCTCTCACCCTCTTCAAGTCATTGATTAAAACAGAAATAGATGTGGAGCATACAATACCTATCCATAAAACACTCTCAGAATTTGTGGGTCCCCCCTCTGGTACTTCCACAAAATACCTCCTACTATCACCTTTCAAAGGTTCTGTACCTTCCAGGGTAAACAAACAAACAAACAAACAAATAAACAAATAAATAAATGATTGATTTCTAGCCAGAAACTACTTGAAGAGTAAGGGAGATAGTAATCCTTCTTCTAAGTAACAACACGTTTTTCTAAATTTTAGATTAATATACCAAATTCAGCTTATCAAGCGTTAATGATTATATTTTAAAATAAGTATTCCCTAAATTCAATAATTGTCTGTAAAGGCCAAAACATATTTCCCTCTCTTTGGCACATGAAATCGTATCTTTTCAAAAGATGTAATACTAATCTTGAAGTCTGACATCAAAGCACCCACAGTTTAATTAGAAATCTTTTAAGGGTTGACAACTTCTTATCCTTCTTATCCTTCTTATCCTTCCTAAGCAAACTAAGTCTTCAAGATAACTAACACTCTGTGGACCACACAGACCCAAACATGGAAGCACAGTGACTGTTCTCCCATTTCATTTCCTGTCATTGAAGAGGCATTCACTTTTTTCTATGAACTGACAAGAGAGACATAACATAAGTGACTGGCCATGTCACCTTTCACCTTTCCAACTCACTTCTGAGCTTCCTCTTTTTTCTTGAAAGCAGCTTTTACATTTGGAGTAAAGGAATCTATTTCAAACTATCAGAGGAGGAGAGCAGGTTCTTGGCACATAGGATCGTCAGATAAAATGCAGGACACCCATGCAATATTTGAGACATACTAAAAAAACATATAATACTTATGTGAAAAAGACATATTGATACACTAACAATATCTGCTATCTGAATTTAATTTTAACTGGGACCCTTGCCTTTTTGTTGGTTAAATTTGACAACGCTATTGGTATATAATAAACAAGAATATTACTCTCTGTAATGTTTACATGAATTGCTATGTAAACTTAACATCTTTTAGAAACTCTAATGAGAGACTTAATATCCCTAATAACTGAGAAATTATGGGCCTCTAAGGTGAGAGCCTTAGGTTTTATATTTTCAGTATAATGGCTAACAACTGTTTGCAGTTCCTATGTACTTACCAAATTCAGAGTGTTTGGTGAATTAAGATTGCAATATGCCCATGAAAATACCAAGAAAAAGTCTTTTTCCAGATTACTTGATCAGAGCTGGCCACCCTTATCCCTCAACCAAGAACAAGAAAGTTATCTGGACTGCTAATATTGAGCTGAGAACAAAGACTCCACCAAAATTCCAGTACAAAGGGAGTCCTGGCACAGGGCAGATCCCCAGTCTGCATCAGGGATCAAAGAAGACAGAATTAGACTAGTGAAAAGAAAAGAAAAAGAACCTGGAAAAGAGAGAAAATTACAATTTGGGACATTAGATGACAGAATCCTGTGTTGCTCACTTCCTTTTTCTTTATCTCTGATGCAGGGAAATAGATAGTGAATGAGGTGATATTAGACATAGCTCCTTTGAAATTCTAGGGACCTTATCAACATCAAGACTGGCCTTGACTTCTCTCAACTGGAGTTTACAGATCAACACAACCTACACATTCACTTTTTGGAGCCAGCAACACACAATGGAAAAAAACAAACAAACATATGCCTTCTTAGGAGGGCAAAAGTTCTCTGCCCTTAGTTCTTGTCTCTCACTTCCTAGTAGCCTGAATAGGCATTGGCCAGGATTCATGTGGTCTCAGGAAGGAACAGAAGGTAGCTATGTGTGACTTCAGCCCCTCAGAAGCCAGATAAGGAAAAAGTATTCCATGAGGTGGGAGAGGCTATTGCACGCTCTAGAACACCAGTTGCTAGGGACTTTGAGACTATTAAATATATGTATAAAAATGGAGCCAGCAGGGTTTGGCTGTCTCAGAAAGCCAATACTCCAAGGATTGACAACAAGCCAATTGAAATATACCACCCCTCCCCTTTCCCTTAGCAGCAGACTCACAGAAGTCTCGAGCTTAGTGGAATCAGAAGCATCTATGGAAGCAAAGTTGGGAAGAGTGATATGGCAATGTCACCTACCCAAGGTATATAATTTGAAGTGGAATGAACCTACCTGAAGGCAATAGCACTTGAATTTAATCAAACTCCTCCCTTAAAACTCTAGGTTTTTAAGCCAGTGGTATTTTTTTTTTTAAATTCGAGATTGGGTGGAGTTTACTAAATTAGATTAAATTTGTTTATTTTTTTTTATTATTTTTGACTTGGAACAGATAATAACGACTTACTGAAAATAAGTTATAAAAAGTTTGGACATTCACACATGTGTTCTTATTTATTAACTGTCATAACTACCGTATGAGATTGGCCTTATTCTCAAGTTACAGAAGAGAAAATGGAGGCAGAGTCTAAGTGGTTTGTCTTAGATCACACAACTTGTAAGTGACCTGCATACAAATCCAAGGAGTTGGATTCTAAACAGTCTTAACCATTGCACTCTGTGGCTCCTCAGGGTGACATTAGTACTTCCTCCTGGGTTCTGTGAAAATCTGGACAGCTGAGTGGGTGAAGTGATGCAGCAGCTTCACACCCAGCAGATAACCCTGCCATGAAGACCATCCCTGAAAGCAGTCAATCAAATAGGCAGAAGTTCTATGCTTGTTGGGTAAATAATAGCCTTAACTAAAAGCAGGGGAGAGAGCTTATGGGAAGCACTCTTCAGACTCTCTCTTTCAAAGGCAAAGCCAGTAGGTTTGCTTCACTCTATCTCTGGGCCAAATGCATGCCGCCATTTTGTAGCTCTGGTTCCCTTATGAGGTGGCCTTTTATTCCTTTTTTACTTCCTTCTACATATATTCAATGAACCTTTATGAAAAAGAAGGGGAAGGGGGAGTCAAAGAACAACTTTTTCTGTACTCTGACACCATGCTTGATCCACTCATACCTAGATTCATCTTTTTCTTTAATGCGAACAGGGATTTTTATGTGTTTTGTTAATTGTTGTACTCTAGTCTCTACAACATTGCCTACCACATTGAAAGCCCTCAATAAATAAATGTTATTTGGTAATTGAATAACCTCCTACATGCAACAAATGTATGTGTATGATAAGTCTATGAATACAAAGTTACAATGAGCAGTTTCTTGTTCCTTTCCTATTTTCCATTCTCTAAATGATGAATCAAAATTTATCTGTAGTAATATTATTATCATCCACCGTGTCTACTATTTCCTCATTTGGAAGTAGACGCTCCATTGTGACATCCCTAGCACCTAGTCTAGCACAAGTAGATAGTTAACAAATGCATGCTGACTCAAAGCACGTTTAAATTTTGACCCACAAGTCAGTTTTTAAAAGGTCTTAAGTCATAATATTTAGTTTCATTGTAAGGATGCAACACCATCCATCAGAAACTCTATTTTTGACTTATGACAATACCAGATTTTCTTAATGAAAAGTAAGAGAATATAGACCTTGAAATTAAAACCATACAAAAATGAAGAGTTCATCATGTTTATGAGGTTTAAAGATTAATTGACTGAGGTGCTGCCATTAGTTGATCTTATAAGAAAAGTATAGTAGTTTTTTATTTTGTCTGAAGTTTTAAAAAATGCATTATTTAACAAACAAGAAAATAAAACATCAGGAGTGACTAATGTAAGTAACTTGCTGTATTTTTTTAAAAATACTATATGTAACAGACCCTCCCTCTAAATCTTTATAGTTTTGAAGATAACTTCATAAGCCCACAATCCAATTTTGAATAATATTGGGTTTTTATATCCGAATAAACTTACATTTCCATGGTAATTATTCTACATTATCATTATAACATTCTCAAATTACTTCTGTGGAATGTTTCCTTTTAAAAAGTGTTTTGTTTTTTTTTTAACCTTTAACTTTTTACCATGACTTTAATAAAATGGTTCCACTTAAGGATATAACAAAAAGATTCATAAATTTTCTTTAGTAAAACCCAATTAAAATACTATTTTTATTTATTTAGATTATTAAAACTGCATGCTGCTCATTGGCCATTGAAAGAAACTGTAGATTCTCCGCAATCCATTTGAATCTTTTCATGGCATGACACTTTAATATGTCATACAAAAAATAAAGTATCCTACTAACTCAAGACACAAACCACACAGATTAATCTTATACAATTATGGAATGGAAATGATGATGATTTTTCTTTAGAAAATGAACATTTTTAAAAACCCACAAGTAAGCAATTTTTAAAAAATGTTAAAGGATCTGAGTTCACAAGAGTTCAACCTGTTTGATTAAAATCATGTAAAAGAAAAAAATATGATTATCAACACAGTGTTAAAAGAAAACAGCTTTAAAAAAATCTAGTCTTTGTTCTTTCCTCAGCATTAATAACTTAGATCCTTTGTACTTGATGTACTCTGTATCTGTCTTTTGTCCAGTGGCAAATCAGATTGCTGTTGAACACCATGAAAATTAGGAACAAAATTTAAAAAGAAAAATCAGGAATCAGGTTATGGTTCCAGCTACACTATTATTGGTAACATGCATAATAGCCTGTCCTGTTTCTATGAGCAAAGAGGTTTATTTCATTTAAGCTTTTCTTCTCTGTGCTTCATTATGTTCTGCGGAACCCATGCTGGAAGGTTTAATTTATTTAAATGATAAAAGCTTCTTAAACTTAACAGGGAACATGGCCAACTGAGCTTTCCATTTCAAAAGTAGGGCATTTGATCATAAAAGTGATATCAAAATTGAATAATTTGAATGTGTACTGAACTTTGAAATCCAATATAGGCAAGGGGGAAAAAAAGGTTAGAATCATTTATTTAATGACATGGTTTTAGTATTATATAATTTGCAGAAAAATAGAGGTGGTTTCTCTGAAATGGGCCATCACTCTCCAGATCTGTGAATCTAAGGAATTGGCCAGGGATGTATTGGTTAGGAAGCTAGTGACTCTAGTTCATCTAACTTTCCTGGGTTGTAGCTGTGTTGGTTTCTTGATTATTACAGTTCCCATAAACCTAGCTATTAATTCTGCCTATAGTCTTTTCAAACCTGGACTAATTAAACAAAGTATTATTCGCTAAACACTACCACATGCATATCAGAGGCGATGAGCTTGTAATAAAGTTTGCAATGATCACCTTTTACAGATGACCATTCTACAAATTCAGATGCAGGTAGGGTGACAAAGATGTGTCTTGATTTACTTTGGCCACTCAGATCTATTAGCTCTACAAGGGCTCATCACTTATTGGATAATTCTACTTACCCTTTGACACTCAACTCCTCTCTGCCTTTCTTTATGAAGCAGAATCAGTTCCATAATTTGCAGGGTCAAAAGCAACATGAAAATTCAGGGCCTCTAACATCATATGTTAATGGTTATTAATGGTTAAATCCTGAAAGATTTCCCTCTAAGATCAGGAAAGACATAAGCATGTATGATGTTGCCACTTCTATTCAGCATTATACTGGGGGTTCTAGCCAGGGATACTATTAAGGAAAAAAAAAGATAAAAGACATCAAGAATGGATAGCTGGGCATGGTGGCAGGTGCCTTTAATGCCAGTGGCTCAGGATGTTGATGCAGGAGGATTGTGAGTTCAAAGCCAGCCTCAGCAAAAGCAAGGTGCTTAGCAACTCAGTGAGACCCTGTCTCTAAATACAAAATGGGGCTCAGTGGTCAAGTGCCCCTGAGTTTAATCCCTGGTGAGAGAGAGAGAGAGAGAGAGAGAGAGAGAGAGAGAGAGAGAGAAAATAGTAAGAATTAAAAATATCTCTAGAAAGGACAAGATCATGTATATAGAAATCCAAGAATCTATCAAAAAAACTACTAAAGCTAATAAATAGTTTAGCAAGGATGTAGAATACAAGTTAACATAAAAATCAGTTGCATTTGTATACACTAGCAAGGAGCTATCTGAAAATGAAGTTAATAAAAATAATTCCATTGACAATAGCATCAAAAAGAATAAACTACTTAGGAATACATTTAACAAAAAAGTACACAGAGAACTATAAAATATTGAAAATAAATTAAGGGAAATCTAAATAAATAGAAATATATCTCATGTTTATAAATTAGAAGACAATATCATCAACATGGCAATATTCCCAAAATTGATTTATAGATTAAATATAACCCCTATCAAAATTCCAACTGCCTATTTTTCAGAAATGGACTAGTAAAATTCAAAAGGAAATGGAAGGGATTCAATCAAAATAACATTGAAAAAGATGGATGACTGTTCTTCCCAGTTTTAAAATTTGTTACAAAGCTACAGTAATCAAGGTACTTGGTGCTGGAATAAAAATAGAGATATATATATAAATGTAATAGAATTGAGAGTCCTGAAATGAACTCATGCAAATTATGGATATTTTTGGTTTGACTTTTTAAAACAATTAACAAATACAATTGCACATTTGTTTTCGGGGGGAGAGAGAAGGGTACCAGGGATTTAACTGAGGGACAGTTGACCACCAAGCCATATCACCAGCCCCATTTTTTATTTTATTTAGAGACAGGGTCTCACTGAATTGTTTAGTGCCTCGCTTTTACTGAGGCTGGCTTTGAACTCACGATCCTCCTGCCTCAGCCTCCCGAGTCACTGGGAGTGGAGTACCATGTGATATTTTGATACACTGTATACATTATGTAATGTTCAAACCAGGATAAATATATTGAAATAGGTGCCAAACCAATTCAATATGGGAGGAATAACCTTTTCAACAAATGGTACTGGAACAATTGCATATCCACAAACCAAATGCAAACATGGATACTCATCTCAGACCATTTCCAAACTTTAACATAAAATGTATCTCAACTCTAAATGTAAGAACAAACTATAAAATTCTTAAAAGGAAAAGTGTTAATTTTAGTAACCCTGAATCAGGAAACACTTCTTCAATGGACATCTAATCCTAAAGACACTAAAGAAAAAAGTAAATGAATAAACTTCATCAACATTAAACAAAGGACAATATCAAAGTGAAAAGCCAACTCACAGAATGGGTGAAAATATTTGCAAATCATGTATCTGATATGGGTGTGGTATCTAGAACTATTATAATTCAACAATAAAAAGGCAAATAAAAGTGATTTTTAAATAGTCAACAGATTTGAATGAACATTTATCCAAAGAAGACATACAGATGACCAATAGGCCCATGAAAAATACTATCATTAGTCATTAGAGAAATGCAAATCTATTCACAGTCAACTTCATGTGCTTGGAACCTCATGATAAATTCTTTCCTAGATACGATTCTCAGGCGTTTAATGAACACATGTTCATGTTCATCCAGGTCCAAACTTGAGAATGGGGTCTTAACTATTTTTTGGGTGCAACATAGCCAAATCCTGGTGCAATGGCCTTTCATTTATGAATTCTATTTTTTAAATTTTCACAAAAGCAAAACCAGACATGCAAGTGACTTTGTTCTGCCTATTTGGACCATTTCCCTTATTCCAATTGAAGAATTTGATTTTATTTAATCTAAGAAAGGCAACTAGAAGCCACATTAGTAATTAGTGCCACTTTCAACTTCAAAAGTCCCTCTGAAGGAGACAATGTTTAGAGGATCTAATGGAAGAGCAACAGTGGTCATTTGAAGCTTGGAGTTCCCAATCCTAGACAGGGCTCTAACTGGCCATGTGGCCTTGTGTGCAAGTCCCACAATCTTTCCTGACTTTAGTTTAATAATGTTAGAACAATGGAGCTTGACTTAGTTCTTTAGAGCGCTATCTTAAATATATAAGAGGTCAGTATCTGATATTACAACAACAACAAAAAAAAATTAAAAAAACACAATTTATGCTCTTTAAATTATTCTAACATAATTTCTTGCTAGAAGATAACAGTTGTCCCATTATTTAGGTGTCCAACATTCCTTACACCAACTGCTGAGATTTCTATAACCTCTGTAACAATTATAGGTCTACTTTTATTTGTGTTTTCATTCTGCTTCTTCTGAAAGCAACTGCTCACATGCTGCGCTGAGAGAAGATAAAAATTTGCTGCTAATTACCGAGGTTTGTGCTTCCAAACATTGCTGGCCAGTAATTGAATTGCTGTGTCTACAGTCAAGTAGTAGCTAATAACTTTGTCCCTACAGAGTTAGGCTGTAATTAGTTATTCCAGTCAAAGAAGAACAGGAGAAGCTATGCAGCCTATTTCTTTAATATTGCAATTGCCAGGAGCTGAAACTTAACAATTTTCAAAGGCTCTAGCCTGATTGAGCTATGCCACTAGTATGTGTACACACATACACACAGCAAAGCTGCCAAAGTGAAGTGAAGGGAAATGAAGTTTGAGCGATTGTCACTGGAAAGTCTAAGAAAGAGATTTTAGCTCTGTACATCATTGGGACATGAATTGTGAAAATATAAGCATTAAAATTAAAATAAATGATAATATCACTGGCAGTTTCCTATATATTCTTGTAATTGGTACCAAATCTAATATGTGTTAATTAATATATGCATCTGTGATTTATTCTATTGGAAAGTGTCTTTACACAGTTAAAAAGATGCCCCACTATCATATTTTATTTATCTTTAGTGAGTATACTGCCCTTAGGTGGAAACATCTCAAATTCCATGCATTTCTGTAGTTAGAGAAACTGTCTCCTACTAACATAATCTACAGGAAATTTGAGAAGAGTCTTGGCCCTCTTTTCTTAGAAAGTACAGACTACATTAGTATAGTTGATATTTCACAGAGTTTGGCTCTGGAGTAAAAGATAATCTTTGAAAGGAGAATTGAATATTTTTAGTTGAAGATCACTTATAGAAGAATAGGAAAGTATGAGAGTTCATATTTTTGACAGTCACTCAGACTCCAGGCACATTCTACGCAAAGAAACCACAAAAAGAAATGACTTAAATAAATGTGGGGTATGCTTCATTTATGCTTTGGAAGGCAGACGATCGTCAAGATGGAAACTCTCTACTGATTGATTCATAGATTGAATGTAATCAAAATAAAAATCTGAACAGGATATTTTTCTAGAAACTAACAAGCTAATTCTGCAATTTATGTGGAAATACAAAAGGCCTACAATAGCTAAAGTAATATTTATGGGCTGGGGATGTGGCTCAAGCGGTAGCACGCTCGCCTGGCATGTGTGCGACCCGGGTTCGATCCTCAGCACCACATACAAACAAAGATGTTGTGTCCGCTGAAAACTAAAAAATAAATATTAAAATTAAAAAAAAAAAAAGAACTTGCCTCGCAAAAAAAAATAAATAAATAAAAATAAAGTAATATTTATTAATAAGAATAAAGACCAGAAAATTTATAATGCATTCTATTTTACTATTTAAAAAACCCACAGCCATGAAGGTAGTCTATATTGGTACAACAGACAGATCAACGGACAGAATATGGCATTGAGAAATAGACCTTCACATACCTGGGAAAACTGAGTTACTGGGAAAACAAAAGCCTTTTCAATATGGGTGTGAGATAAACTGGATATCTATGTCAAAAAATATGTATATCTTGACCTTTACCTCATGTTCTACACAAAACTCAACTCAATAAACTGTAAATTCAACGGTGGTAGGTAAAAACTATAAAGTTTTTTAAAGAAAATATAGGATAAAATTTTCATGATTTTTTTTAGGATTAAAAAGATTAAAAAAAAATTCCACAAAAAGCAGTACCCATATCAGGAGAATTAGTACATTAAAATAAAGACTTTTTGTTCCTTGTGAGATACCAAGAAGAAAATCAAAAGGCAAGGCATATATATATTTGATACAGGACTCATACCAGAATCTTTAAAGAACTGTTACAACCCATGAAGAACAAACCCAAATAAATCCAATAGAAAAAGGAGTACTTTACAAAAAGGGTTACGTAAATAGCCATGGGACACATGGGACAGTGCTCTTCCTAATTAGACATCAAGGGAGTACAGTTTAAAACCACAACATATTATCCCTACCACTCACCGGAATAATTAGAATGAAAAAAAGAAAATAACAAGGGATATTGAGAAACAGAATTTCCATAATCTGCTGGGGTGTGCAAATTCATAGAACCATTTGGACAACTGCTTGATGAGTATGTACAAAAGCTAAACATAACTCTGTATTCAGAAATTTTTACCCTCAGGCATATACATATATCCCTTGCAAAAAACTGCACACATATAAATAAAAAGGAATGTACAAGGATGTTTTTAGCAACACTGTTCATAATGGGCCTGATTGCAAAGACAGATGTCTATCAAGAGTAAAGTAGCATTAACAATATTGTATTGCATATTTCAATAGCTAAAAGCAGAAGATTTTAAATGTTCTTCTGACAAAGAAATGATGAATATATAAGGAGATGACCATGTTAAATACCCTGATTTGATTATTATTCAATGAATACATGTATTGCAATATCACACTGTACCCCATAGATGTGTGTGATTATTCTGTGTCAATTAAACACAAAATTTTAACAAGAGTAGAATGGATAAATAAATTGAAATATATTCGTTCAGTGAAAATCTCTACAACTAATGAATCACACGGCAATATGAATATCACCTGCAAAAAAATATTGAGTGGAAGAAGTCAAATACAAATGTTTACATATTGCATAATTTCCCTTATATATCTCTAAAAATGAAAAAAGGAAATAAAAACTATCTATAGCATTAAAAATTATAACAATAGCTAAGTCTTGGGTGGGGATACATAGATAATGCAAGAGAGTAGGAAATGGGCTTCTGACTTGCTTCTTGTTCTGTTCTTGAGTTTGATGTTGGCTACACGGGTGTGTTCAGTTTGTAAAACTTCACCAAGTCATGAGCTTCTGCTTTACATACACTTTTCTATATATGAGTTATATTTCTAAAATAGGTTTACTTAAATAGTACAGAAGCGCTTGTCCCATCCTCAAGGATTTTTATGTTAGTGGGAGCAGGCCCCCTCCTAAGTAGGTCACTGCACTGCCATGGGGGTAATTCAGTGTATTCTAATTCATAAAAGATGAACAGGAGCCCCAATCACATGCAGGAAAGCTTGTGGGTACTGAGGATGCAAGATGAATCAAATAAGATCATTGCTAACAGTCTGGTAAAGAACACAGGCCTGTAAACAGGCAACATCAACCTAATATGTAGGTGTGAACTATAAGAAGGCAAAAGCTAATTGTAATTTTGTGGGTTAGTCTCTGTGTCCTCTATTCTGTACCATTGGTCTACCAGTCTATTTTGGTGCCAATATCATGCTGTTTTTATTATAATTGCTCTGTAATATAGTTTAAGGTCTGGTATAGTGATGCTACCTGCTTCACTCTTCCTGCTAAGGATTGCTTTAGCTATTCTGGGTCTCTTATTTTTCCAGATGAATTTCATGACTGCTTTTTCTATTTCTATAAGGAATGTCATTAGGATTTTGATTGAAATTGCATTAAATCTGGATGGTGTTTTTGGTAGTGAGGTCATTTTGATAATATTAATTCTGCCTATCCAAGAGTAAGGTAGATCTTTCCATCTTCTAAGGTCTTCTTTGATTTCTTTAGCAGCACAATTCACAATAGCTAAACTGTGGAACCAACCTAGATGCCCTTCAGTAGATGAATAGATTTAAAAAATGTGGCATATATATACACAATGGAATATTACTCACAAATAAAAGAGAATAAAATCATGGCATTTGCAGGTAAATGAATGGAGTTAGAGAAGATAATGCTAAGTGAAGTTAGCCAATCCCCCAAAAACAAATGTTGAATGTTTTCTCTGATATAAGGAGGCTGATTCATAGTGGGGTAGGGAGGGGGAATATGGGAGGAATAGAGGAACTCTAGATAGGGCAGAGGGGTGGAAGGGGAAGGAAGTGGGCATAGGGTTGGAAATGAGGGAGTAACGTGATGGACATTATTATCCAAAGTACATGTATGAAGACATGAATTGGTGTCAACATACTTTATATACAACCAGAGATATGAAAAATTGTGCTCTATGTGTGTAATAAGAATTGTAATGTATTCCACTGTCATATATAAATTTTAAAAAGTTAATTTAAAAAAGAAGGCATAAGATGCTAAAGACTAGAGGCTCTTTGACTGACTAGCTTGACCATTGCTTTCTGTTCCCTGTAAGATGAACCGACTGATGGTGCACACCAGGTATTGCAGACTATTACACTGAGAGCCTCTACTTCTGTTAGTTGAGCTGTTAGTTGAGTCAGTGCTACTTGTAGTTATCAGTAGTCTCTTGCTCCACTTTAAAGAAACCAAAGTTAGAAATCCAGAGGCTATATTATGGACTGTTTTTAAAAGAAAGATTATCAACACTTTGAAGCACTAGTAATTGAATGTACCTTTTAAAGGCTAAATTAGTAAGTTAAAATAAAAGATCTAATCCACATATTTATCTGTGTTTACTAAACTACATTGTGATGCTTTGAAAAGAACATAAGCTCTGGTGTTACATTGCCTGGGTTCAAATTGCCATCCATTTATTCTTTTTAATTTTTTTAGTTGTTCATGAAGCTTTATTTTATTTATATGTGGTACTGAGGATCAAACCCATTGCCTCACACATGCTAGGCAAGCGCTCTACCACTGAGCCACAACCCCGGTCGCCCATTTATTCTTTATCTCTGTGTTTCTGGGCAAGATATTTAACCTTTTGTGCCTCATTTTCTTTACTATGCATTTCTTTAGTTCTTCATTTCATTTGTAAATGGAGGATGGTAATAGTGCCTTCCTTTATGGCCATTATTGGGAACAAATACTCTGTGGTATCTAAAGAACCTTGAAGAGTGCCCAGAACACCATCCATCCTCTTAGTCCTTTCCTGGAAAGGACACGGCGCCTAGAAGAGATTTGCTACTGTACCCTTTGAATTTTAGGTGTAGGAGGGAGGAAATATAGTCCACCTCTTTAACAGAGATTACTATCTTACAACCAAACTGTTTACTCATCTTCCCTTGCACAAGGATGGATGACAGTTCTTTGCCACCCTAAAGATGGAAATTGTCACATGACTAAGCGCTAGCTAAAGAAACAGGCAGAAATGATGTACATCTTGTCCAGGCCAATTCTATGATAATTTCCCAGTAGGACCCACTTTCCTGTAGTTAACCTTCTTGAGTTATACTCTCTGCTTTCTGTGTATACACTACTAATGAAAGAATCCTCAGTCATACATAAAAGACAGATGAGATAGCTTGAGACCAGAGCAGCCAGGGCACCAAAGAGCCAAAAAATGGAAGGCATCTGGGTTCCTGAATCCCCTTACAGAATACTGCCCCTTAAATTACTTGTTTTGGACTATTACATAAATGAGAATTAAAATTTTATTGTGTTGTGACATTTGGTTGTGGTAACTTTCATTTCCTTGACAAAGGAGCTTATGAATTTTCTATAAATTTTCAATTTGATTTCATCTTAGTTATGTTAATTTTTATAGAACCTAATTCAAAGAAAAATTTATAATCTATACTTCTTTGCATTAAAAATAGGTCTTTTCTTTTTCTTTTCAGACTCGAAAAGATATACAGTTACTCAGAATATTTTCTTTTATATCTTAAAAAGGAAGTATAATTTTGGGACATAATAGATTATATGCAGGGACAAGAAAAATGTGGATAAAATATTATCTTCTGATTCTTATTTTACTAAGGTCAAAATATTACTTATTAAAATAGAGTTATTTTAATTTCTATCATTGCCTTAGAAGTAGTGATTCCTACAGATCTGATTATTCTCCCTCCTTTGATGGTTACAGGGAAAAAGGATGCAAGAGAGAAAAATCAATAACTTTACAAGAAATAATGTCTACCATGGATCAATTACTACAATCAATAACATGCTAATCAATTTATACAACTTGGATTCCTCCTTTTTATTTTCCTTCTGTTACTCTTTACTATGGAAAGAAAAATCACTCCAAATCATCTTATCTTGTTTAATATCTGCAGAAGCACGAAACCTCTTTCCACATCTAACCAGGAACAATAACAAGGGAGTGTCTGTTCGTTAAATGAATTTGAGGAAGTAATAGACACAGAAATCTTCATTTCTACTGAGGTGACATTATGTACAATTAAAGTCTATGTTTACTAGTAGGAGGATTTTTATTTGCCAAGCAAGTCCCTATATATCAAAAGCTGATAGACTAAAATTACAAAGGGATAATTTTCAGTTGGGTTATACTTAACTACATTCCAAACAACAAATCAGGGTAGGTGAGAGAAGTAGCTGACATATGCTATTCTGTTTAACAATATTACCTTTCCATTGAATTTATTTGTAAAAACATAAAATTTGTAGAATTTTGAAAAAAATAATAACTGATCATTTTCAAAAATAGCAACCACATGGATAAAAATAAAAGGAAATGAAGAGAAAATGTCATTGAATTCAATGTAATGCTCTTTCTTTTGAAATACAGTATTAATTTGTTAGCTATAAGCTGTATGGATTTAGCAAACCGTGTTCATGGTTTCCCCATGGATTATAGGTATATAGATGTAGTAAGTTGTTTTGCTAAATTTAGAATCACATTTATATTCATTGGCCTTTTGTGATATTTGCTTTAACTTCTAGAAGAAATTTGCTGTAGTATGCATGAAAATGCTAATTATAATACATGTAGGTATTTTGCTATCTAAACATTATGAAATAATTCTAAGAATGTCACCATTGTTGGATTCAAGCATATTGTGAATATACTTTTTAAAAAGTAGCACCCAGAGAAGGAAAACAAAACAATCCCAAAACAATCCAATATCTAATATGGATTGTGAAGGATGATTGCCAATAGCCTCATTTCCTTTGGTTCTCTGGTCCTGCATTATCCTTTGAACTGGCCTTCCTGAGTCACATTCTCAGGTGGCTGCGCACACACTACTGAAGGAGAACATTCCTCAGCCAAACATCCTTACAGGGCACATGTCATAGCTCAGGATCTTGGACATCAACAGGGCTTTTGGTCAAATCCTTCAGCCCTTCTCAGTGACTCTTTCAAATAATTGTCTTCAAAACCCATCCAGATCCTTGCCCCTTACAATCAGCTGATGATCATGTCCTCTTAGTTGGGAAAACTGGAACAAAGTGACCAGCTCTCTGAAATTCTTGCCTTTCCTGTCTGTCTCCTCTACCATCTACAGATTGAACGTACTGAGCCTCTCCTTCTCCCCACCTGAGAAAATGAAATTTTCTTCCTTTTGTTTAAAGTCAACATCTTGTTCTTTTGCTCCTTATCCCTGCACCTATTTTTTTTTTTTTTTTGCCTCTGCTGTTAGCTCATCTCTCCAGTCCTAGAGAATGGTATTGGGATTGGGAGTGTCACAAAACTCAAAACTCAACACTTTCATTTGACTTTTCAGCCACTTTAATATTATCTTATTTTTCTACTCAAATTAACTTGCTGCTGAATATATTCCATTTGTTCCTCCAAAACCACTCTCCACCCTTCTCTACCCTGTTCTCTACCTTGAAATGCTGACCCATATGTCTACAGCAAGGGCTTACTTGTTGCCTTGCTTCTAGTTGGATGTGGCTAAGGGCAGACACCAGAAGGTACAAGCAGGAGAGAGAGTGAGGACCAGGGTTATGTTGATTAGAAACTCTTCTTGAGATATCACAGCTCCTGTCAGGCAACCTTCTTGAGACAGTTTCAGTTTTTCTCCCTTCTCTGATCTTTTTAGGTCATTAAATGGTAATGATGTACTATAAGTAGCCCATGTGTGGTTCACATTCCTTGTGAAGAGAAATCCTAATGCTTGGTTATACTTTATATTTCATTTAATCTTCCTTAAATTATTCAAGAAGAGTCTGCCATTTTTCCCCCTGTTGAGTCTCAGTCTGATACAATTTTCTTAAAAGTGTGGTTTATATAATACTATGCCCTGCATATTTCTGGCCTTCCAATATTCATAAACTGAAACTCTGATCCCAAATGTTATGATATTTGAAGATGGGTCTTTGGAAAATAATTAGGTCATGAGTGTAGGGCCCTCACGAATGGGATTAGTGCTTTATAAGAGAAAGATGAGCGAGCTTGTTTCTCTCTGTCTGCTCACTGCGATGTAAGGAAACAATGAGAAGACAGCAAGTGCTCTCTATAAACATGATCTGCTGGCACCTTGATCTTGAACATCTCATCTTTCAGAACTATGTATTTTGAGAAATATGTATTTTCTTTTTAAACACAATTTCTGTTCAAGCCACTCAGTCTATAGTAATTTATCACAGCAGGCCAAACTAAGACACAGGGGTACTACTTCCTTTCTATTCAGTTACCAATCCATACAATTTAGCTTTTGCCCCTATACTAAAGCTATTTTTTCCTCACTAGCTGCTTTTACCCATCCTCATATAGAGTCATCCAGTGCACATTCTTCAGTCCATATTCCACACCTTAGTGGACATTATTGCTGAAGTTGACATTGCCAAGGATTCTATTCATCTTATTCATCTAATAAACTTCTTTCCTAGGCATCATACTTTCTTTTTCTCCCTTTATAGCTCATTCATGGGCTCTTCCTAGTAGGTTATCCCTTCCAACATGGGTGGTCTACATAGCTCAGTACTTGTCCTGATCTCCTTTAACATTATGTTTTTTCCTAAATGAGATGCTCCATTCTCAAGACATTTACCACACCCAAAATGGTCCAGATCTCACTATCCAAATCTTTTAGATACAATCATCTATACATTCCAATGACATTTCAAACACAGTATGTCAAAAATAATTTTGTCCTATAATCAATATCCTATGAATTACTATCTTTATATTGTGTGCCTTAGAAATGCTCCTACTTAATTTTCAGTCTTGGTCTGTGGCTCCATTTTTCCAATCAGAAATCTAAGTCATCCTATAATCCAATCTTTTACCCACTTATCTGCCTCCAGTCATGATTTATAGACAATCATCATTGATACTTCCACCAGGGAGAAATTTCTAAAGAGAAAATCTGATGATTCCCTTCCAGTGTTAAAGAACCTTCAATGACTTTACTTTGAGCTCTTTCAAGGCACATGAGTACCTTATGCTCTGAAGCTTACCTGTATATCCTCAGTCTCAGCAGGCAGAACTCTCATGCCTTGTGCTTTATGTGCTATTAACACCACACTGCTCATAGTGTCTAACCCAAGTCATGATATTTCATGCCACCATGCCTTTTAAAGTCTCTCAATTTCCAGAATGCCTTGGAATGGACTTTGTTGTTTGATTTTGTTCTTAGTGTTTTAGCAGAAGCACTATTCCTTTCCAGGAAGCCCCTCCTCTTGCCCTTATTTATCCCACAATCCCCTTCAACTGACATGTCTTCGCCACTGTCCTCCTGCTTCTAAGTGTCCACCCTTGAACTCCTAGAATATCAAAATTTCTCAGAGAATTTAAAATGTTATATTGAAATTATCAATTAGCATCTCTTTCTTTTTCATGAAATTTTAAGTACTCTAAAGCAGAAAACGTGGCTTAATCATCTTTTTTAAAGTGCATAGTATAGTTGCCTGAATCAAAGCAAATACTTAACATTGCATTTTATAATTAAAAGCAATTACTGTTAATAACAAGCTTCTTGTTACTTTTTAGCTTCAATGTCATTAGAAAAGGTACAGTGAAATATTTTAAAATCCATGAAAAAAATTAGTATTCTGATACATTATAGGACAATTTTTCCACTCTTAAACTGATGTACTGTATATAGCAGTGATATACCAGTGTAAGGCCCTATACTAGGTATTCATTTGAAATCAGTACTAATGTAGAAAAGCCCCTGGAACAGGCTAGCCTAGGATTACATGTATTAAGACCAAGTAAGACATCATAGCTATTGATATGTGTGACAGCCAATGTCCAATTCCCATACCTGAGACACTATTAGAGGTCTTGCAGTAAATAAAGCTTAATGATGGTCATTTTGGAAAGTGGAAGGCAATTTGTATAGGAAAAGGACTTGTGAGGTCAAAAGTCAGAGTTGTTGCAATCAAATCAATGTAAACAATGTAAGGAGGTAACAGAAATGAGAGAGCTACAGCTATAGTCAGGAAGAGACTCAGTTATGCTTAGGAGTGATCATGGCCTCAGTTGTGGGGCAGAGCAGGCAGTGAAGAAGAGTAAGGCAAGGACACTTAAGGGCTTTTAAGATGCTCTGAAGACCTCTTAAACTAAAGACGTGATTTGATGCCTTACTTTCACTGTTAATGTCTTTTTGACACATTACTTAAGGGACATAGACTTGTTATCATTCAGACAAGTACTCTTGCTCCTGTGATCATGTGACCACGAAAATAGTTTCACTAAGAAAAAAAAACCATAGCTACTGCATATTAGCACTTATAATAGCATGCATATAATCTGATTAATCAGTAACAATTGTTGATTCTACCTTCAAAATATATCCACAATCTAAACACTCCTTACTATTTCCACTCATACCAATATGATCTAAGTTGCTGGTATGGTGATATGTTAAACTCCTGATCCACAGAAACCTGGAATGTGACTTCATCTGGAGATAAGGTGTTTAAAGAGGTAATGAAGTTAACAGAAGATCATTAGGATGGACTCTAATCCAATATGACTGGCATTTTTTTCCAAAAGGAAAATTCATGCACAGTGTGAAAATAATGTGGAGACACACAGCCACATGGATATAGTGATACATCTACAAACCAAGGAACATCAAGAATTGCTAGGAAACAACAGAATCTAGAAAAGGCAAGGGAGGATTTTCTTCTAGAAAATGTCAGACTGTAGCCCTGCCAAACCTCGATTTCTGGCTTTTAGCCTCTAGAAATGTGAGACAGTAAATTTCAGGTTTTTTGTTTTTATTTTTTAGGGGGTACTCAGGGGCACTTGACCACTGAGCCACATCCCCAACCCTATTTTGTATTTTATTTTGAGACAGGGTCTCATTGAGTTGCTTAGTTCCTCACTTTAGCTGAGGCTGGCCTTGAATTCTCGATCCTTCTGTTTCAGCCTCTAGAGCTGCTGGGATTACAGCTGTGCAGCACCACACCCAGCATAAATTTCAAGTTTTAAGCCACCTAATTTTTGATGCTTTGCTATGACAGCCATAAAAAATTAATGTACCTACTAATGCCTGGGTTTCTGCAATAGTAGCTTTACTAGTCTTTTATTCTGTACTTCTAAATCCCCCCCCCCACCTCTGAAATTTATTACCAACATACAAGATAGAAACAAGAGTGACCTTTTTAACAAGTAAATCAGTTCTTATTACTCTTCTACTAAAATCCTCTGATGGTTTCCCATCTTTTTTAGAGTAGAAACCAAAGTCCTGACAGTAGATTCCAAGGCTTTATACCTTTTGACCTTACCTCCCATTATCAACTCCTTTGTTCACTATAGTACAGCCCCACTGACCTCATTTCTGTCCCTGAAACATGCCAAGAAAACTCGATCCCACAGATTTTGCATTTTGTTTCCTCTGCTTATATCCCATGGATACCTACAAGACTTGTTCCTTTACCTTCTTTAGGTTTTTCCTCAAGCATTATTTTTTAATGAAGTCTAATTATCCTAGATACAACTCTAACACTCCACAAATGTCCTAATTCCCTGTCCCACATCATTTTCCTTCATAACATTCACCACCATCTAATAAACAATATATTTTATTTATTGTATTTCTTGCTTTTCCAGAGACTCATCTCAACAAGGAATTTAAATTGTTTGCTTTTTCTCACTGATGTACTTTTGAGTGCCTACAACATATATGGATGCATAAGACATGTCTGTTGAGTAAGTTATCTCTAGTACAAAGTAGCAGAATGAATACCAACTGCTATTGAAGTTAGAATTTCTGGGTTCCATACCTACAAATCACCCATGAAGGGACAATGCACTGGGGTAAGTGGCCTTGACTAAGTATCCTCTGAACCAGTTAACTCATCTACCGATATGAGGAAATAAAGTCTTCTTTATCTATCTCACTAGGTTGCTCTGAAGATTAACCTGAATGATACATAAAAAAGTACACCTGAATCTGAAGAGTGTTACATAAATATGAGCTATCATTAATATAATTTTTTCTACATCTCAAAGCCCTAGAAAAAGAAGAAAAAATCAGCAGCAAATGCAGTAGAAGGCAAGAAATAATTAAAATCAGAACTGAAATCAATTAAATCAAAACAAAAGAAAAAATTGAAAAAATTGACAAAACTAAAAGTTGGTTCTTTGAAAAAATAAATAAGATTGACAGACCCTTAGCCATGCTAACGAAGAGAAGAAGAGAGAGAACCCAAATTACTAGCATACGGGATGAAAAAGGCAATATCACAACAGACACTACAGAAATTCAGAAGATAATTGGAAATTATTTTGAAACCTTATACTCTAATAAAATAGATAAATTCCTTAAGTTATATGATCTGCCCAGATTGAGTCAGGAAGATATACACAACTTAAACAGACAAATATCAAGTGAGGAAATAGAAGAAGCCATCAAAAGATTACCATCCAAGAAAAGCCCGGGACCAGACAGATATACAGCCAAGTTTTACAAGAACTTTAAAGAAGAACTAATACCAATACTCTACAATCTATTTCAGGAAATAGAAAAAGAGGGAGTACTTCCAAATTCATTCTATGAGGCCAATATTACCCTGATTCCAAAACCAAACAAAGACACTTCAAAGAAAGAAAACTTCAGACCAATATCTTTAATGAACATAGAGGCAAAAATCCTCAATAAAATTCTGGCAAATCAGATACAAAAACATATCAAAAAGATCATGCACCATGACCAAGTGGGATTCATCCCTGGGATGCAAGGATGGTTCAACATATGGAAATCAATAAATGTAATTCATCACATCAATAGACTTAAAGATAAGAACCATATGATCATCTCAATAGACACAGAAGAAGCATTTAACAAAATACAGCACCCCTTTATGTTCAAAACACTAGAAAAACTAGGGATAACAGGAACTTACCTGAAAATTATAAAGGCTAAGCCTCAGGCCAGCATCATTCTAAATGGAGAAAAACTGAAGGCATTCCCTCTAAAATCTGGAACAATACAAGGATGCCCTCTCTCACCACTTCTATTGAACATAGTTCTTGAAACACTGCCAAGAGCAATTAGACAAATGAAAGAAATTAAAGGAATAACTATAGGAAAAGAAGAACTCAAATTAGCATGATTTGCTGACGATATGATTCTATACTTAGAAGACCCAAAAAACTCCATCAGGAAACTTCTAGAACTAGTAAATGAATTCAGGAAAGTGGCAGGATATAAAATAAACACCCATAAATCAAAGGCATTTCTGTATAACAGTGACAAATCCTCCGAAAAGGAATTGAGGAAAACTACCCCATTCACAATATCCTAAAAAAAAAAAAAAAAAACTTGGGAATCAACTTAACAAAAGAGGTGAAAGATCAATACAAAGAAAACTACAGAACCCTAAAGAGATAAATAGAAGAAGACCTTAGAAGATGGACAGTTCTACCTTGCTCATGGATAGGCAGAGTTAATATTATCAAAATGACCATACTACCAAAAGCACTATACAGACTCAATGCAATTCTGATCAAAATCCCAGTGGCATTCCTCATAGAAACAGAAAAAGCAATCATGAAATTCATCTGGAATAATAAGAGACCCAGAATGGCTAAAGCAATTCTAAGCAGGAAGAGTGAAACAGGTGGTATCGCTATTCCAGATCTTAAACTATACTACAAAGCAATAGTAACAAAACAGCATGGTACTGGCACCAAAACAGGTTGGTAGACCAATGGTACAGAATAGAGGACACAAAGACTAACCCACAAAATTACAACTATCTTATATTAGACAAAGGTGCCAAAAGCTTGCACTGGAGAAAGGACAGCATCTTCAACAAATGGTGCTGGGAAAACTGGAAATCCATATGCAACAAAATGAAATTGAATCCCTCTCTCTCACCATGCACAAAAGTTAACTCAAAATAGATCAAGGACCTGGGAATTAGACCAGAGACTCTGCATCTAATAGAAGAAAAAGTAGGCCCTAATGTTTATCATGTGGGATTAGGCTCCAACTTCCTTAATAAGACTCCTATAACACAAGAATTAAAACCAAGAATCAACAAATGGGATAGATTCAAATTAAAAAGTTTCTTCTCAGCAAAAGAAATAATCTGTGAGGTAAATAAAGAGCCTACATTCTGGGAACAAATTTTTACCCCTCATACTCAGATAGAGCTCTCATCTCTAGGGTATATAAAGAGCTCAACAAGATAAGCACCAAAAAAACAAATAATCCAATCAATAAATGAGCCAAGGACCTGAACAGACACTTCTCAGAAGAGCATATACAATCAATCAACAAATATACGAAAAAGTGCTCATCATCTCTAGCAATCAGAGAAATGCAAATCAAAACTACTCTAAGATACCATCTCACCCCAGTAAGAATGGCAGCCATTATGAAGACAAACAACAACAAGTGTTGGTGAGGATGCGGGGGAAAAAGGCACATTCATACACTGCCGGTGGGATTGCAAATTAGTGCAGCCAATATGAAAAGCAGTATGGAGATTCCTTGGAAAGCTGGGAATGTAACCACCATTTGACCCAGCTATTCCTCTTCTCAGACTATACCCAAAGGACCTAAAAACAGTATACTGCCACATCAATGTTTATAGCAGCACAATTCACAATAGCTAAACTGTGGAGCCAACCTAGATGTCCTTCAGTGGATGAATGGATTAAAAAAAAAATGTGGCATTTATACAAAATGGAATATTACACAACACTAAAAAATAATAAGATCATGACTTCTGCAGGGAAATGGATGGCATTAGAGAAGATTATGCTAAGTGAAGTTAGCCAATCCCAAAAAAACAAATGCTGAATGTTTTCTCTGATATAAGGGGGGTAACTCAAAATGGGGTTGGGAGGGAGAGCAAGGGAGGAAGATTACCTCTAGATAGGGAATAGGGGTGGGAGGGAAAGGGAGGGAGAATGGGAATAGCAATGATAGTGGAAGGAGATGGTCATCATTATACAAAATTCATGTACAAAGATGTGAGTTTGATGTCAATATACCTTATATACAAACAGAGATTTGATAAATTATGGTATAAAGTTGTATTACGAATTGCAATGCAAAAAAAATTATGAATGTAATGCACTCCTCTATTGTGGTATATGTAAGAAATAATAAATAAATAGAGAAAATAAATAAATATTTTTTCATAGTTTTGTAGAATAAAAATGATTCTGTATATTAGGAGATTAATAATAAAAGTTGACATTTTTAATTGTTCAGAAGTCAGGATTCCTGAAAATAGATTCTAAAAGAAAAAGAAAGTAAAAAGAATACCAGTCAAGAAAAACTTAAAATTTTTTCTTTAAAATAGAAGCTGTAAAATGCAATTTTCATTATTAACAACTACTATCTGTTAAGAGTTACTTAATATACTTGTAGATATCAAAATACTTAAAATAACACAAGCCATTTAAGCTTTCTTGGTATCACAAAGAGTTCCTTGTAGTGATGAAACGCAATATCATTGCCTGAAAGTATATCATAAAAATAAGAAAAATGAGGAAAAACCCTAAAAAAGCGAAATGTTTTAAATTATTTTAAGACAGTTTCCTTAATTCACCTTGCCCAGTAAGATTTACATATGCTAAGAAAATATTCTGTGGATAGTATATGGTTTGTATTTATTCCCCTATCACATTCTACAATCATACTTGGGATATCTTGGTATCAATGTAACATTCATCTGTTAAATAGAAAGCATTTCTTAAATACCTATGAAAGATCAGGTACTGTACCCAATGAAGGCGCAATGATGAATTAAACAGTGTCTTTCTTACAGAAGTTTGCATTCTACTTCTATGATCACAAATTAGACTATGAGAGGCTCTTCAATAAAAGAAATGTGCAATAAAAACAATTCAGTGTGCAGGATGGAAATGTGAATTCTGAATGAGTAAACCTGGAAACGTTTTTAAGGATGATGCTATTTTAGCTGGGTCTTAAAGGACTTCAATGGGCAGAAAATGTATAAGATGTAAGTACATGCCATGCACAGGGGTTAACTTGAACAGAAGCACTAAAAAATTTCAAGAACTTGGAGAATTTGAGGGGAAAAGTGGATACTTATGGATAATCCCTAATATGAGGAAATTAACAATGTCAATGGTAAATTATACTATATTGTCTATAAATATAGCGGTACTCAACATTTCTCAATAAGTGTTCAATCTCTTTGAGGTCCTAATCTCATTTGAACTAAGAGTTCATTCCTTAGAGTACAGAAAAAATACAGGAGGTGAAAGATCATTTAAATAAAGAGACAGATATTCTGAAAAATAATCAAACAGATATCCTGGAGATAAAAGAATCAATAAATCAAATTAAAAATTCAATGGAAAGTATCACTAATAGATTAGAACTTGTGTAAGACAAATTTCCAGGCCTCAAAGGCAAAGCATATAATGTTGAGAACTGAGTAATGAACTAAAATGATAAGAGGCCATGACTAGAATATTCAGAAATCTGGGGCCACGTTAAGAGATCAAATATAAGGATTACTGGCATCGAGGAAGGCAGTGAGATACAAATTAAGGGCATGCATAAACTTCTCAGTTAAATAATATGAGGAAATTTTCCAAACCTTGAGAATGAGATAGAAATCCAAATTCAGAGAACATTCAGAACCACACACAGACAAGATCAAAAAAGACCCTTTCCAAGACACATTATAATTAAAATGCCTACTATACAGAACAAAATATTCAAAGCTGCAAGAGAAAACTGTCAGGTCACATTTAGAGATAAACCAATAACAATCACTGCTGACCTCAGTCCAGATTTTAAAAGCCAGGAAGGTTTGGAATCATATATACTATGCTCTGAAAGATCACCAGCAAAGATTGCTTTATCCATCAAAGCTATCTTTTATGATTGAAAGTGAAATAAAAATCTTCCAAGATAAGCACAAACTAAAATAATTCATGACCACTAAGCCAGCATTACAGAAAATACTTACTAAAATATTTCATGCTGGTGAAATACAAAGCAAATTTCAGAGACAGCAAATGAATTTCACTGGATGAGTAGCTTAGTAAAGGAGAGTCAAGTATGAATATGATTACATGACTGGTGTAATTCTACATCATGTAAACCAGAAGTATGATGTATCAAAATGCATTCTATTATCATTATAACTAATTAGAACAATTTTTTTTAAAGTAATAAGTCAAAATGGCAGGGATTAATAATTATCTCTATAATAACACTGAATATAAATGGACTCAATTCTCCAATTAAAAGACATGGACTGGCAGAGTGGATTAAAAAACAGGACCTGATTATATGTTGTTTATAAGAGTCTTATAGGCAAAGACATTCATGCTGAAGGTGAAAGAATGGGAGGAGATATACCTTGCAAATAGAGACCCAAAGCAAGCAGATATTCTCATATCTGATAAAGCAGACCGCAAGCCAAAATTAATCAGAAGAAATGAGGAAAATCACTCTGTACTGGTAAAGGGGACTATCCAACAAGAAAATATAAGGACCGTAAATATTTATACTCAAATGTTGTTACATCTACTTGCATAAAACAAATGCTATTTGATATAAAGTCTCAAATTACAATACAAAAATACTGGGTGACTTCAACACATCTTTCACTAATAGGTGGGTCATCCAGGCATAAACTAAGAAAACTATTCAAACCTAAAAAATACAATTAATCAAATGGAACTAACAGACAAGTACAGCATATTTCATTCATTGACACTGAATTCACTTTCTTCTCAGCAACACACAGAACCTTCTTCAAAATGCATCACATTTAAGGAGACAAAGTAAGTCTTAGCAAAAAAAAATAAGAGAATTCTTCATATCTTATCAAATCACAATAAAAAGAAATCATAAATCAATAACAATATAAAAATAGAAACCATTCTAACACATGAAGAATGAATAATACACTTTTGATGGAATGTGTCATAAAAGAAATCAGGAGACAAATCAAAAGTTCTTAGAAATAATGGAGGACATAGATACAATAATATATATATATATCAAAATCTCTGAGACACTATGAAAGGCAGTTCCAAGATGAAAATTTATAGCATTGACTACCAATATTTTTTTAAAAAACCCAAACTAGATCTCCTTACTCCACACAAAACTCATTTCAATATGTATTAAAGACCTAGAAATTAGACCAGAAACCCTACAACTGCTAGAAGAAAATACAGGGTCAGCACCCCAACAGATTGGTATAGGCACCCACTTCCTTAATTAGCCTGCTCAAGATAAAAAAAATAAAACCAAGAAACAATAATTGGAATGGTATCAAATTAAGCCGTTCCATGCACCTGTAATCCTAGCTACAAGAAAGGCTGAGGCAGGAGAATTGCAAGTTCAAGGCCAGCCTGTGCGAGTTAGTGGACCCTGTCTCAAGCTAAAAAGGGCTGGTATGCAGCTCTGTAGCATCATGTTTGCCCAGTATGCATGAGCTCCTGTGTTCAATACTCAGGAAAGGAAAGGAAAGGAAAGGAAAGGAAAGGAAAGGAAAGGAAAGGAAAGGAAGGAAGGAAGGAAATAAGGACATGGAGGCCGGCTGTTCAGTGCTGCACATCTGATTTCTTAGTGCCAAGAAATCACTTCTGGATAATAGCAAGAATGGAATTAATATCTACTAGCATGCAAAGTTCACCCTTGTCTCTTTAGAGCAATACAAACTGATTAGCTGTGTGCAGCAATTTAAAACGGAGAACTCATGGGAAGCTTTTAATAGTCTCATTTCTGTCTTCCATTACTTAGTTAACTAAACTTAATCTGTTAATTTCCTGACATGCCTTATTTTTAAATAGAAGTCACTTCAACATATGCTCTGATTTCTTCCAAGTACAAAAAAAAGTAAATGCTTATACATGTAAAAGATATCCCTCTTACAAAAAAAAATCCCTCTTACATTTTTAAGGGACACCATTATAATCTCAGATGGTACTCATTGCTATATGAAGAAGGCTCCTAATGGAATTTTCCAGCAAAACAAGTATGCTGACAGATTAAGAGGCTTGTACCTATTCCTTAAGCACTTTGTAAGGTAGTTAATGCTTCTCATGTAGGGGATACAGAAGGCCATACTGTATTTTCAGATGAGAGGATGATTGTCAATATAAGAGCCTGCTTCATCAAAGGGCTAGATTAGGATGGAAGAACTGGTGCTTAGGGAGAGCTCATGATAGTGTATTTGGGATGGTTTTTAACTCTGTAGTACTGGCTGTCTTCATGAAACACAAAATGGGAACTTAAAAGAATTTATAAATTGACTCTATATCAATACCCCTCAGGTGATTCTTAGGCACAGTTGTGTGATCACTGACCTAGATTTATGTTTTTCAACTCTGGCTGCACACAATAAACACCCAGGGAACTTAAAAAGAAAAGAAAAAAAAAGCTATGCCCTATCTCAAACTAATTTAAATCAAAATCCTTAGGGATGAGGTCCATTATACATTTTTTCAAAGCTTCCCAGGTGATTCTAAAGAGAAGACTGGGTGGGAAACACTTGTATCAAGCACTTCAAGAGTCCCTGCCTTGACTTGCGATGGCAAAATCAGACCTGGTTGTGAAATGAAATTATAAAAATATTATGGTAAGAAAGCAATGCCTGGGGAAAGGGTCCCTCCCCTCTCTCAGCCTTTCTCCAGGAAGCCTTATTAATTGGGTCCCTACATTTTGGATTATAAATAACTGCTGTAGGAGTCTGACTACTCCCTCTTGAAATGTAACAGATGCCTGTCAAAGGAGCCCCATTCTCCTTATCTATTTCTGTAAGCATGTTGTATGTTAGAGACCCTGCACACGGCCCTCAGCTATGTAGATTAGGAATTTTTTTTAAATGAGGAAAAAAGCCCCAATGATAGGATGGGTTTAAGATGATACCAAATAACCTATAAGTGTGAGAATCTGTGCATCAGGGCTGCTGCTTGCTACTTCTCAACCAGTCTATTTTCTACAACAGACCATCCATATGAAGTTCACTAATCTGTATCCAAACATAAACTATGCTTTCTCTCATAGGTGGATGATAGAATTAAATCCAAAGAAGAAAAGAAAGAGGAAGGGAGAGTGAAGAGAAAGGAAATCAGGTGGAGAAGAATGTAAGGGGAGAGTAAGGAGAGGTACTGGGGAATGAAATTGATCATGTTATGTTATATGCATGTATGACTGTGCACGATGAAATCCGCCTCCAAATAATTAATATGAACTCATAACAAAATAAATAAGCCACAGACTCTCTTTGTATGCTCACTCATTCCTGCTGAGGCTAAGATGGGTCTTACCACCCACATTTATAATCTTCAGATCTACTCCAACTGCGCCCCCAATCTGGGTGTTCTTATTCTCTAGTGACTGTGGTACTCACTACAAGTTTACAGAGTAACAAGATAGCAAGAAGACAAAGCTGGTTGCAGAGTTCTCAGGTGTAGTTGAGCGCTGCCACTGGCGTAGTCAATATCCAATACAAAAGCCATGAGACAGTCTCAGCCATATTTAGAAGAGTTGGTTCATTCAATAAATGACTGGGCAAAGGGAAGGGAGAGGAGGGAAGGAGGTATGGGGGCAGGAAAGATGGTGGAATGAGATGGACATCATTACCCTAGGTACATGTATGATTACACTATGGTGCGACACTACATTGTGTACAACCAGAAAAATGAAAAGTTGTGTTGCAACTGTGTGCAATGACTCAAAATGCATTCTGCTGGAATAGATACCTAATTAAAATGGATAAATAAATTTTTAAAAATTAAAAAAAGATGTGAAAAATCAAAGTAAGCTTTTGGATGGCCATCTAAAGATTTACCTCCATTTTAATTTTTTTTATTCTCTATCTTCATTGACATTTTATAACTTCAGGGAACTAAAGAGAAAAGAAAGACTACTGAAGGAATCATTAGCAACTACAATCCTTCCTTGTTAACATTAACATGCATATAACTATTGATATCTTAAGAACTCTTTTGCTTCTATCTCGCTTCTTCAAATAATTCTGTGAGTTCTGTAAGACATACCTACATAAGGCAAGAATTAATAAGCTTTGTGAAGACTTGGTTTTGTTCCAGTCCTATTACTTTATTGCTTAATATTTAGAGATCCTAACAAGATACTTAACGTTCCTGGGTTTTGGTTTTCTCATTTATGAAATGGGGACAATGATATATTCCCTGAGGGACACATAAGATATTACATTTAAAATGATTTTTAAACTATGAAAACTTTGGAAGTGTCAGATACTATTTTATTTTTATTCCCATTTTAAAGATGATCATATTGAGGTCCAAAAGGTCAAGATAGTCATTGAAGGTAAGAAATATGTAAGAAATGTTATCATGTTTAATATTTAGTTTTTCTACTTCCTAGTCTGCCAGTTACCTTTATAATATTACAAATAGTCTCAGAATACTGCTCCATGGGCTTCGTAACATTAAATCAGGTTATAGATACGTGTGTGTGTGTGTGTGTGTGTGTGTGTGTGTGTGTATAAACCACCTATTACATTTTGAGATATTAATGACAAAAAGAACTTTCCATATTTTGATCATGATTTTGGGAAAGGAAGCATAACTGTACTATTGTTTGGATGAGTGTGCCCCAGAGGTCAAGGTGTTAAAGACTTGGTTCCCCAGATGGCTGATTATTGGGAAGTGATGGAACCTCTAAGAGGTAGGCCCTAGTGAGAGGTCTTTAATAAGTCACTGAGGATATGCCCCAAAGGAGATAGTGGGACCCTGACCCATCCTCTGTCTCATTCTGCTTCCTGATTTATAAGATGAGCAGTTTACTTTGCCACAAGCTTCCCAGTATTGCCTTTCAGTAGCCCCACCAAAGACCCAAAGCAATGAGTCCACCTTACTGTGGACTGGAAACTCCAGAACGATGAGCCAAAATAAATGTTTCATCTTTATAAGGTAATTGCCTCATGTATTTTAATTTTTTGTTGTTGGTTGTTCAAAACATTACAAATTTCTTGACATATCATATTCCACACTTTGATTCAAGTGGGTTATGAACTCCCACCTTCACCCCATACACAGATTGCAGAATCACATCAGTTACACATCCATTGATTTACATATTGCCATACTAGTGTCTGTTGTGCTCCGCTGCATTTCCCATCCTCCACCATCCCCCCTCCCCACCTCTCCCCT